>NC_056694.1:17258326-17582076 GCF_018350215.1 Panthera leo
TTTAAAGGACTTCCAGGGGTGCCTGGGTGGCTCAGTCAGTTAAGGGCCCAACTTCAACTCAGGTCACAATTTCATGGCTCGTGAGTTCAAGCCCCACATTGGGCTCTGTGCTGACAACTCGGAGCCTGGAGCCTGCTTCAGATTCTGTGTCTCCCTTTCTTTCTGTCCCTCCACCCCTCATGCTCTGTCTCTCTCTCCTTAAAAAATAAATAAACATTAAAAAAATACTAAAAATAAAAAATAAAGGCCTTCCGAAAATTTGATCTCAGAACACACTGGAAAGACAGGGGACAGTAGTCAGTACTCTCTGGCTGTGGCAGGCCGATAAACCCCAAAGATGTCCACAGCTAATCCCCAGAAACTGTGAATATTTCACCTTACATGGCAAAAAGAACTTTGCAGATGTGATTGAAAGTATGGAATTTTGGATAGAGAGAGTATCACGGATCACCCAGGTGGGCCCATTAATTGCGTGAATCCTTAAACTCAGAGAACTTTTCCTGGTTTGGTTAGAGAGAAAGATGTGAAGACAGAAGGTCAGAGAGATGTAACCTTGCTGGCTCTGAAGATGGAGGAAGGGAGCCATGAGCCAACAAATGAAAGCAGCCTCTAGAAGCTGAAAAGGCAAGGAAATGGATTCTTCCTTAGTGCCTCCAGGAAGGAACTCAGCCCCTTGATACCCAGGGCGATATTAGCCCAGCAAGACCCACATCAGACTTTTTTTTTTATGTTTATTTATTTATTTTAAGAGAACAAGCACGTGCAGAGGGGAGGATCAGAAAAAGAGGGAGAGAGAGAATCCCAAGTAAACTCCACATTGTCAGCACAGAGCCTGACATGGGGTTTGATCTCATGACTCTGATATCATGACCCTGAGATCATGACCTGAGCTGAAATCAAGAGTTGGATGCTTAGACAACTGAGCTACCAAGGAGCCCTGACCCATGTCAGACTTTAAGTCCTCAGAATTAGGAGATAACAAGTTTCAGGGCACCTAGGTGGCTCAGTTAAGCATCTGACTCTTGGTTTCTGCTCTGGTCATGATCTCATGGTTTCGTGAGTTCAAGCCCCACATTGGGCTCTGCACTAACAGTGTGGAGTCTGCTTGGATTCTCTCTCTCCCCCTCTCTCTGCCCCTCCCCCACTGGCACTATCTCTGTCATTTTCAAAACAAATAAGTAAAAACTTTAAAAAAGAAAAAAGAAGAAGAAGATAACAAGTTTGTGTAGTTTTAAGCCACTAAGTGTATGGTAATTTGTTACATCAACCATAGAAAACAAATACATTAGCTGATCTGTAATTTCCCCTTCCATGAATCAGACCAGCAGAGAACTGTGTGTCTATGTACTGCCTCTCTTACCCAGAGGCAACCATCATATAATTATTTTATTGACTTGTGGTTTGATTATGGGGTTATTGGCTGACATTAAGCAGCACTATAAACATCAACCTTATGAAACTCTTTGTTGCTTTTACCATAATGGTGTGGTTGAGGAAGATTTCATTACACCAAAGTTTCCTCTCCATCAGAACCTGCAGAAAATTATTTTCTGTCCTAGTACTTGGAAGAGAGACTCCTGGTTGGGTTTCCCTCTTTGTTGGCTGCTAGGAAGCTTAGAGCAGTGATTCTCATGCAAGCACACCTTGGGCTGGAAGAACTACCAGAATCACCAGGGCAGTTTTTGCAAACTGTATTTGCATCCCCCAGGAATTTCTTTTTTTTTTTTTTAATTTTTTTTTTTAACGTTTATTTATTTTTTGAGACAGAGAGAGACAGAGCATGAACGGGGGAGGGTCAGAGAGAGAGGGAGACACAGAATCCGAAACAGGCTCCAGGCTCTGAGCTGTCAGCACAGAGCCCGACGCGGGGCTCGAACTCACGAACTGTGAGATCATGACCTGAGCCGAAGTCGGACGCTTAACCGACCAAGCCACCCAGGCGCCCCTCCCCCAGGAATTTCAATCTGTCTCCTTAGAGGAAACTGTTCCCCCTTCCTCCCACAAGATCCATCGCTTTGCCAAGCCACTGTGCTATTTGATGACAGACAAAACTTTCTAAAGGCCTGATACATAAGGGAAGCCATTTTAGATTTCTAAGTCAGCATGACTACATAAACTTTGTTTAAACCAAAAGCCAGGGTGAGGGGGTGGCCCTTGGCTAGCTCAGTCCATGGAGTATGCAACACTTAATCTCAGGGTTGTGAGTTCAAGCCCTGTGTTGGGTAGGGAGATTATTTAAAAAACAAAATCTTAAAAAAAAAAAATCCTTAAAAAACAAAACAAGGGGCACCTGGGTGGCTCAGTCAGTTAAGCATCCAACTTCAGCTCGGGTCATGATCTCAAGGTTTGTGAGTTTGAGCTCTGCGTTGGGCTCTATGCTGACAACTCAGAGCCTAGAGCCTGCTTTGGATTTTGTCTCCCTCTCTCACTGCCCCTCTCTCCCCTGCTTGAGCTCTCTGTCTCTCAAAAATAAATAAACATTTAAAAAAATTAAAAAACAAAACAAAAGCCTGATTTATGGCACACCCAGCATACATTGTACCCTTGCTTTGTAAATGAGGAGCCTGAAAGAAAGTCATCATATCCGTAAGATATGGTCAATGCACCTACTCACTGAATTCCTTGACATTAAAACTTGTGATTCCTGCCTATATGTTAATCTATAATCTCTTGACTTTTATAACAGGTAAAAAAAAGTATATAACCTTTGGGGTGCCAGAGTGGCTCAGTCAGTTAAGCCTCCAACCCTTGATTTTGGCTCAGGTCATGATCTCTCAGTTCATGGGATTGAGCCCCACATTGGGCTCTGTGCTGTCAGCGTGGAGCTTGCTTGGGATTCTCTCTCTCCTTCTCTCTCTGCCCCTCCCCTGCTTGTGCTGTCTCTCTCTCTCTCAAAAATAAGTAAGTAAACATTTTTAAAAAGTGTATAACCCTGTAAAAACTCTGTATCCTCTGGAGCACCTTCTTCCTGTGAAGACCATGTCTCTCAAGCAACTGTCCTAACTTGGGCTCAAACAAAACTCCCTTCCTCACTTTTAGGGATTCTGAAAGGTTTGTTCCTTTTGCATCGACATATCTAAAGGAGCAAGTCCTATTTCTCAGGTCTGTTGATTTGGAGAAAGTGTTGAGAATTACTGTCTTAGGGACACTTGACTGGCTCAGTCGATAGAGCATGCAACTCTTGATCTCACAGTCATGAGTTTGAGCCCCACATTGGATGTAGTTTACTATAAAATTTTGTTTAACGCTTATTCATTTCTGAGAGACAGAGAGAGACAGAGTGTGAGGGGGGAGGAGCAGAGAGAGAGAGAGACAGGCAGACAGACAGACAGGATCCGAAGCAGGCTCCAGGCTCTGAGCTGTCAGCACAGAGCCCGATGCAGGGCTCGAACCCACGAATTGTTGAGACCATGACCTGAGCCAAAGTTGGACGCCCAACCGACTGAGCCACCAATGCGCCCCTGGATGTCGTTTACTTTAAAAAAAGAGAGAGAGACAAAGAGACAGAGAGGGAGGGAGGAAGAGAGAGAGAGAATTATTTTAATTTTTTTTTCAACGTTTTTTATTTATTTTTGGGACAGAGAGAGACAGAGCATGAACGGGGCAGGGGCAGAGAGAGAGGGAGACACAGAATCAGAAACAGGCTCCAGGCTCCGAGCCATCAGCCCAGAGCCTGCCTGACGCAGGGCTCGAACTCACGGACCGCGAGATCGTGACCTGGCTGAAGTCGGACGCTTAACCGACTGCGCCACCCAGGCGCCCCAAGAGAGAATTATTTTAGAACAGCAGTTCTCATATATGATCCTGGAAGTCCTGGAGGGGTTCACAGACCCTTTCAAGGGGTGCCCAAGGCCAAAACTATTTTCATGATATCAAGTGTACAATACAGGTTTCCAACAGCTACTTGACCAGTGATATTCCAAAAGGCTGGATGCAAAAGCAGATATGAGAATCCAGCTGTAGCCTGTTAATCCAGACACTAGCGAGGTTTGCAAAAATGTCACTCTTTTCACTTTTAAAACATCACTCTTTTCACTATTTTCTATTACATTTTTAAAAAATTTTAAGTTTAGTTATTTATCTTGAGAGATAGAGACAGCGCGAGTGAGAGAGCTGGTGTGCAGGGGAGGGGCAAAGAGACAGAGAAAATCCCAAGCAGGCTCCGTGCTGTCAGTGCAGAGCCCTACATGGGGTTCGAACTCACGAACAATGAGATCGTGACCTGAGCTGAAACGAAGAGTCATAGGCCCAACCAACTGAGCCATCCAGGCGCACCGTCACTATGATTTTTGAAAATATAGTTATTTTTCATTAAAAAAAAATGTGTTACTTACATTAACATGTAACGCAGTAATTCTTTAGTGAGCTAATAAATAATTTTAAGTATTTCTGAGTTTTAATTTCAAAGGCAGTAAATATTGATAGATATAACCCACACAAGCAAAAATTCTTTGGATTCCTCAATAATTTTTAAAAGTGTAAGGAGGTTGGGGCACCTGGGTGGCTCAGCTGGTTGAGTGTCGGATTTCGACTCAGGTCATGATCTCACATTAATGGGTTCAAGCCCTGCATCGGGCTCTGTGCCGACAGCTCAGAGCCTGGAGCCTGCTTCGGATTCTGTGTCTCCCTCTCTCTCTGCCCCTCCTCTGCTCATGATCTGTCTCTGTCTCTCAAAAAATAAAATAAAACATTGAAAAAAAATTTTTAATAAAAAAATAAAAATAAAGGTGTAAGGAGGTCCTGATACCAAAATGTTTGAGAACTACTGAATTGCAGCAAATACTTTGTAGGCAAGAGTGCTCCTGGTATGCATGTTTTGCTTTAACCATCCCATACACTCTCTTTTTTCTACTTTTATTTGCCAATTGCCTGTTTTTTCTGAGTGTTTGTTGTCTGAATAACTAGTTCTTTATCCTTGGGGGGGCAAATGCCTGCAAATGAGCGCCCCAGGAGACTTAGAAACTCCAGGAATGTGATTCTTGATGTTGGAGTCCTGAGTTCAAGCCTGAGGTTGGACACAGAGCTTACTTAAAAAGTAAATAAATAGGGGAACCTGGGTGGCTCAGTCGGTTGACAGCTCAGAGCCTGGAGCCTGCTTTGGATTCTGTGTCTCCCTCTCTTTCTGCCCCTCCCCCGCTCACACTCTGTCTCTATCTCTCTTTATTTCTCTCTCTCTCTCTCTCTCTCTCTCTCAAAAATAAATAAACATTAAAAAAAATTTGGGGGGGGGGTGCGCCTGGGTGGCTCAGTTGGTTAAGCGGCCAACTTCGGCTCAGGTCATGATCTCATGGTTTGTGGACTGGAGCTCCATCCACATCAGGCTCTGTGCTGACAGCTTGGAGCCTGGAGCCTGCTTTCAGATTCTGTGTCTCCCTCTCTCTCTCTGCCCCTCCCCAACTCGTTCTCTGTCTCTCTGTGTGTGTGTGTCTCTCTCTCAAAAATAAATAAACGTTAAAAAAAAATTTTTTTTAGGGTACCTGGGTGGCTCAGTTGGTTAAGAGGCCAACTCTTCGTTTTGGCTCAGGTCATGATCTCTCTGTTTCCTGAGTCCAAGCTCCAAGCTGACAGTGAGGAGCCTGCTTGGGATTCTCTCTCTTCCCCTCTCTCTGCCCCTCCCCACTTGCACTATCTCTGTCCCTCTCAAAATAAATAAACTTAAAAAAATGTTTTTAATAATAAACAAATAAACTTACTATGAAGCTATTGCCACCAAGTTTACCTTCATTGTGTCCACAGACTAGCTAAGGTTAGCAAGGTTATCAATTAACTCCACTCAGTTGTTGGGTCCCGATATTTGCATTTTCTCTCTCCCTGGTCACCTGATCTTATTTTCCCCTGCTCTTGTTGCGCTGGGACTGTACCTCCCAATAAAGCACAAGCATGTAGGGTTTGCCCAGACCTCTATTTACTAGGGAAACTGGACTAATGGAGTCATTATTAGCTTATATTCTTGGTAACAAAATAGATATACAGGTATCCCCTGCTTTTCAAAAGTTTCGTTATGGCACTTTGCTTTTTTTTCTAATGTTTTTTTAAATTTATTTTTGAGAGAGAGAGAGAGCACGCACGCACGAGAGAGAGAAAGTGCAAGCCGGGGAGGGGCAGAGAGAGAGAGGGGTCAGAGGATCCGAAGTGGGCTTTGTGCTGATGCAGCAAGCCCGATGCAGGGCTCCAACTCATGACCCGTGAGATCATGAACGCTCAAACGACTGAGCCACCCAGGCGCCCCACCACTTTGCTTTTAGGAAAGACCTACGTCAGTACCTGTTTTCACTAACAAAAAAAAAATCCAGAAGGGATTTTCACTTTTTCAAAAAAAAGGCGAAAAGTGACAATGGTGCTCAGAGTTTGTTTTGCAGTCAACTGTCATGGAGATCTCCTTCCCTGGGAACTATTCTCAGCATCTCAGCATCAAGCCATCATAGCTTTGGACTATGTGAGCGTCTGTGCTTGATCTCAATTTATATTGTGCATTTGTTAGCAAGATATGACCTAAGGTATGAGAAAAGCCTAAAAGACGAGTCCCTGGCTGGCTCAGCCAGGGGAGTATGTGACTCTTGGTCTCAGGGCTGTGGGTTCAAGCCCCACATTTGGGTGTAGAGATTACCTAAAAATAAATTTTTCAAAAAAAGGAAGAAAGGAAGGAAGGGAGGGAGGGAGGAAGGAAAAGAGGTGATTTTTGGATCTGGGAATGCTAAAAAAATTTTTTTCATATAAATTAATAGTAACTGCTTCTTTGCTTTATGCCTTTTCCGCTTCCAAAAGTTTTCATAGAAATGCTCTACTTCCGGATAGCAGGGAAAACCTGTGTGTGGCTATTCAACTCTTCATTTCCATTCTCCTCCACCCTTCTCCATTCTGATCTATTCCCCCAGAGTGACCTTTATGGGCCACATCATGGCCTCCCTGTCACTCTGGCTTCTGGGAGGTTTCAGAGATGGGAGGAGCTGGCAGGTGATGGGAGGGTAGGAGGAAAGCGAGATGGTGACTTTTATTTCCCAGCTCCCTCCCTGCATGAGCCACAGGTTGATAAAGGTCACATTTCTCCATGGAAGGAGCTCCCACTGAGCTCTCTCCTCCAGGCTCTCCATTTCCAGCTCCAGTATGTGTTCCTTCTCTTGGCCTCTCCAGGAAGGGCTCTCCACTCTTGCTAGCTCCAGCATGCTTCACCCATCCCTTGCTGGTTTCCCTTATCCCTGCCTAGACCTCTGTAAATAGTTCCTTAATTAAACTCTCCTTGATTCCTTTGAGGCACCATATGTTTCTTAGGCGGATTGCCATCGAAATACACTGAAGAGTTGAGTGACTTTCCCAAAGTCACACAAAGAATAAGTGACAACACTTGAGAGCACTCTAACACAGAAAAGGGTGACGTCCTTTTGGCTGTGCCAGCCTGCCCAGGCCCCTCCCAGAATCCTTGGCCCTGCGCAACTTGACGGAATCTGTGATCCTTTTGTTGGGATGGGATTGAATTCCCTAGGGCTCCCTTCCCAGACCTGGCCAGCAACTCCAGTAACCAGAGCTGTGTGAGAAGAAAAGGCCAAGCCACTGGGGTGAGCCGCACCCTGAATAGAGGTGAGGTCTCTGGTGAGTCACGCCACTGAGGGGCCACCTTCTCCATCCCAAGGGCTTGGGCTAACCTACAGCCCGCCTCACCAAGGACCCAGAACATCAGCCTCACAGCACCTAGCTGTCCTCACCTTCCACCTTTGCCCACAGGGTTCACCACTCCTCCACCCCCCACCCAACAGTGTCCTGGAGTTGGACATCTGCTTCCCACCCCCACCTTGGGCCTCCAGAGATATGAGATGCTCACAGGGCTCTGGGTGGGGCCTCTAGGCTCCCTGCTTCCCCTTTCCAGCCCTAGATCCTCTCAGATTGCCGGAGATGGGCTCCAGCCAGGGAGGGTGGGGCGGCTCCTGGGACCATCAGGAGTCACAGGCTGCCTAGGCAGTGACAGAGCTGTGGCTGGGAGCAGACCTTCACCCATCTCCGTGCCTCCAGCTGACTCAAATGTGCCATGTCCCAGCACCTGCTCCTTCCATTTGTGATCCTTGGTAACTCAGGGGATAAGAGATGGCTGCAAGGGACCTGGGCCTTAGTATCTGGGAAGCTGGAAAGCAGAACGCCTGGGTTCTGTGTGGGTAGTGGGGTGTCAGAGGAGGAAAGAGAGGAAGACATCAGGAAGAATGAGGGAGTGAGGTGTCAGAAGGGAGAATAGCCTACCAGAGGGGAAAGGGGCCTGGATGTCAGGAGATGGCGTAGCTCTAAAGCTTGGGGGCAGGGAGGCAGGGAGGGCTCATCAAATTATAGGTCTCCAGCCTCTTCCTGCTTCCCTCTTTCCAGCCATCAGCCCCATCCCAGGAGCTCTCCAGGACTCAGGTAAGGCAGTTGGACTGGGGGGTGGGGGTGGGGGGTGTATCACATGGGAGGCAGAAAAGATGGGAGGGGTAGCATGGGTGCTCCAAGGGGATGCTGAAAGAACAGAAAACTGGGGAAAGGGAGAGAGGTAGGGGAGGGAGAACAGGAAGATGGGGACTGGGAAGTGTCAGGGACTGGAAGTCACCAGTACCTTCCTCTCTTTACCCTCCAACTCCCAGCTCTCAGTCCTACCCAAGAAGAACCTGAAGATCTAGGTAAGGAGAGTGGGGGTTCCTCAGATCTTAAAGAAGGTTAAGCCTGGCTAGGCAGTGAGGAAGGTGGAAGTCCTGGGGCACGTGGGTGGCTCAGTCGGTTGAGGGTCCCACTTTGGCTCAGGTCATGATCTCTGGTTGGTGACTTAGAGCCCCTGAGTTAGAGCCCCGTGTCAGACTCTGGGCTAACAGCTCAGAGCCTGGAGCCTGCTTCAGATTCTCTCTCTCTCTCTCTCTCTCTCTCTCTCTCTCTGCCTCTGCCCCACTCATGCTCTGTCTCTCTCTCTCTCCTCTCTCCCTCTGTCAAAAATAAATAAACATAAAAAAAAAAAAGTGCCTAAGTCCTCTTTGTTCTTTGTTCAAAGGTGCAAACTGAAGCTGGGCGGGAGACAGGGCTTTGTCTTGAGTTACCTGGGCCTCGTGCCTAGGGACCAGGCAGGCTATGACCTCCATGGTATCCCATTGCAGACTGCGGCCGCCCTGAGCCCTCTACCCGAATCATGGGGGGCTCAGAAGCGCAGCCAGGCAGCTGGCCGTGGCAGGTGAGCCTACATCAGAGGGGGGGCCACATCTGCGGGGGCTCCCTCATCGCCCCTTCCTGGGTGCTCTCCGCTGCTCACTGCTTCGTGACGTGAGTATTCGCCCACGTCCAAACCCTCTTCAAAAGCCAAGCCAGCCCCGCAGCTTGATCCCATGCACTCACCGCCAACTTGGAACCGAGCTGCGCCAGTCTCCCTGCCCAACCTCGAAGTTCTCTTCGAGGGTATCCTTGTTCTGAATACGGTGGACGCCACCTGCAGACTCGACCCACCGCTCCACCAAATATCCGGGTCTGAATTCCGTCTTTCCAATGTCCCCCAATCAATCATCCCCAAATCGCATCCACTCCTCCCCTTTTTGGGAATCTATCTCAACCTGGATCGCCCTAGCCCCTAATCTGGATCCCACTCTGCCCCTCCTGGGTTGCTACTGATCCCACCTTCTCCCTCCCTCTGAGCGAGATCCCACCCCCACGAGAGTCTGTCCCCACCTTGGGGTCAACCTAACCTCCTCCTGCCTGGGCCTCCGCGCAGGAACGGGACCTTGGAGCCCGCGACCGAGTGGTCGGTACTGCTGGGCGTGCACTCCCAGGACGGGCCTCTGGACAGCGCGCACGCCCGCGCGGTGGCCGCCATCCTCGTGCCGGACAACTACAGCAGCGTGGAACTGGGCGCAGACCTGGCCCTCCTGCGCCTGGCCTCGCCCGCCCGGCTGGGCCCCGCCGTGCGGCCGATCTGCCTGCCGCGCGCCTCGCACCGCTTCGCTCATGGCACGGCCTGCTGGGCCACTGGCTGGGGGGACATCCAGGAAGAGGGTGAGTGAGGTGAAGGGGTCCCGGGAAGCAGGTTACCGGAGAGGTGGAGCCTACTGAGCGGTCCTTGGGGGAAGACCTCGGGGCGAGTCCTAAAAGCTGGGCCCTGGGTGGGTGGGCCCTCAGGGCGGGGGCTCAGGAGGCGGGGCCCACCGAATGAGGCCTTGGGTGGGGTCCTGGAGCGCAGATTTCTGCCACGCCGCAGGTAAATGCTGTGCAATTGTCCATCTATCCTCCTCCCCAAGGGCTCGCAAACTAAGACTACTGACTCATCCACCCCGATTCCCTCCTCACCTTTCCTTCCAGGTTGTTGTTGTTGTTGTTGTTGTTGTTGTTGTTGTTTTGTTTGTTTGTTTTCCTTTCCTGGATATGGGATCTGAATAGGGTTCCCATCCTAGCTCGGCTATTTCAGACAAACCACTTCATCCAACCCATTTCCTCCTCTGAAAATTAAGGAAAAATAGTGCCCAGTTCGTGGGGTTGTTGGGTTAAGGATTAAATGAGAAAATCCATGTAAAGTTTATAGCACAATACCTAACAGCAGTTATTAATGTACTTCAGATATTTTTGCCCTAGGTGATGGTGCACTAAAGCACAGCACCTGGCATATCCTAAGCGTTCAGCAATGTCAGCTTCTGCCCTCCATTCCCCTGTCCCTCTTCCTCCCATGCTCCCCTCCCCTCCCTTCACTCATCTCTCTACTTTCCCACCTCCTGTCTTCTCCCTACTTGCACTCATTCATTCATTCAGTTCATCTTTCCTTCATTCAACAGGTATTTCTTGAACACCTCCTTGTGGCAGGCACCAGTGAGGAGCCTGGGCCAATCATCCAGGCCCAAAGTTGTACCTTCTGAACTAGGGCAGTTGCAGTGACAATTCCAAGAAGTCACAAATGAGAGGTTTTCAGGACTTGGGAACTGATTGGGGAGAGGAAGCTGAGACAGGGGTCACAGCTGACAGCCCAGCTTCCATGCTTGGCAGCTTGGTACAGGACCACACCTTAGTCTACATGGCACCTTTGTTGAAAAGCGTGCCCTCTCGAGATTGACACAGCCCATGTCAGGGCTCAGATCTTAGTGATTTTAGCCCGCACAGGCCTCGTTTATTGTCTGGATACTGCTCTCACTGCACAACCATCCATGGAGGCTCTCACTAGGTGCTTGATAGGGCCATTCCTGAGATGAGGATATAGGAAGAACAGAGAGGAGCAGGAGGTGACAATGACTAGTTTTGAGTGTAGCAGGCCAGGGTGCCATGGGGTATCTAAGTAGATGTCCAGGAGGCAGCTGAAGGGCATTAAGCCGAGCTGGGGCACAGGGGACTTCCTATCTGCCTCACAGCATTTGCTCTCTGGTTCGACCTGCAGACCCCCTGCCTCTCCCGTGGGCGCTACAAGAAGTGGAGCTCAGGTTGCTGGGAGAGGCCGCCTGTCAGTGTCTCTATAGCCGGGCTGGCCCGTTCAACCTCACTTTCCAGCTATTGCCAGGGATGCTGTGTGCTGGCTACCCGGAGGGCCGCAGAGACACTTGCCAGGTGAGGGGAGGCCCCTGCATCTGCCTCACAGGCCAGGCAGAGCCCTAACCAATAGGAAGCATGAGGAATAGACAAATATCTCTCTCAATGTCTCTGAGCCTCATCTGCAAAAAGAGGGCAAGATTGCCAACGGATAGGATTGATGAGAAGATTATAAATGGACAGAACTTGGGGCTCAACAAGAGGGCACTGTTACTTATGGCAGCACAGTGCGGAGGTTACCTGCCAAGACTCCAGAGTGAGTCAGCCCGGTTGGAAGTCCAGCACCACCACTTACTAGCTGTGTGACCTTGGCTAAGTTATTTAACTCCATATGTTCAGACTTTCTCATCTGGAAGATGGAGATGATACTTTATAGGTGGCTTCACCCTACTTCATAGGGTGGCTATGATGATTATAGGAATTTGTATATATAAAAGCACTTAGGACAGTGCCTGGTCTTTAATAAGAGTTCAAATAAGCATTAGCTATTATTATTATCCCCCATCCCAGTCCATAGCACAGCACCTATTACTTAGTAGGTTCATTTTAAAAAATGAATTAATTCCTCACAGATGAGAATTTTCCAGATATCTTGCTGAAAACAAAACATAGTATATTTTAACCATTTCCCCCAGGAACTTTCCTCCAATGGCACACATTTTTGAGGGCACTCAAGCGTGAATGGTGGTGATGGGAATTCAAGCTAGATAGTCTTCAGCGTCCCTCCCAATTACGAGGTTCCAAGACCTAGGGACATAGTCCCCTGCCTTCTTAGACAGGATTGCAAACAATTCAAATTCCTCTAAACCAAGCACTGTCCATTAGAACCTCCTACAATGATGAAAATGTTCTATACCTGTGATGTCCAGTATGATAGCCACTAGCCACATTGGCTATTGAACATTTGAGATGTGGCTAGTGTAACTGAAAAATTGAATATTTAATTTAATTTTTTTTTATTTTTAAAAGTTTATTTTGAGAGACAGAGGGGGGGGGGCAGAGAGAGAGAGGGAGAGAGAGAATCTCAAGCAGGCAGGCTCCACACTGCCAGCACAGAGCCAGATGCAGGGCTCAAACTCACGAACCATGAGATCATGACCTGAGCCAAAACCAAGAGTTGGTCCCTTAACCGACTGAGTCACCCAGGCACCCCTATTTGAGCCACTTATTGAACAAGAATCAGTTGGCTCTGAATGAGACCTGAAGGCCTCTCTAATGTGGCCTTTAATGCATTAGCTTGCTGCCTTTGGCTTTGGCTGCTCATCAGCCTTTCTGCCTTAGAAAGCTTTCTTCTGTTTAGAGTTGCAGGGAATGCAGAGGACAAGTACAGCCAGGGCCAGTTTCCAGAAGGTGGCTCTATGTTTGGCAACAAGAAGAGGTTTGGAATCTTTGTGAGGTGGCCTAGTATAAGCTGGTGGGTCCCTGGGCTGATCCCCTGACACTGAATTATCTACCATCAGGGAGACTCTGGGGGCCCCCTGGTCTGTGAGGAAGGCGGCCAATGGTTCCAGGCAGGAATCACCAGCTTTGGCTTTGGCTGTGGACGGAGGAACCGCCCTGGAGTCTTCACTGCTGTGGCCCCCTATGAGGCATGGATACGGGAACAGGTGATGGGCTCAGAACCTGGGCCTGCCTTTCCCACCCAGTCCTGGGAGCCCCAGCCAGGTCCCTGGGAGCCCACGGATGAGAACTGCACCATTGCCCTGCCAGGTAAGGGAGAAGGACCCCTAGATGTCACCTGGACATGGAAGATTTGAGTTGGGGTGGAAACTGCTGGTGGCCTGGGAGGCCCCCTGACCCAAGTCTCTCACCCCTCAGAGTGCGGGAAGGCACCAAGGCCAGGGACCTGGCCCTGGGAGGCGCAGGTGATGGTGCCAGGATCCAGACCCTGCCATGGGGCGCTGGTGTCTGAAAGCTGGGTCTTGGCACCTGCCAGCTGCTTTCTGGAGTGAGTGAAAACGCAGTCTTAGATTTTTTCCCCTCCCCCCCCCCCCCCCCATCGGCCTGAGACACTATCGACCTGTCCCCAGCCCTTCCCCTGGGTAGGGTAGGAGTAGGGGGGAAGGGCACATCGGTCTGGAGTGCGGGGTTTCACAGGCAGGTGTAGGATCCAGCTTGCAAAGCGGGATCCTAGTCTACTGGGGGCGAGTACGGGGTAGTATAAATTCTATCAAGGATGCCGGGTTCTCTGGAAATCCAGAGTCCAAGCCAGACATGTGTGGGTTTGAGCCGAGTGTGCAGGATGTGGCCCACGTCCCAGTTTCCCCCAACCAGCAGCCCCATCAACCCAGACCTCCTGCCCCGAGACCTAGACAACTGGCGCGTGCTACTGCCCTCGCGTCCGCGCGCAGAGCTGGTGTCACGCTTCGTGCCGCACGAGAATGCCTCATGGGACGACACCTCGGATCTGGCGCTGCTGCAGCTGCAAACGCCGGTGAACCTGAGCACCGCCTCGCGGCCAGTGTGCCTACCTCACCCAGAACACTATTTCCTGCCCAGGAGCCGCTGTCGCCTGGCGCGCTGGGGCCGCGGGGGTGAGCAGGGGCCCCACGCAGGGCTGGGCGGAGCCGGGCCGGACTCCTCTGCAGCGCAGGCTCCCTTTCTTTTCTCTTCCAGAACCTGAGCCCGGACCCAGCACACTGCTTGAGGCAGAGCTGTTGGGCGGCTGGTGGTGTCACTGCCTGTATGGCCGCCAGGGGGAGTCAGTGCCGCCGCCAGGAGACCCTCCACACGCGCTCTGCCCCGCCTACCAGGAAGAGGAAGAGGCGGGCCGCTGCTGGGTGAGCGACGGGGGCGGGGCCCGCGGGTCTTTATGCGAGTGGTTGCCAGGGCAGGGTCTGAGAGGAACTAGGAATGAGGCGGAGCACTCTGCGGGCAGGGACGGGATTAAGGCGGGGCCTCTCGCTGGGGGCGGAGCCTAGCCCTGGAGGACTTTGGGGAGGGGCTTGAGACGGGCCCTGGGCGATGTCTGACCTTCTTGCTACCCCTAGATTTAAAGAGAATCTTAAAGTGAGGGCTGACTTCTTACACAGATTACTATTGGAGCCTGGCTTGGAGGAGGTGGGACTTGTTTTGTCTGAGTACGAGAGAGAGAGAGAGAGAGAGAGAGAGAGAGAGAGAGGAGTACAGGAAAGCCCCAGGACCTTTGATAGCCTCTCATCAACTTGCACATGCTCTTGCTGCAGAACTACTCTCATTGGAGCCTTCTGTGCCAGGAAGAGGGGACCTGGTTCCTGGCTGGAATCAGCGACTTCTCCAGTGGCTGCCTACGTCCCAGAGCCTTCTACCCCCTGCAGACCCATGGCCCGTGGATCAGCCATGTGACTCGGGGAGCCTACCTGGAAGACCAGCTGACTTGGGACTGGGGCCCTGAGGGGGAGGAGACTGAGACACAGGCTTGTCCCCCTCACACAGAACATGGTGGTGAGGGCTTAGGGCTTAGAGGGCTTTGGGGCTCCTGCGTGTGCTAAGATCCATGGCAGACCCTTCAGGGGTCAGCTGTGGAGCCCTCACTTAGGTGGTCACCTCCTCTCCCCTAGCCTGTGGCCTGCGGCCAGAGCCAGCTGTGATGGGTATCCTGTGGCCCTGGCTGGCAGAAGTGCATGTGGCTGGAAATCAAGTCTGCACTGGGATCCTAGTGGCCCCAGGCTGGGTCGTGGCAGCCACTCACTGTGTCCTCAGGTGGGTCTCACCCATCTCTTGGGCAAGAGGGAAGAAATGGAAAGATGGGCAAAAGGACTTTTAAAATAGTGGGATATAATCCCTTTAGGGCTCTTACAGTACAGGGAACCACTACAAGTGTTTTGAGATAGAAGAGAAATTTGGAAAGAGAAATAATGAAGGAGCTAATGGAATGACCTTGGAGTTCATTCTGCCCTGTCCTCTGGATTGGGCAGGACTTTACAGCAATTCGGGGAGCAGGAGGTCACATTGGGCTTTGTTCCAACAGGCCGGGCTTTACAACAGTGCCTTATATTGAAGTGTACCTGGGCCGGGCAGGGGCTAGCCCCCTCCCACAGGGCCACCAGGTATCCCGGTTGGTCATCAGCATCCGTCTGCCCCGACACCTGGGACTTAGGCCCCCCCTTGCCCTCCTGGAGCTGAGCTCCCGGGTGGAACCTTCGCCATCAGCCTTGCCCATCTGCCTTCACCCAGGGGGTATCCCCCTGGGGGCCAGCTGTTGGGTGCTGGGCTGGAAGGACACCCGAGACCGAGGTGAGAGAGCCCAGGGTCCTGGGTGTGAGAGGTGACTGAAGGCCAGAATCCCTGTGACAACCCTCTCTCCTCTCTCTAGTTCCTGTGGCTGCAGCTGTCTCCATCTTGACGCCACGACTCTGTCACTGTCTCTATCAAGGCATTCTGCCTCCTGGGACTCTCTGTGTTCTGTATTCAGAGGGTCAAGAGGATAGGTGTGAGGTAAAGGGGCCTGGGCGTCCTGGTCCAGGGAGGGGAGAGGCAGTGCTGGGCAGCTGGACCCTAGAGAGAGAGCAGGGTTGGAATTCTTGAGTGCTGGGCCCCAAATGGGAAGAAGTGTGCTTCCTAGCTGGACCTCGGAGAGAGACCAGGGGCCTGGATGCCTAAGGATGTAGAGAAGTAGTGCTTTGTGGTTGGACTCTAAGGAGAAGGTGCGGTGAATCAGAAGGAAGGGTAAGAGACCCTTTTGGGCTTGGCCCTGACACTGCAGGTGACCTCAGCACCTCCGCTCCTGTGCCAGACCGAGGGAGGCTCCTGGGTCCTCATGGGCATGGCTGTTCGAGGGAGCCGGGAGCTATTTGCTGCCATTGGCCCTGAAGAAGCCTGGATCTCCCAGACAGTAGGGGAGGCCCATTTCCTGCCTCCCAATGGCTACCCCCACTGGCCCCCTGAAGGCAGCGACCTCTGCCCCCCCGACCTGGCGAGGGCCTCAGGCTCCCCTCAGGCTGCTCTGCTCCTGCTGCTTCTATTGCTCCCCCTGATCCAGGGCTGAGGGGGCCTGGGTCCCTTGGCCGCCTCTCCTTCTCCTCCTCCACCCCCTCCAGCCCTCCACTTCCCGCCCTGTAGGGCTGGAATGTGGCCTAACCGGCTTTGTTCCCTAGCCGGAACCTCCAGAGGGCCCCACCCACCCGGACTGCAGCGGCTTCGGATTATTGGGCCTCTGTGCCTGGCTATTTTGGGCACGGGAATCCTTGGGGGCAGTGGGAAGCAGCCAATAAAGGTGTAAACACAGACACGTGGCCTTGTGGCATTGCTGGGGGAAGGCTGAGGGGCTGGGGGAAGCCCAAGGGATAGGGCCGATCCCTTCTGGGTCTCTGTGAGTCAGGCCTTGGGCTCCCAGGAAATGTGTCCCTGATAACGTGGCAGCTGTCCTTCATTCCTGCCCCAGGGCGGGGGAGGTTGGGTGGCAGCTGGGTGTGTGTCACCTCCCCAGTGGAATCAGCATCCCTAGCACCTGATAGACACTTCAGACCTAGCTCAGACCCTACTTCCCTTCTCTCTCTGCCCCCTGCCATCCTCCACCCCTCCCAGACTGAGGGTGAGCGTTAAAGGAAGAGTCCAGGAGTCTGGGGGTGCAGAGGGTCTGTCTGCCTTATCCTATATCTACAGACAGCTACCCCTCCTAAACACACCCTGATGAATGCCCCAGAGTGTACACCTCCAGTGCCCCCAGTACACACACATGACACTTAGGTGGGACCCTTCAAGGGTCCACTTTCATATCCTGCCCAGTGCCTCCAGAGTTTGGGCACCAGCATGTGTCCTTGTATGTACATCCCACTACCTCACCCACCGTTTACTAGTGCACCTCCCTGCATGAATTCAACCACATTCCCTGCTAACTACTAAGTCATGGGGTCTGGGGTCTGATAGATAAGTCCATGAAGTGCTCCCAGTGTAGTGGGGAACACCCCTGGCTGGGCATCAGGAATAGGTCATGGAAAAGGTTGATGTTTGAGTACAGAAAAAGGGCAAATGGAGACCTGGGGAAGGGGAAGTGCTAGGGTGGAAGCCGGCTGATAAGGGTGGCAGAGGGGTCACCTCAGGGGCTGGAGTCACCATCTATAGGTAGAGTGGGCAGAGGATGGGGGAGGGGAAGCAGGGAGTTCCTGGGAGATTGTGGAGAGGGGCAGAGGTTCTTAAAGGGACAGGCTTATCATTAGCTGCCAGATCCCAGAGAGAATATTCCCCTGAATCTCTACAAGGACATACATCCTCACCTGTGTCCCATACCCAGTCAGTCACCCATATGCCATTCCCCATAAACATTTAATACACCCATCCTCTCCCCAAACCCACCACAGCGTCCAATGTTGCTCCCTCTTCCCTGACTTAGACTCCCTCCGAGTTAGCCAGTTAGCTTCTAGCCCCTCACCCACTCCAGGAATTCCTTGCCCTCCAGGAGGGGCCCCAAAGTTTTGGCTGGGAGGTCCCCAGTCTTATGGAAATTAGGTGGGGAAGTGGGGTCTGTTTTTCTGAGGCTTGAAGCCAACACACATGCCCAGTTGTCCACAGACTTATACACTGATTTAGGATGAACCTGACCCCAACCTGGTCACATGGGCTTTCTTCTCCTGGACCTGTGCCACCTGCACCCTCCACCTGAGACTTTCCCTGGACCACTCTCCTCCCATATTTGCCTTAACACTCTTTCATAGCTCCTCTGGCCTCAGTTGTAACAGCACCTTCTTGAGGAACCCTTCTTTATGCCAGCCTACGTCAGGCTCCTGTGAACAGGCCCCCAGAGCACCCGTTCTTCTTTATCAGAGGGCCTAGCTTGAAATTATTCTATAATTGCTATGTGATTATTTGATTCAAAGCTGTTACCTCTAACTTCACTGTGAGCTCAGCAAAGGCAGAGATGGTGTCTGTTTTGTCTCCTGTGCCTGGAACATAGTAGGCACTCAGGAAATATTTATGAGATGATTGGCACTGCCAGTCGCACTCACCACACCTCACCACACACAGAGGAGGCCGCAGGCTGTATAGAAGGGCCTGAAACGGCAGGTCCAGGGCAGACCCAGGTGTCCTGAGCTCAGATACCAGGCTGAAGGAGGGAAGAAAGGAGGAGCACAGTGGCCCCAGGACAACAAAGGCTGGGCCAGGCCCTGGGGGACATAACTGGTCTGGGAGACCTGAAAGACCTGGGGCAAACGGCAGTTGGGTTACACTCTAAGGAGTGCAGCTGTCAGGGGTTTCCAGTCCCTCCTCGCGCGCGCGCGCGCGCGCGCACACACACACACACACACACACACACACAGGGCCTAGGGGTCTGGGAGGACTTAGGACTGTGTTGGCAACAAAAGCTGTCGGAGCTAAGTGAGGAGGGCGGGGCTAGGGGAGGGGCAGGCAGGTAAGTGCCTTTCTCCACGGATCCACCACTCTGGAAGGTCTCCACGTAGCCAGACCGAGCGGGAGACGTGTCCTCACTGGCAGCTGCGGAAACCCCAACGTCTGCCTTTGTGCCTTATTCTTGCCTTGGACATCTCTTCCCCCTTCCCAGCGCGGATTCTAGGATCCCTTCCCACTGGGCCCGACACCTGGATCTTGCCTTCGAAACCAACCCCAGGTCCCTTCCCTTGGGTGCCTGGTGTCTCCCCAGGGGCCCTGGTTCTGGGCCATGGCCCACAGGGCGGGCCTGGGACTTAGACAGCTGGAGGCTGTGGCCATTCTGCTTTTACTTGGATTATTCCGGTCCGGTCTTGGTGAGTATGTGTGGGTCAGAGAGTGTGGGGCTCAGGGAAGGGGTGGTGCACGTAAACTGAGGCTATAATCTTTTTCTGGGCACATCCCTTATCCTGGGCTCAAGAATCCCCCAGCTTCAGCCTCCCTAGATCTTGGCCTCTGTCTCTCCTTTCAGCTTCGGCCTCTGGGGAGTCAAGGGGGTGGGGAGGACCGTCCTCTGGAGAAGTGGTAGGTGCTAAGGGGCCTGGGAACTCTGGTCTTTCCTGTTTACCCTTTCCTCTTGCTCTCTCCCTCCAGGAGCTGATGGGGAGGAAGGTGAGCCTTGCATGGGGGAGGGGAAAAGGAAGGGAACCGGGATTCAGATTCCAATGGAGTGTTTCATGAGTGCCTGACCCTCTCTATAGGGCCATCTCACCCACTCTTATTACCTTATGTAAATCCCCCCATTAGTACTGAAAGATGGGGATTAGAGCCCTAATTCTTCGGAGAAAGAAACTGAGGTAGAGAGTGAAGTGACTTAGCCAAGAGCACACAGCCAATAAGAGGTGTCGCTGAGATTTTACACCCAGATCTGATTCCAAAGGTGGGTCCTTTGAGGAAAATGAACCAGAGGTTTCCTTTCTTCTAAGGCTCACCACTTGACTCGGAGTCTGGTTTTCAATTCCCACTTCACCAGATACTACTGGCTATGTATCGTTGGCCAGTCCCCTCACCTCAAAAATGGAAGTTGGTTATGTTTGTCTCCTGGGGCCCAGTGAGGAGTCATGGAGATAGAAGTGAAAGCCCTCTCCCAGCCTGGCATTGCTTGAACAGTCACTAAATAGTAGCTATTGTAGTTATTATGAGGAGAGAAGGAGGAGCTTGGCTGGGCAGTTTTCCCTGCTCCGGGGAAGGTGACTTTGTGAAAGGCTGTTGGGTCCTGCTCCAAACGGCAGCCTCGGTGGGGGTGAGGCAGTCCTGGAAACCAGATGTTCAGTGTGGGAGCCCTGTTGTTTGTTCCACACACATCCACCACTCTGTGTGTCCAGCCCTGTGCTCAGCACTGGGGACAAGGAGATCTGCTCCAGTCCCTGTCACTAGGGAATGCCCAGATTGCTGCAGTTGAAACAGTCATAGACCATCATGACTGTGTGATGGGGCAGTGCTGGGGAAAGTATGGGCCCTGGGAGCTTCCAGCATTGTCTAACTCAGCCAGCAGGCTCAGGGCAGGTTAAGGAGTGCCTGACGTTTGAATGGTCTCCGTAGGCAAATAGGTCTGCATAGCAGAGTGGGGATGAAGAAAGGTATTCTAGGCAGAGGGACCTGGATAAGCAAAGGTCTAGAGGCAAACAAGTGTGTGGCCCAGTGTAAATGTCCAGAGGGATGGCTGGAGTAAATGGTAGTGCCATGGAAGGTAGAGAATGTATCTTAAGGGCAATGTGGAGCCTGGGGAGGATTTAAGCTGAGGTATGACCTGATCAGATTTGTGGTTTATACAGATCTTCTGACTTGTAAGGAGTGGACTGAATGGAAGGTAGGAGGATCTGAGACAAAGGAAGGCGCATGAAACTTGGGTTAGGTAATGAGGGTGGTAAGGGGGCAGAACTAACCATGCCCAGTGAGCAGTGGGGCAAGGACAAAGGGGTGGCTGGCTCCTGCGAACTCACTTCCCAAGCTCCAAACCAGATTGTCTGGGCTATATGGGGAACGGCAGGGCTGAGGACCTGGTATGGGGGCCCCAGAAGGACCTGACCCCCTCCCCTTCCTCCCTGGGCAGCCTTCTGCGGCGTGGCCTCCCAAGCACGCATCACAGGTGGTAGCAGTGCAGCCGCTGGCCAGTGGCCCTGGCAGGTCAGCATCACCTACGATGGCACCCACGCGTGTGGTGGTTCTCTCGTGTCTGAGCAGTGGGTGCTCTCAGCTGCTCACTGCTTCCCAAGGTACCAGCTGGGTGGTGGGCATGGCGGGGAAGTCAAAGGTGGATCAGTCTAGGCCAGAGGTTGGGATTCTTGGGTTGGCTCGAGGGGTATCAATAAAGTCTGAAAGGATCAGTCAGCAGTGAAGGTCAGAGGTGACAGGTCACAGGGTAAAACTAGCATGCAGTCTGGGATCAGAATCTGGGGTTGGATATAACAAGCCCACAGGGATCAGGGAACTAGGAGAGGTCTCCTGGGTCCCAGCCTTGGCCCCTCTGCCTGCAGGGAGCACGTCAAGGAAGACTATGAGGTAAAGCTTGGGGCCCACCAGCTGGACTCCTACACGCCTGAGGCCGAGGTCCGCACCGTGGCACAGGTCATTTCCCACTCCAGCTACCACCAGGAGGGCTCCCAGGGTGACATTGCACTCCTCCGTCTCAGTAGCCCTGTCACCTTCTCCCGCTACATCCGGCCCATCTGCCTCCCTGCAGCCAACGCCTCCTTCCCCAATGGCCTCCAATGTACTGTCACCGGATGGGGCCACGTTGCGCCCTCAGGTGAGGTGGGCACTGATGCCTAGAGGCATGGAGGGGTGCCTGACTTAGGGTAGGAGGCCCCAGGTAAGCATCTTTTGCTCCTACAGTGAGCCTCCTGGCCCCCCGGCAGCTTCAGCAACTTGAGGTGCCACTGATCAGCCGAGAGACATGTAACTGTCTGTACAACATTGACGCCAAACCTGAGGAGCCCCACTTTATCCAGCAGGACATGCTGTGTGCTGGCTATGTGAAGGGGGGCAAGGATGCCTGCCAGGTAAATGCAGGGGTTCCAGTGAGACGAGCGCATCTTGGGAGATGAGGGCCGGATGGGGCTGGCGTGGATGACTGGAGGCCTGGGGCCTAGTCTTGACAGTTACTGTATGACTTTTTTCTTCAGGGTGACTCTGGGGGCCCACTCTCCTGCCTTGTGGGGGGCCTCTGGTACCTGGCAGGTATTGTGAGCTGGGGCGATGCCTGTGGGGCCCCCAACAGGCCTGGCGTGTACACTCTGACCTCCAGCTATGCCTCCTGGATTCACTATCATGTGACAGAGCTCCAGCCTCGTGTGGTGCCCCAAATCCAGGAGTCTCAGCCCGATGGCCATCTTTGTGTCAACCACCAGGCCTTCAACTCTGCCCCAGCCCAGGCCGTATTGGGGCTCATCCTTCTGCTGCCACTAGGCCTGACCCTGGGCCTCCTCTGCTGAGCTAGTCATCCTGAGAGCTGACCCCGCTTCCAGGACTTCCACACTGCCCCCAAGGACAGATGCCTGGCCCAGGAATGGACCTGGCCCTTCCCTGACATCTTTTGGGTCTTGGGACTGGCTTAAGCCACTCCTTCCTCCCAGAACCCTGTGGGAGTCCAGGGCACTATCCTGACCTTTGAGCCCACTCTTCTGGGTTTGTTCTTTGCAACTACGGTCCACAGTCAGGTGTTTTACTACCTGTGGTATTGGCTAGGACCTCTAGCCACCCCTACCTACTGTTCACAACCCTACTCACTGGGCTCCTATGGAGCCCCCAAGGACCCTTAGCTATGAAAATGAGCCAAGGCTCCCCACCCTGTTTCTAGAAAACTGGGTACCTGCCCAGCTAACTGCTGCTAAAGAACTGGCTCTAGCACCCTACCAGTTCTGCCTGATGAGCCCCATCACTTCACCTTCTTCCTGTATTCTGAGCGGGGACTGCCTCTGGGCAGCATGTTTTCAAGAACAGAAAAGGCCCCAATCTTGCCCCATTGGCTGCCATGCCCTCCTCGAACCTCAACTCCTAGACTCCGGAGGACTGAGCCCCCACCGGAACTGGGCTTGGGCTTGGATCTGGGGTGAGGGGTAGAAAGAACAAGGAGTAAAATGTTTTGAGCACAATTGGCTCTGTGTGTGGCGTGCAACAAAGAACATCAGCTCTTAGCCTCTCCCTCCCACCTCCAAAGTCCAGAACCACTGGCAGAACTTACTTTATTTTAAAAAATGACGAAACAGGTCTGTACATATTTACAGGCTAGGGGACAAGGAGATAAAGGTCCAGCAGCAGGGGCACAGGCCATTCACTTCTTGGAGAGTTTCACTTGCTTGTGCTTGGGGGGGGCCCACTTGAGACAGACAGAGTCCACTGTGGGGAGACAGACATGAGAGGCAGGGCTGGGCCTCTGGGCCCAGGCCAGGTATCACCTCTAGGTGAGAACAAGGGCAGACTGAGTCCTGGGAAGGGGGCAGGGAAGCCTGGGAATGACTAGCCTGCCCCAGGCTTCAGTCCTGGGAGCTGGTCAGACTAGTTTGGGATCATGTGACAGCAAAAAGGTAGCTCTGGCTCCTCAACACCTACCCCCTACCACACACAACCTGGGCAGCCCCCGCCCCCCTACCTGTTATGGGTGGTTTCTTATACTGAGCACTTTTGAGGTGTTCTTCTACCAGCTTGGGTGTGACACAGATCACATGCTGGCCCTTCCAGTACTTGACCATATTGAGGGACTGTAGGGTGCTGATGATGTCATTCTGGGTGATGCTGGTCATCTGACTGCAGAAAGGGATTGGAGTAGTTGCTGGGGAGAGTTCCCTTGTGGGGTCTGACTGGGACAGCAAAAGGGGACAAGGAGACAGACAAGATCATGGCCAACCTTAGATTCTTCTAAGGGTTCCTCTTTAAGGGTTCCAGGGCCCTCACCTAAGATCCTTGATGGACAGTGTGCCCCGGAAGTCTCGCAGGATCTCCAGCAGGACCCAAGACCAGTAGCTGCGGTAGCTGAGCTTGCCCAGGTCAGACAGTGGCTTCTCAGGGGAGCCTACTGTGCTCTCTAGCTTGGAGAGCTCGTAACCTGGCAGTGGTGGAAAGAAGGATTCTGAGGACCCGGCCCTGCGGTGGCACCCCCACCGTAGTTGCCCCTTCCTTGACAGGTCAGGAACCACTCACTGAAAGCAATGAGGAATTTTCCATAGCCACGCCGCTGGTAGGGGGGCAGAGTCAGGATGCAGGCCACATTGTTCCCATCTGGAGACTCCTTCTCCTACAGGGGTGTGTGGTCAGGACCTCTGGGGAGGCTCAGTCCCTTTTCTGGTTCATAGTCCCCACCCTCCCTTAACCCGGGCTCCCCACCCCAGCACCTTAGAGAAGTAGCCAACAATGTGGGCCCCCTGCCTGTCCACTTCAGTCAAGATGTAAAAGACGAAGGGCTCCACGTCGAAGTACAACGTCTTGTGGTCCAGGAAAAGCTTGGCCAGCAGACACAGGTTCTGACAGTAAATCTGAGGAGTGGGGAGGTGGAAGCAGGCTCAGGGAGCAGGTACATCGCTCCCACCTCGGTCCACCGAGGCCTGGGCTGTGGCTGCCACCCTGCTATGCAAGTGCCAGGCATTAGAGAGCAGCCAGTGCCAGGCCAGTGAGAAGCAGGCTCCTCACAATATTTAGAATTGGAAGGAGTCTTACCGTCATTTTCTGATGGACAGGGAAACTGAAAACCAGAGAGCTAGATTAATCTGTTACCACTTCTTTTTTTG
The DNA here is from genome assembly GCF_018350215.1 of Panthera leo. Lineage (NCBI taxonomy): Eukaryota > Metazoa > Chordata > Mammalia > Carnivora > Felidae > Panthera > Panthera leo. The sequence continues at coordinate 17,282,911 of NC_056694.1, forward strand.
TTTTTTTCTTTCCTTTTTTTTCTTCCAAAGATTTTATTTTTAAGTAATCTCTACACCCAACATAAGGCTCAAACTCACAACCCTGAGATCAAGAGTCACGTGCTCCACCAATAGCCAGCCAAGTGCCCCATTCAGTTACTTTTTTTTTTTTTTTTTTTTTAAATAGGTTCCATGCCCAGCTTTGGACCCCAAAGCAGGGCTTGAACTCATAATCCTGAAAGCAGAGCTGAAAGTCTAGCCGATTGACCCACCCAGGCACCCCTCAGTTACCACTTCTAAGTGCTAAATAGGAGTTCAATCTTCAGGGACATTAAATCTTATGTTTCAGATTGGGAAACTGAGGCTCAGAGGAGCTATGGCTGGCATGAGGTCCCACAGCTGCTGAGTGCTACAGCAGGATTCAAACTGGTATATGAGTTCTGTCTTGTTCAGAGCAAGCACCAAGCTTCATGCTTAGCCTCGTGCTTGGTAAATGTTTGCTGAATGGGTGAGCTTTGAGCCTGACTCCAAAGCCTGAGCTGTCTGCCCACTTGGCCACACTCTGCTGAGGCCCAGATACCCACTCAGGCTAGAGACCGACATCGGAAGGGACAATGAGACCGTGACGGTGGCTTCATGGCACAGATCAAGAGGCCCACTGATTTAGGACACCTTTTACACCCACTCTTATTTGACCCAACAATTGTGAAGCCCAGCATTGCTAGTGCACTTTGCTTAGGAAGAAACTGAGGCTCTGGGAAGGGGCAGTGCTTGCCTGAGGCTTCAAAGTTAACCAAGGGTAGAGCTAGAAAGAACATCCACACCTCCTGCTGGAGCCCTTTGTGCCACACCCCCTGTTCATGCTCAGGCAAAGCAGGGGACTCAGGCCAGGTTAAGGGCTAATATTCCCCAAGCTATTTATCACAAGGCTGACTGAGCCCAAGAGGTCACCAATAGTAACAAAGGCCCATGTTTACTAAGCACCTACTTGATGCCAGGCACAGTGTTAACTACTTGCCATTGCTGTCTCATTTGTTCCACCAACAACCCTATTAGGTAAACATTATCATGACTCTTATCTTATAGATGAGGAAACAGGAACAAACAACGTTAAGTAACTTGTCCAAGGTCAGCTACTAAATGACAGGACAATTTGAAGCAGGAGCCACTCAGAAGCCTGCCCTCTCTTCCTCACACTCTACTGCCCTTCCATGGGAACAGGGACACTTAGTGAGACCTTCCCAGACTGACCAGGTAAAGGCCAGGTTCTCAATTGCAGCAAAGCAGGCCCTAAAGGCCCCACCCTCCCCCACTGAAGTCTTTCTGCCAGAAACCAGGAACTCAGCTGTCAGAGCCACACTGGTCTCAGGCAGAAAGTCTCACACCAAGCAGTCTCCTCCCAGGAAAGAAACCTTTCCTTCAGGCAGAAAGAGAAAGCGCTTCTAAAAGCACCCTCCGGCATAACAGTCTATTCTGGGTGTCAAAACTGCCCAATACTAAGCTACCCATCAGGAGAAAAGTCTTCAGGGACAGAACAGAAACTCAGTCCCCAAAACTGACACCACAGGGCCATGTGTCTACCAAGGCTAAGCATGATCCCACAGGCCTTTTCCCGGTGGGGGCTTGTCCCAAGACTGGCTTCTACCCTTTTGGTGACAACGAGGATCATCCAAGAGGTGCCAGTGCTTCTCCCTACCTCCCCACAGCACTTCGGCCATCTAACTCACCTTGTGGTCTTTGCCATCCACCTCGTACACGGAGATGTTGCTCTTGCGATAGATCTCCTTCCCTGGGGGTTGCCGCCACTGACACTGCCCCTGGGGGTGGGGATGGGGAGACAAAAGCTTGAGACCCCGAGGTTCTCTGCTAGGTACACCCATACAAGCCCGTGTGGCTTCCAACAGGTCTCTGCTTCTGTTTCCCCATCTACAGACTCTGGGCTCCATACCTCACCTATGTCAAGGAATCCTCCCAACTCCCTGAGGAGACAGAGCCTATTTTATAGGCTATTTTATAGATTTTATAGATGAAGAAGCCCAGAGAGGCTAAATAACTGGCTTGAATATTATACAGCTAGATGGTTTCAAGTTCAGAGCAGCCTGGCTTTGGAGGACTCTCCAGCACTCTTATCCATGACAATGGCGATTGCTAAAATGCATACATCTGCCTCAGGTTACACCCTTTGGGAAATATCCTAGTGTTCCCTGCTGCACTAGTGATGCGAGCCCCCGGCAACACCCACCCCCACACCAACCCCACCCCCCCCACAGCTCCCCCCTCTTCCCCGCCAACGCTTCCCATCTGTCCACACCTTACAGTCCCATTGCTCAGGGGCTATGCTCGCTTCCTCTTTTGCACTGAGGAACCTGGCACTGCGCTGGCCTTGATTAACATGTGGTGTTTGGGTTGACCTGAAGAAGTGGTAAGGGCAGGGATTACTGTCCCCATTCCACAGAAGAGGAAACTGAGGTCTGGGGAAAGGCAGCAAGTTGGCCAAGGTCACTCGAGCAAAGGTAAGGCCAGGCCTAGAACCCAGGTCTCTTGACCCACGGGCAGCTCTTCCTTGTACTCGACTCCTCTGGACCTGTCTCTCTTCCCTATCGCTGCAGCCTCAGCAGCCCTCGCCTCCACGCCTGCCTCTCTCACCAGACCCGGCTGGCCCAGTCTCACCAAGTGGAAGCGGTAGCTCTTCTCGAATTTCATGTACTTAAGGCAGTACTCGCAGAGCCACAGCTTGGGCTGTTTCCCATAGTCCTCGGGGAACGGTGAGAAGTACCAGGCATCGATTTCGTAGTTCCCGATGTGGATCTTGTCCACATACTTCACCTTGGTGATCTGTGGGTAACGTGGGAGTGGAGGGCAGTGGATGGCTCAGTCAGAGCAAGGAAAGCTGGGAGAGGGGGTACCCGCAGGCAGGAGCCCTGCCCCTGCTTACCGCCTCATGTTCCTTCTCCAAGGCTGCTGTTGTGGGGTCCATCTCCGCATAGGTCTGGGCAAGGACAGAGCAGTGGACAGAGGTGAACAGAAGTGGAGGTCAAGCCGTCCCTCCCCTGAACCAGAAGCCAGTGCTTCCTTCCCGTCTTCCAGACCTCATCCTCTGAATGACAACAACCACATGAACAGCTGACTTGTTTTATCTGGTTTTGAAGCCGGGTGGGCCAAGCTTCTCTCTCACTTTCCCTGCCCACCCACACATCCGTGATGCCCGAGTTTAGACCTTTTGCCAGATGAACATGGCTAGGATCAGGCCTGGTTCCAGTCTCCTTGGGCTAAAACCTTCAGCTATACAAGGGGATCAACCAGCTCTGCCAAAATTGTCGTGAGGCAGGTGAGTAATGGATCTTGTCTTCTGTGCAAACAGGAGGAACTGGCACTAGACTCCCTGGTGTGACTGGACCTCTTTCCTGAGCACCAGATCCAGGGAGCTGCCTGCCCCATGGGTCACTCCCATAGGTGCCTAGGTGTCTAGAAAGGAACTAAACCTGTGCTCCCTACAAACCTATTCGTCCTCCTGGGGTCCCCATCTCACTGGGCACATCCCCTCAGTCCAACTGTCCAAGACCAATAGCAAGTCTGCTCTTTTTTTTAAGTGCTTTTATTTATTTTAGAGAGAGAGAGAGAGAGAGAGAGAGAGAGAGAGAGAGAGGAAATCGGGGGAGGGGCAGAGAGAATCCCAAGCAGGTTCCACACTGCCAGCTCAGAGTCTGGTGCGGGGCTCGAACTCACAAACCATGAGATCATGACCTGAGCTGAAATCAAGAGTCGGATGCTTAACCAACTGAGACACCCAGGTGCCCCTGGTCTGCTTTTAAGACTCCTTCTCTCAGGAAGCTGGCATTCAATTTACGGCCGAGTCCTGTGAATTTTACCTCCTTGACATCTGTGCAATTGAACGCTCTCTGGAATTCTCTGCCCAAGTCCAAATAGCCATTGCCACCATCTCAAGTCTGGACAATTACCTAAGCCCCTGCAGATTCCCAGCCTCCAGTCTTAGCCCCTTCAAATCTACATTATCGATAACTCTCTTTTTGAGGCCTCCGTGCCTTTGCACATGCAGTTTCCTCTCCTCTTTCTGCCAAAAAATGCTTACTCAACCTCAAACAGAGCGTAAGCCAGGTGAGTGTGAGATGAGGCAGTTTTATGAGCCATCATGGGTAATTGTTTTTACTGTGCTCTTTCCTGTCCTTCAAGGCCTTGCACCCTTCCTGCCCCCTCCAGGAGACTGGACTGGATTCTTCTGACACAGAATATGCCCTCTCCTTCTCAAGTTGGGAATGCAGTGGTTAACAACAATCCCCTCTAACTGCCCCCAATTGGTTTCCCCTATTTTCCAAGTCCTTAGAAAGCAGGGACTAAAAGTCATGTCACACTCACAACACATCCTATTCCTAAGCCAGACTCTGTAGAAGCAAAGCAAGCACAGCCTAACAATGAAGGGGGGATCCAAGAAGGCCCATAACCTACACTAGAGGAGATAGCAGCCTTGCCCTATAGTTGAGAAAGGAGAAAGGAGCCAGCATTTTACCCAGACCCCCTTCCACAAAGCACTTTGCCTGTATGGCCTCATTTAACCTTTTCAGCCACCCTAAAACAGAGCATTCTTATTTCTATTTTACAGGGAAGTAAACAGGCAGGGAGAGGTGAGGTCACTTGCCCTTGGGGATAGCCAGCTGCCATTTATTCCAAGTGCCAAGCACTCCATAGGCATTACTTCATTTAGTCCTCACAAAGAACCAGGGACAAGAGTGCTCATTATCCATACTGCACAAAAAGGAAACTAAGGCACAGAAAGGTGAGGCTACAGAACCGGTACTCAGCACTGTCAGGCACAGGCCCCTCGTTTGTCCAACCCCGAGCCTAACCCCTGCAAAGATGAGGGAAGAAAGATTTTCCTCATATGCGTCTTTAAAAACCCACTTCCCAGCTCTCACAAAATACAATCCTCTTCTGCAAATGCATTAAAGAATACAAAAACACTACTTTTTCAAATGCTGCAGTTTATTTAGAATTCAACGTTAATTAAGCTGTGAAGAACCTGGCTCATTAACTCCCCGATTATCCATCCTCTAAATTTATCACCACTGGCCTACCGTCATCCACCCTGCTGACCATCAGCTTTGAGGTACATTTTTGAGATTTAATTTGCTAGTGCAACCTGGTCGAGGAACTAAGAGATACTCAGACCTATGTTCTCCAACGGAAGAGCCACTGGCCACAAGTGGCTATTTAAACTCATTGTTTAAATTTTTTTTTTAATGTTTATTTATTTTTGAGAGAGAGAGAGAGAGAGAGAGAGAGAGAGAGAGAGCGAGCGCGAGCAGGGGAAGGGCAGAGAGAGACGGAGACATAGAATCTGAAGCAGGCTCCAAGCTCTAAGCTGGCAGCACAGAGGCTGACACAGGACTCGAACTCGTAAACCATGAGATCATGACCTGAGCCAAAGTCAGATGCTTAACTGACGGAGCTACCCAGGCACCCCTAAATTCATTAAATTTAAATAAAATTTAATTCTTAGCCACACCAAACACATTTCAAGTGCTCAATTGCCACATGTGGCCAGTGGCTACTCTATCAGACAATAGATATTAAACATTCCCACTTGTCACAGGAAGATCAATTGGACAGTGCTGCCTTAGACCTTGAAGGTCTTCCTGGTTCAGGGATTTCAAAATTTTTTTTCACAACCCCCAACAGGAAGAGCAGTTAGCACTGTAAACCAGTTGACCTGTTTGTGTATACATATATGTGTATCTCTATGTGCTTCTCAAAAATAATACTTACCTTTGATAAGGCACAACGTACTCTGACATTTTCTATCTTATCCTATTCCTTCCTTTAATTTTTTTATTATCTTTATTTTTTAAGCAATCTCTCCACCCAATGCGGGGCATAAACTCATGACCCTGAGATTAAGAGTTGCATGCTCTACCGACTGAACCAGCCAGGCACCCACCCCTCTTTCTCTCATTTTCAAATTTAAACGCTGGTCACAACCTACTGAACTAATTTGGCAATCTACTAAACCTGCACCCCACAGTTGGAAAAACATTGCCCCAAAGCACACAACAAACATGCAGAAGGATGAAATCTCACTGGCTGAAAGTAATGAATGTCTAAGTGCCTTGAAATCTCAATAAGCCCTGGACTCATGTGCACTCCCCATTTTACAAAAAGAAACTGAGACTCGGAGTGGGGGAAAAGTATCCCCCAGGGGCAGGGGCGAAAAGAACCCAGACTCTGGAACAAGTGGCCCAAGTTTCTAGGACATGTCAAAGTCATGATTAAGGGCTGGTGCCCTGAAGTAGGACAATCTAGTTGGCAAGTCTAATTCCTGACTGGGTTCTTTTTTTTTTTTTTTAATGTTTATTTTTGAGAGAGAGAGATACAGAGTGTGAGTGGGGGAGGGGCAGAGAGAGAGGGAGACACAGAAGCCGAAAAGGGCTCCGGGCTCTGAGTTGTCAGCACAGAGCCCGACGCAGGGCTCGAACTCACAAATGGTGAGATCATGACCTGAGCCGAAGTCAGACACTCAACCGACTGAGCCACCCAGGCGCCCCCCGACTGGGTTCTTAAACCCATCTATTCCTCCCCGGTAAACTGGAGATAATAACGATGCTTACCTCACTGGACTGCTGTGAAACTTCAGTGAGATGATGTATTAAAACACTTAGCCTATAACTTTGGCTCACAAGCCAATAAATGTTTGCCATTATTATTCTAATTCCAGTCCACCCTTTTACTAGCTGTGTAACCTTGGGCATGTTACCTAACCTCTCAGATCCTGCTTCCTCCTCTACAAAAAGAAACCATTATTCCTGTGGCATTGAACTGTTAGGAAGGATGCGTTAACCTTATGTACATACGGGACTCAGCACGGTGCTTGGCAACAGCAAGCAAGCACCCAATATCATATGTTCTCTTCCTTCTCTTCAGACTTCAATTCTTTGTCTACGGTGGCACAGCAAATAGGAGACAAAGGAGGCTATTGGTGCAGGAGGCCTGAGTTCCAGTCCCAGGTGTGCCATTTCCTTGCTGTGAGACTGGAGCCAAGTGCTTGCCCTCTCTGAGCCTCAGTTTTCTGACCTGTGAAGAGTATCTCACAAAACATAAGTAAAGTCCCTTACACATTATAAGAGCTTAAGAAATGGGAACTGCTGGAACATCTGGGTGGCTCAGTCGGTTAAGCAGCCGACTTCAGCTCAGGTCATGATCTCATGGCTCAGAGGTTCGAGCCCCACATCAGGCTCACTGCTGTCAAAGCAGAGCCTGCTTCGGATCCTCCGTCTCCCTCTCTCTCTCCCGCCAAAATACATAAACATTAAAAAAAAGGAAGAAAGAAAAAAAAAAAAGAAACAGGAGCTGCTATGGTTTTGGCACTGGGACCCAAGGAAGTTGGCAGAGGCAGCTGAGCCTCCTGGGGCCTTGGGGAAAGGGAGGGGGTCCAGACCTTCTGCACATGGTTGATCTCATCATGCTTGCGCTTTTGGTTGCGAGTGATCTTGCGCTCAGGCTGCTCAGCCAGCTCGCTCAGGTACTTCTCTGAGTTCTTCTGCACGGCATCTTTTACTGTTTTGGTCAGTGCCAGCCGGTTCTTGTCTACCCATTCGTCTAGTCGCCGGTTAACTGTGAGGATAGGCCATGAGAGTGCTGTACTTCCACCCCTCTCCCCCACCCAAGCCCAGAAAGCCCCAAGTCACTCACAGCCCACATAGTGTACATAGAATTCCTCTCGGCCCTCCTGATCATTCACTCGAGACTGAATCACTTCAGCAGAATCTGTGAAAGAAAAAGGATAGGATCATCAGAAAGGCAGGGCTGGAACAAGAAGAATCCTTCACACTGAGGAGCAGTTTCCAGACTCCAGGGACATACACAAGCTAACATCACCCGTCTACATCTGCCATTCCATCGATCGTTGCCTGTGAAGTGGGCTAGGTTGGAGCTGTTACTCTTACTTTACAGATGAAAAACTGAAGCTTACCCAGGCTCACATATTTGAAAAACAATAAGAAGTCAACATTTAACTGAGTTTAGGTCTGGCTCCAAATGCAATGCTTGTTTTACTATACTTAGTTGCTCATTTGTTGAGGAGTCATGAAGGCTGGCTCTGGGTTTATACACAATTCTAGCTCCTCACTTCCTATATTTAAGTGCAAATTATTTTGGTTGAGCCTCAGTTTCTTCATCTACAAAACAGAACTAATAGTGCCCACCTCAGAGGGTGAGCTAATGCCTCTAAAGCATGTAGCATAGCGCCTGACAACTAGCCAACCATTCAACAAATGAGTAAGGCAACCACTGCGTGTCTGGTCCTATGCTGTGTTATTGCTGGGTAGAGAGGACACAGCAATGAATCACAAGAGGTCCTGCCCTCCAGAAGTTCCCACTTTGATATGGGAAGACGCAGACGATGACTACATAATGTCACATATACTATGGCTAGCTGAGGTATGAAGAAAATGTTGTAGGTACATTCATAAGGGGAGGACTCACTTTGCCTGAAGGGAGTCAGTAATGGCATCACAAGGGATATGGTGTGTTAAAGGATGAGTAGGAGCTAGCTAGGTGAACAAGAAAGGCAAGGACATTCAAGCATTGGGCACAGGTGGTAAAAGGCATGTGGTCTTCAGAAAGAGTACAGTGTGGTCTAGTCTGGCAATGGCCTTTGCTAGGGGTGTCTAAAAACCACAGGTCACAAAGATGTACGTCCTTCTAAGGAATTGGGGGTTTATTCTGAAGATGAACTAAGGCAAGAAAAGGAAAAAGGAAGCTCAATTTTGTGTGTTGGTAGGTCCCCTCTGCTGGCGGTTGTAGAAGAGGGATGGAAAAGTAAGTCGCAGAGACCAGAGAGACCAGCAAGGAACGATGGTTTTCCTTAAAAAGGGAATGAAGTCTAAGATTGGATAAGCAAGTGGAAAGGGAGCTCTACATACAATTAAACGGGAGCTGCTTGTGTTCCAGGAGAGCCAGACTGGTGGGGTTTGCAGGCGGTGCCCGGGAGGGGCGGAAACTCCGCGCTCTTCCCTCAAGCCCCGCCCCTACAACGTCAGCCCCTCAGAGAACCCGCCCTCATGCCCCGCCCCCTGTCCCTGGGCCCCGCCCTCACGCCAGGTGCTATCCGGTCGTCGGCACAGGTACGTTTCTCCGATCTCCACGGTGACTTCCGGCTCGCCGCGCGCTGGAGTCGGGGGAGAGACGCGGCCCGGGGACGGGGCGGTCCCCTCGACCGCCGCATTCTCCCCGGGCCCGGGATCGCTCTCCCCCGCGACCCCTGAAGTAGCCGCCGCAACCGCCGCAGCTGCTCCCTGTGCCGCCATCGTCGTAGTGGAAATGACGCTGGAATCCGGCGCCGCGCAGCGCTTTTAGTTCCGGGTCAGCGACGCGTGGCGGAGGCAGCTGCTGCCTTGAAGGCGGGGCCTGTGGCGTAGCAAGAGCTCACTGGTTAGTGCGGCCTTTTAGCGGTCCCTGACAAGTTTGACCTTTCGTGTGCCAATCGCGCTGGCATTTTTTTTTTTCCGTATAGAAATATGGCTGAACCCTGAGTTGAAAGAGGAGACCTTCGTGATGTGTGATGACTCAGCCCGATCTTTTTAAAGGGCCTGGTGCCTGAGGAAGCCAGGAGGTGCCAATTACCAGAGGCACTGCCCCCACTTTACCCGGTACCGGGACGGAGCCAGAGCTGCCTCCCTGGCTGCAGTAGGGCTTTGAGCTTGGAATTAACACCCACTTCTGCGTTGCCCACTTCCGCCAACCTAAAGCCCCATCACCCCTTTTGTAAAGATTGAAGAAACTGCCGTCCTTGTTCACGGTGAAGGAAACAGGACGGCTGTGTCCACGGATAGCTAGTAAATTGCTCTCATAGAATTAAGCCCTTTTTAAAGGCTTAATTTGCCCCCTAGACCAATTAGACGCAGTGGACATATCAGAGAGCATCTTGGGCTTAGTGAGGAATCCGGGTTCTGATCCTACTCTGGGTAAGTTGTACAAAGATGTCCATTCTCAGAGGGTCGGTAAAAGTTAAACTATACATAACTGTATAACCCATATAACTATATAAAGGGTATCCCTTATGTATATAAGTGTGTCGCACAGTACCAAGCAGGGTAGGTGTTCAATAAATGTTTTTTTGCCATTCTCTTAACTTTCTTTGACTTATAAATTAGTTATTGGGCTTAGAAGCTCAAATTGGTTATTGGGGTGGAATGCTCAAGGCCTGTGTATGGGGCCTCAGGTTGCAGATCAGTAGGAGTTCTTGGGGTGCCTGTGTGGCTCAATTGGTTAAGCCTTGAACTTCTGCTCAGGTCATGATTTCATGGCTGTTGAGTTCGAGCCCCAAATCGGGCTCTCTGCTGTGGTGTGGAGCCCACTTCGGACCTCTGCCCCCCTCTCTTTGCCCCTTCCCCTCGCTCTCTCTCAAACTTTAAAAAGAAAAGAAATAGGAGTTCCATATGGGAGGTGGGGAGGGTGATGGCAATGGGAAGTGCTGGTAACTCGGCTTTGGGGAAATTAAAGAATTGGAGGTGGGCAATGAATGCCAAGTGTCTGGCTGCATAAGAATATGAAGAAATAAGTTAGGCAAGACAAGATTAAAATTGTAATGCCTTCTCCCACTCCCCATCTTCAAGATTGTCACTCTATCCACCTAAGGTTCTGGTGCCTCACTTTTGACTTCACCCAACATCTTGCAGGGATGCTCTCCTTTCTAGTTCAGGATTAACCTAGGGTTTATAAATCCCTGATCCAGGTTACTATACCAACCTCCTCACTATTCTCCTTCTAATCCTCCTTCTACTGTGCAAATCTGTTATTTCTAGAACTATGTAGATGCTTCACCCCAGATCCTCTGGAATCTCTTTTTGTTGCCTCTTCAGATCCAGATTACCTTTGATTGATGTGCTTTCAAAAGCCAGAAGCTCTTTGTCAAATTATCCCTTGGACTAATAGAGCTGTGTTGCCTTAAAAAGCTGAAAAGGAAAGTTTTCAGTTTGGATGTTTAAGCACCTACCCACCCCTACTTCCCAACATAGACATTAACCAATGATTGTCAAGTAAAGGAATCCATCAATGACTGTGGAACTTAGCTCTCTTGCCTCAATTCTAAGGCAAAACTTACTAGCTCTGGACTTTTGCCTGAGATGACATCCTTGTTTGGTTTCCTGCCCTTCCCTTTCCTGCTTCCCCTACTCCCTAACCAGAGCACTTTCTCAACAAATCACATGGACACAAACCCTCCTTTCAGCATCTGCTTCTACGAAATCCAAGTGGAAACATCCCTTCCTAGCTTAAAATCTGTCCATGGATCACTGCTGCCTGCAGTAAAAAGCCCATGCTTCTTGGCTGTACTCCAGCCTGACCCCCTGCACTGCAGTCAGCAGGATTTTCAGTCTGGTAAGTCACTGTGGTTTCCACCACCTGGCATTTGACCTCCAGATACAATTCCTGTCTCCCCTCAATCCCCCACCTCCATCACTAGTCCCACCAAAGCAGACTTTCAGGCCTGTCTTCCCCTCCCCTGGGTCCCACCTGCTCTCTAGAGCCCTTTCCTTTAGCCCTCCCTACCAATGCCCCACTGTCCCTTGGCACCTGCCAGGGTATAATCTTGTGTGTTCCTTTTCCTTGGCAGAAGCAGGCACAGCTGGCAGGCAGTATTTTTAACCTTACTCAGGCTCAGGAATCAGGTGGCTCAGGTTGCCCAGTCTGGTGACCTTCACTTCCAGAACCTGTGACTGCCAGGAAGGGAAGAGTCAGAACTGAGGCCTGAAGCTGGGCCAAGTTGGGCCTTCAAAATTATCTGGGACCCAGAAACATTTGTTAAGTGAAATGAATGAAAGGTCTTTGCACAAACTGCCAGAGCCATCCCAACTCCCGCCAAACCAAATGTGCAAGAGATTTGGGGGCAATTCTATACATAGCCTGCCAGGCTGTCAGGACAGTTAGAGACTAGGACATGAGCTAATTAAACCCAAGGGCCCAGGGAACCAGAATAGGGTGGAAACCAAAGCTCACCTGCGCTCCCCACACACGGGGCCCAAGAGGGCATTCAAAATGTGAACTTTAATAACAAACAGCAGTCAAGGTAGGGGTTCCCCAGGAACAAGAATAACGGAGCTGGTGCTGGAGGCCTCAAGGGTCCCCACTTCCTCTCCTCCAAGGCCTGGAGGCAGGGAGGCAGCGGACCTCTGTAGAGGAGGGGCAGCACCGGGCTCCATGTAATTCCATATATTTGGGGCCCTAAGACCCCAGATGCAGCAGCATGTGGAGCAGGGTGGTACCCTGCCTCACCCAGAAGGTCCTGGCAGGGTGTGCAGCCCGGGCCAGGCAGGCAAGCAGGCCAAGGGCTGTGGGGTCAGATGCGGAAGCTTTCCTCTCGGCCATCGATGTGACGGAGCCGCAAGTAGACATCTGTGCCAATGCCCTGCAGAGACTGCAGCCGAAGGGAACCACCGAGGTACTCTGCATAGGCCCGTGAGGTTGGCAGCCCAAAGCCGAAGCTAGAATGGATGGGGGACAGGAGAGAGGCTTCAGAGGCTTGAGTCTCCCGGGGACCCCCACCCTCCCATTGTGGCCAGGTGGGGCCTCACCCGTGCATGGGCCCTGACTGGCCACCACTGTGCATGTCCAGGTGGCCAAAAAGGGGGCTGATCCGGGGGTCCTGGGTGCTGGCCTCAGCTGTAGTGAAGTGGTAGTCCATAACCCGATCCAGGTCTTTGTGAGCGATTCCCCCGCCCCGGTCTGAAATCCTGGCAGGATGTTGATAACATGGGCTTGGCTCAGCTTTGGTGGGGGCTCACTACCTCCCAAGCAAATAGTGCTAAGTCAGCCTTCCTGCCCCCTCCACCCAAAGATGGAATGTAGTCCACCTGGACCCTCGGGCATTATTTTTCATAAGTGATATCCTTCCATCCTCACTTCTGCTGAGCCACTGGTTGCTTGTACCTTCTCACAGGATTTTACATTTATTCTCAAGCCAGCATCATGGACTGGTTACTCCTGACTCCTCAGTCCAGGCCTTTCAGTTGCTGACAAGCACAGAGCCCTGGAAACCAGCTGACCCCAGATCCATTCATATCCAGCTCATGGCATTCTCAGAAACAAAGAGTATCTTGTCTCACGGCGGGGCAGGTATGGCTCAAGGTCATAGAGCAAGTCAGAAACAGTGCCTGGAACCCCCATATATCCCGGCTCAACTCCCACTCAGGGCAAACCTGATGACGAGATCGATATCATTGTTGGCGATGGTAATGACCACATCTGGGACATTGTAGGGAGTATCTAGGTGACTCTCCATCGTAGCTCTATGCAGGGAAGAAAGATCAGTAGGTAGTGGTACCCCAGCTTCACCCCTGTTCCTGTCTTGCCCCCTTCCAACATATCCAGCCAGCCCACCTCATGGCATTCTTGAGGAGCTCAGGCAGGATGTAGTCCAGTGGCATAGGGATGAAGGGGAAACGGGCAGCCACGTGTCCATTGATGCGGACGCGGGGGGCATTGCCATACTTGTGCTCACACAGGCGTCTGTAGGTAGGAGCAAGGGTTCAAACCTAGACCAGTGATTCTCAGATGGAGGAATTTCTGCCCCCACCACCCCTAGAGAAATTTTGCAATTTCTAGAGACATTTTTGCTTGCCACAGCTAGGAGTTGTATTAAGTAAAAGCCAGGCACCCTTCTAAAGATCCTAACAAGCATGAGACACCTCCTAAGAATTATCTGACCCAAAATGTTAATTGTGCCACATTTGAGAAAGCCTGCCCTAGACCATGCCCTAGGCAAGGGCTCAGACCCAAGCCTTCTGGGCTGGAAGATATCCACCCCCTTAGCTGTTCTAGCCTCACCTGGCAAAGTCCACCCACTTTTCAATAATCTTCTTTGGCGACAGGCGAGTGCAGATGATGCCAACAAAGTCGGGCTGGCAGGAGAAAGAAGTCAAGACTAAGCAGCACCTTGACCCACACCTTGGCCACCAAATGCCTGCAATCTTTGGACCTCTGAAGCAGCCCCAAACCTCTCCCCAGGCCCTTGGCCCAGTCCCCAGCCCAAGGGGGCCCCTGGCTCAGTCCCCTCTGCCCCACCTGATAGGTCTCAGATCCCAGCACCCCACCTTGTCCTCATGCAGCGCCAGATGATGTGTGGCCAACATACGGATCCCAAGCCTTGAAGTCAGTGTCTTGTCCAAGAAGTAGCGGACAAGCTTCTCATCCTGTAAAGAGTGGAGTCTCAGAACTCTGTACCTTTCCCAGGCCCCCCAGTAGGCTTGGGTGCCCACTGTGCTGCCCCTAACCTCTATGTGCTTCCGGCTCTCACGAAGGCCCTCAGCCAAGAGGGTCACCACATCCTTGTGGTCGTCCAGCAGCTGTCGCACCAGCTGGCAGTACCGGGCCTCGTCCGCCTGGTCCTTGATCTATAGGCCACAGAGTCATAAGCATGGATGTTCCAGCCCTGACCTCTCAGCCCCTCACCTTACCCCGGCCCAGCCCTCACCGGAGGGAAGTCTGTCAGCTTCTGGAAGGCACGGATGTACAACTCGTGCTGCAAGGAAGAGGTGTGGGAATTCACAGGGATGTTGTGGGCACTGGGTAGAGAGCAGCCACCCATGCTTACCCATGGGGATTGCCATCCACCCCAATTCACTTGGTTTAAACCCCCATCATGGCCTTTTAAGCCTCCATGAATATTCAACTTTGGCCTCTGAAGGCTTGGATCTGAGTCTTCTATGGCCCTGAAACCTTTTGGCAGACAAGTCTCTGCCACTCTAGTCCCATCTCCCAATATGCCCCTTGGGCAGTGGGCACAATGATCTAAACTCCCCTCTAGAGAAACCCATGCCCCCTGAGACCACCTTACCACGTGTAATATGGTGGGGTTGCAGCCAATGATAAAAGGAAGGCTACGAAAACCTTTGATGCGGTGAGCGATCCTCACTGGCAACTCTTGCTGCAAATAACGGGCACTTTTCTAGAAAAGAAGAGGGAAGTCAGGGCCAGGACATGAGTGGCTGGGCCAGAGCTCCAGGGACCAAGAGGGAAATAGGGTGCAGAAATCTTACCAGGAGGTGGCTGCCGTCCTGAGAGCGGCCTGAATAGAGCATCATGGTTGGAGTGAGGCGGACTGAGGGCTGGAGGGGGCAGATGGGCTTTGAGCACTGGATCTGCAACACCCCACCCCCACCACATTAGCTCCACCCCTTCCCTGGACACCCGTTCCAGCTCCGGACCCGGCCTCTTGCCAGCTGCGCACCTTCTCCGCTGCCACATCGATGGCCGACTGATTGTAAAAGGAGGTGACAGTCTTGGAGCGCTCCCGTGCCATCTCCACGTGGTGCGTATCGGTGGCTGATGTGGAGCGGGCCCGGAGCGACAGTGCAGGCCCCAGTAAGGGCCGGAGTGGAGGTCCGCTCCGGGGACCACTCCCCAGCACGGACGCCAATATCATCGTTCTGCTCTGCTCCTTTGTTTCTTTGTCGGACTAGGCGGCTGCTAGGGGCAGAGGACCAGATACAAGGACACGACCCCGAAACGGGGCAGGGGGTGTGTGTGGATCCGCAGGGTCTCTTCTCTGACTTCAGGGGCGACAGCAGGTCAAGGATGCTGACAAGCTCAGTCCCCAGGGAACAGTTCCCATCTGTCAGGGAAAGGGAAGGGGTAGTTGTAAAGATCCTAATCCAGACAACCGGCACCATCTCTCCACGTGGGCACTGGTATCATCAGACCGGGGCAATCTCTGCCCACCCATTCAACCACCTCCCAAACACATACAGGCCGAGCCTGTAAACCTTGTTTTCCGAGGCAATTCTTCAACTTGAGGCTCTATCTGGTGTTTGGAGGGTTGGAGACCCTCAGACTCGTCCAGCCCGAAAACAACGCCCCGCTCCCTATGGTCCTGGGGACCCCCGTTCAGGGGGCGGGGTTGACCCCTACTGAGCGTCTTCAGACTGAGCGTCTTCAGACCTGGACCCCTCGAGTGTGGTCTGCGTATGTGTGGCACACAGTATGGTCCCCCCAACTGCCCCAAAGTAGCGGCCTGGGAGTCGCCGTCTGGGTTTCCCCTCCGCAGGGTCACTTGGTTCGGCCCGTATCCCCCCTATATGGTAGATGCCATCCCGGTCCACGCGCACTCCACAGCCCAGCTCAATGGCGGAGGCTACGAGCGCGCGCCGCCAAGCCCCTGCAGGCAGGGTTGGCGCGGGTTGCTCCACTTACCGCGGTGCCAGGGCCAGGGCCAGGGCCAGGGCCAGGGCCAGGGCCGAGGTCCGAGAGAAACGGCCCAACAGTCCACCGGCCGGGCTAGCCGAGCCGCCTGCGCCCTCTGCCGCTGTGACGTCGCGTGGGCTTTGGGGGCCCGGTGCCTCCTGGGAGTTGTAGTTTGGAGCCAGCCCATACCGGCTACACCCGTGCTCCTGGACCCCCAAATAAATTCCACGGCTCCCTCCACAGGTCTCTCGGAGTTATTTGTGGTCGCCCTGGGTCTCTCTTTCCTGCTTTATAAAATGGGGTTTCTGGGAGTGAAATGGGAGAGGGCGGGAAGATCCTTAGATGCAAAACACACAGACCAAATTCTACCTGGGTTCTTTCCCTGCTGTCCCAACCTTCTCCTTCCATCTCTTGACTCATTTATGGAAAATCAAACTGCTGGTTCAAACCCCAGCCCAGCACTTACTAGCTGGGACAACTTACTTGAACTGCTCAATGGTCTAGTTTCCATGTTGGTATAACGAGGATGTATCAACCTTGGGGTTGTCGTGTGGATATGTGAGTTTATATGTGTAAATTGCCTAGAACAGTGCCAGGTGTGGGATTAGCACTATGTGGTAGGTATGTTACTATTATTCATTCATACCTGCCACACTGATTGGGTAACTTTTCTGTGCCAGAAGAGGGGCTTGGGTATTGAATCAAATAAGTAGACCCTTCCTTGCCCCAAAGAGAAAGACAGTTTCAGTGTCATTAATCCTGATTAGGGCTGCACAGGATGGAAGCGTTAAATAGGGTCTGGGACACTGGTACAGGTGCAACATGAATAGGACTCAGGAGCCTAAGCTGGAGTGGGAAGGGTATGGCAGGACAGAGAATAGCCTGGACAATCTGTGGATATACCTGCAGCCATGTGGAGGCTAGGAAGGAGAAGGGTCCAAGGGGGTGACCAGAACAAGATCATGAAGGGCAAGGAGTCTGCATTTGTCCTGAGGTACTAAGAAGTCACTGAGGGTTTTAATTCAATCTCCTCATTAGACAGAACCCTCTGGCAGTAGTGATTGGGAGAGTGGGAGTCGGTGAAACCAAATGCAGAAAGACAGTGAAAAAATAATTACTTTTTTCAAGCAGGAGATGATTGGGGAGAGACTTTTCAGCATGTGTGTGTTTGTGTGTACTTGGATTTGTACTGATTGGATTTTTCTTTACCGTGGTTATGTATTTTCTAAATATTTTTTAAAAATTAATATTTATTTTTGAGAGAGAGTGGGAGAGGGGCAGAGAGCAAGACAGAGGATCTGAAGCAGGCTCTGTGCTGACAACAGAAAGCTCAATGCGGGGTTGGAACTCATGAACCGTGAGATCATGACCTGAGCCAAAGTCGGATGCTCAATCGACTGAGCCACCCAGGAGCCCCTTTTTTAAATTTTTATTTATTTTTTTTTTAAATTTTTTTTTTAACATTTATTTATTTTTGAGACAGAGAGAGACAGAGCATGAACGGGGGAGGGGCAGAGAGAGAGGGAGACACAGAATCGGAAGCAGGCTCCAGGCTCTGAGCCCTCAGCCCAGAGCCAGACGCGGGGCTCGAACTCACGGACTGCGAGATCGTGACCTGAGCTGAAGTCGGACGCTTAACCGACTGAGCCACCCAGGCGCCCCTAAATTTTTAAATTAATATGGGTTAAGTGAAGCAGGCAACATCTTTGGAGCCCAAAGTCTGTCTTTAAACTTCGGCAGAGGTGGGACCCTTCACTGTGGCTGACCTGCCTGAGGAATTGGGGAAAGGTGGGCATAACCATGAGGATAAGGTTCCCTGAGTCTGTGGATTTCCTCTGTCCCCCCTCATCCCCACACCATTCCCATCCTTTCTTTCCCAGCATCGTGGCAATATCCTGGAGTGGGGCCAGAAGGCCACTCAGCTCTGGAGGCAGGCACGGCTTGGGCTGGTGGAAGAAGGAAGGGTGGTTCGGTCGGGGGTGGGGTAGAGTGGAGGGTTGGGGGGGGGGGGGGGAACAGCACGCGCAGAGAAGCAGAGGACTCAGAGTGCTTGCAGTGTGCTAGAACTCGGCGCTCAACGCGGCCGCGGCGTGCACCGGAGCACAGATGCCGGTGGCGTCTGGGCAGGGCTTCACCCCTTTTAACCCTGAGCGCTAGACCAGCCCTCGGCCTTAACTCGTTGCTGCCACCCGGCGGCGGAAACTGGAAATACACTCTATAGTTTCATAATACAGAGCTCACCGTTGCCCAGGCACTCTTCTATGAGCCTTATGTGTATTAATTTCATCTTCGTAACAGCCCTCTGAGGTAGGTACTATTGTTATTCTCATTTTACAGAAATATTAAAATACATGTTCCCCTCTTTCCTCTCTGTCCTTTCCTCCCACATGCACTGGCTGCAGCCACTCTGGCCTCCCTGTTGCTCCCTAAACTTACCAGTAACATTCCACCTCAGAACCTCTCACTGGCTTTCTCTCTGCCTGGAACACCCTTCTCCTATATATCCACATAGCTTACTCCCTCACCTTCTTCAAGCTTCTGCCCAAATGTTAACTGAATGAAGCCCACCCTGACCATCCTGTTCAAAACTGCAGTCACCTCCATTCCCCTCACTCTGCTCTACCTTTTATTTGTAGCACTTATCACTAACAACATACTATATATTTTATGTATGGATGATATTAACTTCTCACTTTTTTCCTCCTCTTCTACAATGTAAGACCAGAGCATGACTATTTGTCTGGTTTCCTAATTTATCCCAAGCTCCTAACACAATCCCCTGGCACATAACATGTGCTCAATAAACATTTGTTAAATAAATGAAGGAGATTTGGAGCTTTATCTTCTGACCTATTGAAATGGGACACTACTTAAAGGCAGAAAGTGACAGACTACATCATCTTTTTTTTTTTTTTTTTTTTAAATAAACTCCAGGCCAAATGCTGGGCTTGAACTCACAACCCTGAGATCAAGAGTCACATGTTCTACCACAACTGAGCCAGCCAGGTGCCCTACCTCATTATTTTTTAAATGGATCAGTTTGATTTGCAGTGTGGAGAATCAATCTGTGGATGCTGGACAAGTATTCCTGGGAGACAAGTGAGGAGACTACTGTATTTATCTAGGTGGGAGGTGATGGCAGCTTGGA
The DNA here is from genome assembly GCF_018350215.1 of Panthera leo. NCBI lineage: Eukaryota > Metazoa > Chordata > Mammalia > Carnivora > Felidae > Panthera > Panthera leo. Next base: position 17,302,226 of record NC_056694.1, read on the forward strand.
CCAGGGTAGTGGTCTGCATAGATTACAGGGATTGAGAAAGTAGTCCAAGAGGAGTGGCTTAGGTGGATGGAGGGGCCATATTTAAAATGGGAAACTCCAGAGAAGGAACAGGTTTGGGGAAATGTAAGGGGTTCACTTTTGGGTGCATTGCATTGCATCTCATTGGCCTATGAGGCATCCAAATGGTGGTGACATCTAAGAGGTGTTTCTCTGGGGTTTGGAGCCCAGGAGACAGATCTGGTCAGAGGTTGGAAGTTGTGACCTGCAGGAAGTAAGAGAAGACAGGGGAGAAAATAATGTTGCCCCATGTAGCAGTTTGTATTTCTGAAAATGGCCCGCCCCACATGAACTTCTTAGAATACGACTTTGACACTTCTCAGATCAAGAGATGGAGTTCTGGGGTGCCTGGGTGACTCAGTCAGTTGAGCGTCCGACTCTTGATTCTGGTTCAGGTAGTGATCCCAGGGTTGTGGGATCAAGCCCCGTGTTGGGCTCTGTGCTGAGCGTGGAGCCTGCTTGGGATTCTCTCTCTCTCTCTCTCTCTCTCTCTCTCTCTCTCTCTCTGAGATAGATAGAGTCTCTCTCTCTCTCTCTCTCTCTTTTTTTTTTGAGAGAGAGAGAGAGAGAGAGAGAGTTCCATGTTCCTCTCTTTGGAACTGAGGAGGCTTCTGTATAGTGAAAGGGATACTATGTGACTTTAAATGCACCTGGGTGGCTCAGTCGGTTAAGCTTCCAACTTCAGCTCAGGTCATGATCTCGCGGTCCGTGAGTTCCAGCCCCATGTCAGGCTCTGTGCTGACAGCTCAGAGCCTGAGCCTACTTCACATTCTGTGTCTCCCTCTCTTTTCCCCTCCCCGACTCATGCTCTGTCTGTCTCTGAAAAATGGATAAACCTTAAAAAAGTTTTAAATAAAAGCTAAATCATAAAAAATGATGCAGCTTCCACTTGGCTCCCTGGAGCACTTGTACTAGAATCCTGAGCTCCCATGTAAGCAGTCTGACTGCCCTATATTAATCAACTATCACTGTGTAACAAATTATTACCACAACATAGCAGCTCAAAGTAACAAACATTTATTTTGTCACACAGTTTCTTTGGGGCAGGAACCGGGAAGCAGCTAAGCTGCATGGTTCTGGCTCATGGTCTCTCATGAAGTTGCAATCAATATGTTAGTTGAAAGTACAGCCATCTGAAGGCTTGACTGGTGCTGGAGAATCCAATTTCAGGGTGGCTGTCTCACATGCTTGGCAAGTTAATGCTGGTTGTTGGCAAAAGGCTTTAGTTCTTTACTAGGTGGACTGTTTCCTTGGGCTGCTTAAGTGTCCTCATAACATGCCAACTGGCTTCACCCAGAGCCAGTGATCTAAGAGGAAGCAAGGTGGAAGCTGCCATATCTTTATGACTTAGCTGTGAAAGTGACACACTATAATTTCTGTATTATCCTACAGGCTCAGGTCAACCCTGCCTAGCATGGGAAGAGACTATACAATGGTGTGAATACTAGAAAATGGAAATCATTCAGAGCAATTTTGAAAGCTGACTATTGTAGCCTGGGGGCTGCTATGCTGGGAGGAAGCCCAAACTAGTCCTTGTAGAGAGACTACATGGATCTTGAGACTACAGAGAGAGAGAGAGAGAGAGAGAGAGAGAGAGAGAGTCTGGGTGACTCAGTCAGTTAAGCATCTGACTTCAGCTCAGATCATGATCTCATGATTTGTGGGTTTGAGCCCCGCATTGGGCTCTGTGTGGACAGCTCAGAGCCTGGAGCCTGCCCTCCCCCACTCCCATTCTGTCTGTCTTTCTTTCTCTCTCTCAAAAATAAATAAACATCAAAAAAAATTTTAAAAAGAGAGAAAGAACTGTTAGGTTCTCCCTCAGCTACTTCAATCTCTCATTGTTCCAGCATTAACCATCACCTGACTGCAAATATGGGAGCCAGACTCCTCAGCCAAAATTCTCTTTCCAAATTCCTAACCTATAAAACATGTAAGAGGAAATAAAATGACTGTTATCATTTGAAGCCATTCTTTTTTGTGTGGTGATTTGTTGAACAGCAGTGTGTCCTCAATGATTCCCACCTTCTGGTACTCATACCACTCAGCAGTCTCTTCCCACACTGAACAGGGCCGACCTGACCCCACAGGATAATAGAAAGAGAGGCCTAAGTCCTAGCCCTCTGTGTTGGTTTCCTATCACCGCTGTAACAGATTACCACAAATTTAGTGGCTTAAAACAACATGAATTTCTTGTCTTATAGTCCTGCAGTTCAGAAGTCCAACATGGGTCTCACTGGGCTAAAATTAAGATGTCAGCAGTTCCTTTCTGGACACTCTAGGCAGCATCCATTTCTTTGCCTCTTCCTGCTTTGCCACTCATACTCCTTACTTCATGACCTCCTTCCTCCATCTTCAAAGCCAGCAACATTGCATCTCTCTGTGCCTTTCTGCCATAGTCCCACCTCCCTCTGACACCCTTCTTCACTTTTTTATGTTAAATGTTTATTTTCAAGGGAGGGGAGGGGCAGAGAGAGAAGGGGACACAGAATTTGAAGCAGGCTCCAGGCTCTTCACTGTCAGCACAGAGCCCGACATGGGGCTCGAACCCATGAACTGTGAGATCATGACCTGAGCCTCAGTCCGATGCTCAACAGACTGAGCCAGCCAGGTGCCCCTGCCCTTTTTCACTTTTATAAAAAAAGTTTATTTTGTTTGTAATCTCTACACTCAAGGTGGGGCTCAAACTCACAACCCTGAGATCAAGAGTCTCGTGCTTTTCTGACTGAGCCAGTCATATGCCCCCCACCCCAGCCCATTTTCACTTTAAGGACCTCTGTGATTATATTGGACCCATAGGATAATATTTTAAAACCAGATTAGGGGCGCCTGGAAGGCTCAGTCAGTTCAGCATCTGACTCTTGATTTCAGCTCAGGTCATGATCTCACGGTTCGTGAGATCGAACCCCACATTGGGCTCTAAGATGAAAGCATGGAGGCTGCTTGGAGTTCTCTCTGTCTCCTTCTCTTTGCCCCTCGTCTGCTCACTTTCTGTCTCTATCTCTCAAAATAAATAAACTTTTTAAAAAGTTTATTAAAACCAGCAGATTAATAACCCTAATTCCATCTGCAACCTTAATTCCTGTTTGCCATGGAATCTGACATATCCACCGGTCCCAGGAATTTGAACATGGGCATCTTTGGGAGCTGTTATTCTACCACCATGCTGCCTAGAAGAAGAAGAGTGCCTCTGAGAAGGAGCTGCCACAGAGAGAGGAGAGCCATCAGGAAAGTGAAATATCACAGAATCCAGAGAAAGTTCCTGGGAAGGAGTGCTCAACAGTGACTAATACTGTTGAGAGGTCAAGAATGATAAGAACTCAAAAATATCTATTGGAGGGGGACCTGGCTGGCTCAGTAGGAAGAGCATGTGACTCTTGATCTCGCAGTGCAAGTTCGAGCCCCCAACTTTGGGTGCAGAGATTACTAGAAAATATATCCATATATAGATATATACAGATATATCCATTGGATTTAACATCCTGGTGACATCAGCCATCAGTTGTCAAGGGAGTGTTTGGGAGCAGGAGCTAGTTTATGTTGTGCTGGGCTGCAAGGAAGAAGTGAGGAAGTACAGACTGGAAGTGTAAAATCTTCCCAAAAACTTGATTGTGAAGGGAGATTTGTCACTGTTTCTAAAATGGGGAAAGAGAACCGAGTTTCAATGCAGATGAAAAGGAAGAAGAGGTATAGGAGAAATGGGTCATCAATAGATGCCATTATTGCTATGGAAAGAGCACAGCTAGCCTAACGAACAAAGGCTTGTGAAAGAGGGACTGTTGGGTTGATCCAGACTCAGGTTTTCCCACAATAAAACAGAGGTTAGGATAATGTCAAGGGTGTGGCGGTGGTGATGGCGCTGGGAATTTGAAGAAGAGAGAGACTGGTCGGCAGGAGGGGCTGATGAGGCAGGAGGGAATGGTTGAGCAAGCACTGAGGATTGGAGATTATAATGCTAATAGTATCTGAAATAATAATTTCAGGGAAAATGCTGGTTCTTGATCGGACCGCAGTATTCGCTGGATTCCCTGATCCGCTGGTCTCTAGGTCCCGGATGTTCCAGTGCTTCGAACAGAGTCTGGCATAGCCTAAGCGCTATACTGTTAGCCACATTAATATAATTTTTTTTTTTTTAAACTCGGAGACTCCATTTCCCTTGAGGCGCTGCGGCCGCTCGGACTACTACTCCCATCATGCCTGACAGGCCTTGTGCTCTGTAATTACCCCTAATCCCTAATCTAGTTTTTCAGTCCCAGCATTCCTCCCTGTTTTCCTACTTTGCCAGCACGCCCATCAAGTACTAGGAACAACCAGTGGATCAGGGAGTGCGAGACCAGGCAGGCCAATCGCCCAGTCAGAGGGGCGGGAGAGGGCGTGGCCACATCCTGCCCCGCCCCTGCTCCGTGGCTTGTTCCCTCCGGGCTGGCGCCTCGGGAGGTACCGTAAATCATGGGCGCTACCTGGAAGAACCCTGGATGGGTGCGGCTCGCGCTCTGCCTCGCGGGGTTAGTGCTCTCGCTCTACGCACTGCACGTGAAGGCGGCGCGCGCCCGGGACCAGGATTACCGCGCGCTCTGCGACGTGGGCACCGCCATCAGCTGTTCGCGCGTCTTTTCCTCCAGGTGCGAGCGGGAGTGGGAGGCTTGGGGGACTGGGCTGCTTGTCCTAGTGGCCACGTTGCCAAAAGATTCTGGAGCCTGGGATCGGGATCCCTGGGAGCGGACGCATGGGAGCGGGGCTGCTCGAGGGGGCGTTGCCTGGCGAAACTTTGTGTCTGAGTTAGGAGTGTGGGGCCTGGGGCCTGGGGCTGGGGCTACAGATAGTGCCGGGCGCTGGGGTTATTATAGGGAGTAGCACGTAGATCCTAATGCCAAGGAATAACGGTAACCGGGCAGGAGGAGGAATGGGATAGTGTATAGGGACTGATAATGGTCTTGAGGTCTTGGGGATGGCCGTAACAGGATAAGGTGGTTAGGTCTGGCTACGTTTGAGGGCCTGGCTATGCTCGAGGAGGGGAGTGTGTAGCCAGGGAGCTGGAGATTTAGAGGTCCAGGGCAGTAAGATTCTGCAGTGGATTCCCAGTCTCCGGTAACACTATAAAGCCAAGTCAACCCTTCTACCTACCTTGTCATCTTAAGAACTACTGAAGGTCTAGGATGAAAAGAGGGGTGTATGGTGGAGCCATGGCCATGCCTGACCTGGCCTGGGGATAGGATAGGATAGGGGCAGTGACATGGAATCCTGAGCTAGCCTGGAGGCCTTTGAACCTTGGACTCAGGAGGGCATTGGGCGGGGGGGGGGGGGGGGGGGGGGGGGGGAGGGAAAGTACAGCCTGGGTGGCTTTTTGGAAATCACCCCTCCAGGACGCACTGTGTTGGCACTCCTAACCTGAGCCCTCCCCTCCACCAGGTGGGGCCGGGGGTTTGGACTGGTGGAACATGTGCTTGGCCCGGACAGCATCCTCAATCAATCCAATAGCATATTCGGTTGCATCTTCTACACATTACAGCTGTTGTTAGGTGAGTGGCCCCGCCCATTCCCTGCAGGCCCCACCTCCTTTTCCTAACCAGCCCCTTCCCCCTTGGCCAGTCCATTCCCATTCCTTATAATCATGGTGACCCAGACACTTGACAGCAAGCTACTCATCACTGAACACCCTGTGGGCAGGAACTAACAAGTGTTTCACTTGGTTTACTTACTATCAGAGCCAAAAGCGCCCTTAAAGACTTCCTAGGACCCCAGTTTTATGGAAAAGACTCAGAAGTTACTCTCTGGGAGGAATCCAAGGGCTGCTTCTCTTTCATTTCATGTAGAGCTCAGCAGGAAAATTCACTATTTGAGTTCCATGGATCAATGAACAGATAGGAGAACCAAGGCCTTGGTGAGGATCATCAGAGCCTCTCGGTTTGGAGATTCTTCCCCAGCAGCCCCTGATATCTGGGTGGTACCATGAAGTCAAGGCAGTATTCTAGAGGTGGCCAGTCCCTGAAGCCCATGCCTGAGCCTTGTCTGCCTTGCAGGTTGCCTCCGGGCCCGCTGGGCATCTATCCTGCTGGTGCTGAGTTCCCTGGTGTCTCTTGCCGGTTCTGTCTACCTGGCCTGGATCCTATTCTTCGTACTCTATGATTTGTGCATCGTTTGCATCACCACCTATGCCATCAATGTGGGCCTGGTGGTACTCAGCTTCCGGAAGGTCCAGGAACCCCAGGGCAAGGTCAAGGGGCACTGAGCCTTCACCCAAGCCAGGCTGACCTCATGCTCTGCTTTGGCATGTGAGCCTTGCCCAAGGGGGCCCTGTCTGTGTCCTTATAAAAGTCTGCAACCTGACCCCACCATACTCCCACACAGGACAATGGACCAAATGTGCCACACTCTTTCCTCAACCCTAGTGCCTCTGTCTCTCTCCCCAAGGACTGGTTTCCAAAGCTCCTGCCATTGCCCAAGGAGGGAAGGTTCTGAGCAATAAAATTTCTTAAATAAATTAGCTAAGTCTGAGCCATCTGTCTACGAGGAACCCTAGTGTTGAGCCTCCCCCAGTCTTGCCTCCTCTGGAGTGGAAAGATGAGTCAGAGGGAGAGTGGAGGGCCTGCCTGAGAAGGGTGGTTAGTCCCTTCTCCAGCGTGTGGAGTCAGCAAGACCTGGGGCGCCATCGGCCCCTACCCCCAGGAAGCAAGCTGGTGGCTTATCCTTGCTGCCCAACGAGAGCCAAACTTTCTTTCCTGGGAAAGCCAAGCACACACTTGCAAGGGCAAAGTTCTGTCCATGCTTGCTGGGAAGTTCTTCTTGGTCTGACCTTAACCTCACCAGCTGCCTTATCTACCACCCCCAAGCCAGTCCTGGCAGCCCTGGAGGACCAGGGACATGTTTCGAATATTTTTTATTTTTCATGATATATACTAAGCATTTACATGCCAAGCACTGCTTAAGAATATGACATGTGTTAACTCATAATCTTTATATATCCAGCTGTATGAGGTAGGTACTCTTATCCCTATCTTGATGAGGAAACTGAGGTAGAGAGAGTAAGTAGTTTGCCTAAGATTACACAGCTAGTGCTGGGGAGGGGGTTAGGGAGCCCTCAGGATTTGACTCCACCAGGGCCATCTGGCTCCAGTGTCTATGCTCTTTTTTTTTTTAATTAAAAAGAAAAAAAATTTTTAATGTGTATTTAATTTTTGAAGGAGAAGGAGACAGAGAATGAGCTGGGGAGGGGCAGAGAGAGAGGGAGGCACAGAATCTGAAGCAGGCTCCAGGCTCTGAGCTGTCAGCACAGAGCCCAACGTGGGGCTCAAAATCACAAACTGAGATCATGACCTGAGTCGAAGTTGGACGCTTAACCAACTGATCCACCCAGGCACCCCTCTTTTTTTTTTTTTTTAATGTTTTTAAATGTTTTATGTATTTTTGAGAGAGAGAGAGAGAGACAGAGAGACAGAGAGACAGAGTGCAAGTGCGGTGGGGGGTGATGAGCAGATTTCTCATCACCACAGAGGCAGACACAGAATCCGAAGCTGGCTCCAAGCTCTGATCTGTCAGTACAGAGCCCAGCATGGGGCTTGAACCCACAAACTGTGAGATCATGACCTGAGCCAAAGTCGGATGCCTAACTGAGCCACCCAGGCGCCCCACCAGTGTCTATGCTCTTAACACAGCTGCCTCTGTGTCGGGGTCAGGTTTCCTGAACAGTTGGGGCTGGCCTGAGTTAGAAGTCAGAAAGAGAAAAAGAATGCACACTAAGTGTTCTTCCCTCCTGATTGAGTCTTCCACCACCTGTAAGAAACGTAGGCACCACTGTAACCCTGTTTCCTGGGAAGGCAGCAGAGAGGTGTTGAGATTTTCCAGTCTCATTGCCAGGAAGTAGCAGAGAGCCCCAGCCCTCAATACTCAGCCCTGCACACACTGCCACTGAAGCAAGATGGGAGAAGGTATGTGAAACCCACCTGCACGTGGGCCTGGGGGAGAGGTGGGGAAGCTAAAATAGAGGGACTGGGAGGGTCTGCCCACAGTGCCCTTCCCAGTTCCCAGAGGACAACTTCCATGCTGGGAGCAAGTTTGCTCTATGTTGGACTCTAAGGTTTTTACATTCAACAATTCTGAGTTTTTCAGACAAGGCACATAGGGGCTAATTGTCCAAGGTCACTCACATAGTACATGGGGAAACTGGGATTTGAACCGAGGCAGTCTGGCCATGGCTGAGGCGCAGAGAGGGGTGGTGAATGGCCCGGGGTAACACAGTCACAACCCCAGAGCTAGGAGCTGCTGGCTCCCTTCTGGCACTTGACTCCTAGCCAACTGGGGGGCGGAGCAGAGGTGGAGCTAGGGAGACCCAGGTGGCCTCTCTGAAAACCAGAGTACAGGCGGCAGAGTGGCCTGGAGCAGCATGAAGCAGAGCTGGGGACCAGAGCTGCTCATCCTGGGAGCAGTGGTTCTCATAGAGGGTGAGCCACCCATGTTTGGGTAGGGGAGTGGTATGGTAGGTGTTCAGGGGCCACCCTCTGCCCCAGCAGCCTTGCAGCCTGGTGTGTATGTGAGGGGGCATGCCTAGGGGAGCGATGGTCTGCCTGTGGCGATGTAACCATGTCTGGCTGTGTATCAGAGGAGGTGTATGTGGCCGCCTTTGTCAAAGTGGGTGTGATTTTCTTGGGCTAGATTACAATCTATGTCTGCAGTCATTATGCCTGTGTGTGTACCCTGTGCCCGTCTGCCTATCTACTTCCAGAATGACCTTAGGCAAGTTCTGGGGGCCCTTTGGCCTCAGTCTCCCCGTCTCTACATATGTCCCATCTTTCCTGGCCCAGATGTTTCTGTGCCTGTGATGGGGAAGAGGCAGGGTAGGGGATCCTTTGGTAAAGTCTCTGGTGGTTTGTGGAAAGGTGGGGGAGTCTGAGTTGTCAGAACAAGGGTGGGGACTCTCAATCTCTTGGAGCCCTCCCCCACTCAGACATGACGTCGGCCTCTAATCCTTCCTCTTAGGCATTCACGACTGAGGGCACAATTAAGCTAATGCTCTCCACATATACAGGCCGCCTCCCTGACTCAGTGGCGGGGGCTGGAGTTAGGGGATCTGAAGCCTGGAGGAAGTTTGGACTAGTCCCAAGATGAACCCTGGCCCTGCTTCTCAGACTCAGGAGTGCTGAGCACAGCTGAGGGAGGAGAATTAATTACTGAGTGTACGCTCTGAATAGGTTCCAATAAAAGCTGTTTCTTGGCCTCATATATTTTCATTCTGGGAGGGGCTGGTAAGGTAGCCACACAGTCATAGGCAAGGACCCAGGGCCCATCCCCCCAAACCTATCCCTTCCACCAAGGCTGGGCCATGCAGGTAAGGCTCCCCTAAGTCTCATCTGTGTCTCTCTCTTCCCAGGTCTTCAAGCAGCTCAGCACGGTAAGCTTTGGGGATATGCGGCCAGGGCTTCCTTAGGTCTGGCTTGGGCCTGTGATGAGGGAAGGACAGGGACCTTCTGTCATTCTGATCCACCCCTCTCCACAGTATGTGGGCAGCGTGGCCCTGGCCCCCCTGAGCCTCAGGAGGGCATCACAGCACCTGGTGAGTGGCCCTGGCAAGCCAGTGTGAGGAGGCGGGGGGTCCACATCTGCAGCGGATCCCTGGTGGCAGATACCTGGGTCCTCACTGCTGCCCACTGCTTTGAAAAGTGAGTCATGGCTGGGGTCAGAGTTTCCGACTTTTGGGGGTGGGGTGGGTGATATGTCCTCCAAACTCTGTAAAACTGACTCCTGCCCCTAGAATCACAATGTATCATTTACTGAAAGTGTGCCATGTGCCAGGTACACATTATCAAGTTAAGTTAAGCCTTGGTAGAAGATTTACAAATGAGGAAGCTGAGGTTGGGAGAGGGAAGGACCTTGCTTAAAGCTCTGGGCTGATTTTTGTCCATCTTTCACCTACCTGGTGGTGTCCTGGTTGGTGTCACTGTCCCCCTTTGCATTCAATGCCTTGGCCTTATCCCTCCCCTTCCAGGGCAGCAGTGACAGAACTGAACTCCTGGTCAGTTGTCCTGGGTTCTCTGCAACGTGAGGGGCTGAGCCCAGGGGCCGAGGAGGTGGGGGTGACCGCCCTGCAGCTGCCGAGGGCCTATAACCACTACAGCCAAGGCTCAGACCTGGCCCTGCTCCGGCTCGCCCACCCCATGGCCCGCACACCCCTCTGCTTGCCTCAGTCTACCCATCGCTTTCCTTTTGGGACCTCCTGCTGGGCTACTGGCTGGGATCAGGACACCAATGATGGTAAGTGCTGTCCCAGAATGAATCCCAGAGAGGCACTGTGCTTGCCCAAGCTCACGCAGCCTCAGCTGCCAACCATCCCTGTGCTCAGATTTGTACCCCCCCCCCCCCCCAACTCCCTTTCTTTTGCCAGCTCCCAGGACTCTACGGAATCTGCGCCTGCGTCTAATCAGCCGCCCCACGTGTAACTGTCTCTACAACCGGCTGCACCAGCGGCTGCTGGCCAGCCCAGCTAGGCCTGGGATGCTGTGTGGGGGCGCCCAGCCTGGGGTGCAGGGGCCCTGTCAGGTCTGATGGGGAAGATGAGAAGGGAGCAGAAGGGGAGGAGGCCTAGCCCCGAGCTGGGTGCTTGATCCACAGGGAGGGTGGACCTGCTGCTGTTAGAGGGTGTCTGTCCATGGCTGGGGCTGAAGTGTCTATACTTGACTCCTTTTCCCGGCTCCAGGGAGATTCTGGGGGCCCCGTGCTGTGCCGTGAGCCTGATGGACATTGGGTTCAGGCTGGGATCATCAGCTTTGCATCAAGCTGTGCCCAAGAAGACACTCCTGTGCTGCTGACCAACATGGCTGCTCATAGCTCCTGGCTGCAGGCTCGAGCTCAGGGGGCAGCCTTCCTGTCCCAGAACGCAGAGACCCCAGAGATCAGTGACGAGGACAGCTGTGTAGGTAAGAGCAGGGGATGTTAGGAGTGGGACGTGTTCTGGGCAGCAGACAGAAGCACAGTGAAGCAAGTTTCAGCTCAGAACAGAGAATTGGTACAAGGCAGTCACACATTGCTGGGGGCTAACTAGGGGGGCATTTAAGGCCCCTTTCAGCCTCTAAGATGGGAACCATTCCATTTAAGGGCTGAAGGGGCAAAGATACTTCAGAACTTTGTGCATTTAAAAAAATTTTTTTAATGTTTATTTTTGAGTGAGACACGAGAGTGTGAGTGGGAGAGAGTCAGAGAGAGAGGGAGACACAGAATCCGAAACAGGCTCCAGGCTCCAAGCTATCAACACAGAGCCTGATGCGGGGCTTGAACTCACGAACGGTGAGATCATACCTGAGCTGAAGTCAGATGCTTAACCGACCGTACCACCCCGGCACCCCTAGAACTTTGTGTATTTAGAGTTTAGGTATGAAGAGGGATCTCTGAGATCTGATTGAAGGTTGTGGGGGTAAGCTGCAAGTTTCCAAGCAGGGACCCAGTGAGAATGGACAGGGCAGGCTCCCGCTCAGGATTCTGGCATTAAGTAACTAACATGTAAATGGCATGCAAAACTATTCCTGGAACGAAGTTGTATCTTGATGGTTAAGAGAAGTACTAGTGAGCCAGGAATTCTGGGGCCAGTCCAAGCCCGGAGGGGCACAGACAGAGAATGATGAGCAGGGCCACTCCCATGAGGCTAGACCATCAGGGTTTAAAAGCTTAGGCCCTCCCTGGTTTTTGAGACTTAAGTTGGCTACCTGCCTGTGGTTACTGAGCTAGAAAGTCACTTAACCTTTCTGGAACTTTGGTTACTTTGGTAATGAGGGTAACAAAATCCAACTTAAGAGGATTTTGTGAGGATTTGATAGTACGTGGGAAGCGCTTAGCACAGGCCAGGCATGCGGTGAGCACTTAGCAAGAAGGCAGATGATGTAATCTGTCTGTTCCAGCCTGTGGATCCTTGAGGAGAGGAGGTCCCCAGGCAGGAGCCCCCTCCCCATGGCCCTGGGATGCCAGGCTGAAGCACCAGGGGAAGCTGGCCTGTGGTGGAGCCCTGGTGTCAGAGGAGGTAGTGCTGACTGCTGCCCACTGCTTCATTGGGTGAGCCATGTCTCTCTTGCCTTCATGCCCACGCCTTCGCTGGCAGGCCTGCCACTCGATGCTGTCAATGATGCCTCTCTGCACAGGCGCCAGACCCCAGAGGAATGGAGCATAGGGCTGGGGACCGGACCAGAGGAACGGGGCCTGAAGCAGCTCATCCTACATGGGGCTTATACCCACCCAGAGGGGGGCTACGATGTGGCACTCCTGCTGCTGGCCCAACCTGTGACACTGGGCCCCAGCCTTCGGCCCCTCTGCCTGCCATATGCCGACCACCACCTGCCTGATGGGGAACGTGGCTGGGTCCTGGGGCTGCCCCACCAAGAAGCAGGTATGTAGGACAGGCCCATCAGCAGCTGTCCATCCATCCTAGAGGCTGTCGGGGCAGCTGGGTCTTTTCCCTTGCCCTATAGGTGCCAGCTCCCCTCAGACAGTGCCTGTGACCCTCTTGGGACCCAGGGCCTGCAGCCGGCTGCATACAACTCTTGGGAGCGACAGTATCCCCATTCTGCCAGGAATGGTGTGTACCAGTGTTGTGGGTGAGCCGCCCCACTGTGAGGTGAGCCCCCCCACTGTGAGGTGAGCCCCAGTCCTCCAAACCTTACTCCACAGACCCCTGGCATCTTTATTCTGTAACTCACAGACCTGCCAGGCTTGGCCTCCAGACCCGCCTCTCACTTGAAATTGGGCCTTTCTGCCAACTGGCTCCCAAAGAGCCAGAGCCTCATCCCGGCCCCAAGCCCCTTCTGCCCCCACAGCTGCCTAGGGAAAAGAGGAAGTCACCCAGTGTCACCTGACTCCTGCCAGGGCCTGTCTGGGGCACCACTGGTGCACGAGGTGAGGGGCACATGGTTCCTGGCTGGGCTACACAGCTTTGGAGATGCCTGCCAAGGCCCTGCAAGGCCTGCAGTCTTCGCGGCACTTCCCGCCTATGAGAACTGGGTCAGCAGTTTGGACTGGCAGGTCTATTTTGCTGAGGAGCCAGAACCCGAGGCAGAGACTGGAAGCTGCTTGGCTAACATGAGTACGTGGCCCTGGGGCCTCCCTGCTAACACTTCCCTCTCCAGACCCATTCTCTCTCAATCCAGGGAAAGATCTGTTCTGACCCAACCTCTTGCTGCCCTGGGTGGGGTAGCGGACATAATTCTGGTTCCTCATCATTGTGACTTGGAGCAGGCCTCAACTTCTTCAAACCTCAGTTTTCTCATCTGTCATAGGGGTTAAAGTAGCACCTTCTTCCTCTTCCTTCCAGGGAGGGAAGAAAAGTTTTGAGGATGAGGCCAACCCCACCCTCCTTCCTCTTCCTGACAGGCAAACCAGCTGGCTGTTGACAGGCGGCTCTGGGATGCTGCAGACGCAGTGAGACAATTCCTGCATCACTGCCCCTGTACCTCTCCCATTCCCCCCACCCACGCATGATTCCAGGCACTGGGGCAGGCCCAGCAGCCCTGTGGGCTCTGGGAAGGAGCACGCCTGGACCGGCAACTGCCCTTAATCCCCACCCTGCGGGCCAGGGAGATGTCGCCTGTGGATGCTTCCCTACGCCCAGCTCCGCCGTCCAACGCAGGCGTCCCCAGCCTTCCCTAGTCTTCCTCCCCTCAGATATGATCACACCAGCCGCTTACTTTGAAATTTTCTTTTTTTGGGGGGGAGCAATTTTCCTTTTTTTTAAACTTAAATAAATTGTTACAAAATAGACTTTAGAAAATAAGTTACAAATTGTAGCAAAAGGCTCCCCTTCCATAGGCAACATTCCCACCTGTGGCTCTCTGAATCCACCTCTCCCTCTTGTTGGAATCTGGCTGGTGACAGCGGCCCCACATTGTGGCAGAGCCTGGCACCGGGCTTCTTGCAGGGCTGGTCATAGGGAAGAGCATAATGACAAAGGCTGGGGAAAGGAGAGCCTTCAAGGACAGGGATATGAGGAACACCTTACCCCTTCCATGGGCAAGAGGCCAGATCTGGGTCCTCTTCACAGCAGGAGAGGGAAATAAGAGATGGGGATGCCTAATTACTCCTGAGCAAAACATGGAGATCAAGCCTTTCCCTACAACCCGCCCACCCCACCCCGCCCGTATTCTGATCTTTGGAGACTTGAAGTTCAGAGGGAGAAGCTGAGGTCTGCAGGCCACTGGGGTGAAGGATCCAGAAGTGGGGTCGTGGGGGTAGGTGGAGGGGGCAAGGACAGGTCCCGTCTGCCTGCTGCTGGTGCCTTTGGGGCTCCTGGGGAGAAAGAGAGGAGGTCACTGACTGAGGCCGGCAAACCCCACACAGCTTGCACCCCCTCCCTAGCCTGCAGGCCATTCTGCTGCTACCCCCAACCCCAGAGGCCTGCATGTAAACTAATGATTTTTCCAGGCCTAACTGGCTCCTCACTTATTCCCTTGAGGTCACAAGAAATCTTTTATCCTGAAAGCCATCTTGTCAGCTCTCTCACGATACTCTCACCCACCATCCCCTCCTTCCCTGATCATTTCTGGTCAAGGGCCCGCCATCTTGGGGATACCCACCCTTGGTTGCCACTAAATGGAATAGATCTTGGGAGAAGGCCTACAGATCTCTAGAGGAGGCAGAGGACATGAGCCCAGGGCTCAAGAACAGACTGAGGAAACAGGCTGCCCCACTCCCACACAGCCTCATCCTTCAGTCGGGCTGGGTGGAGTGACTTTCCATGGAAATTCCCCCTGATAGAGGATGGGAGATAGGGGCTAATGACTGTTGTTGCCTCAGCTGGGCCTGGCTTCAAAGAAACAATTATCTGTGACTCAATCCTCCAGTTAAAGGTGTGCTGGAGGGAATGGGGGTATGCAGGTGGAAAAAGTGGTTTGGTTGGCTCCTAAAAAGGAGATGCGCAGCAGAGAGAAGAAAGGGTAAAGGGTTCAATATAGGGAAGAGACATGAGGCAGTATCAGTACCTAAGGACCAAAGGTCTAGTTTCCAAGAAGAGAGGAGGGGGACCAGAGACAAAATTCAGAGAAAGAGGGACAGGGAGCTGGGGGCCAACCAGTGACCAGTTTCCCTGGCCAGGTCAGCACAAAACACAAAGCAGTCCAATCTGGGGGTGCCTCCCAACCCCATTCTTCACCCTCTTGCTCCCTGCCTACTTAGGGAAAGAGCACCACCTAGGCCATTTTTCTCTGGAAATCATTCCTTTACTGGCTGGATCAGGAGTTTCCAGATATAGTAGACACATGGCTGCCTCCCCTCCCCAAACAAAAAGCCCATTCTTCTTTGGCTCCTGCACGGCAACTGCCTCTGCCCCTGCCCACAACCACCCCCTCCCCCCAGCCCACTGTCCAACCCACCATGCTGTTTACCTGACCCAGGAGTTCTGATCTCTGCCCTCACCAGGCAGCATCCTCAGACCAGTTTCCTCCATATCCAATTCCCCACCCTCCACTCCTGCACAACCTCTTGGAAACCATGTGACCCTCTCCTCTCACTCCTTGTCCCCCCACCCCCACTCTGCCCACCTACTCTGGAGCCCTTCTGTCCCCTGCCCAAGCCATTCATGTCCCCGTACCAGAGCTGGCCACTGTCCATTCCTCCTGGTGCTGCTGCTGGTGCTGCTGGAAGCTGATTCGGCGGCGGAAGTGGCGGGGACAATGAGGGCAGGTGAAGGGCCCTTCCCGGGGTGCATGGACTCGTCCATGACCCTCCAGCCGGGCAGCTGTCCGGAAGGCCTTGCCACAGATGCTACAGCGGTGGCGCTTAGGGTCTGTGTGGGTCCTGCCATGGTTCTTAAGGGACAGCAGGTTGGGTAGAAGTTTGGGGCAGAGGGAACAGGGATAGAGTCCAGTGGTGTGGGCCTTCTGATGGTTCAGCAGGCTACCGGCATGGCGGTAGGAACGCCCACACTGGGCACAACGGAAGGGCCGTTCCTCGTCTTCAGCCACTGTGGACTTTACTCCTTGCCCCCCATTAGCACTCCCAGTATTGTCTCCTGGGGTCCTGGGGGGTTCTGATGGGGCCTTTTGGATTTCCCCTTGGCCAGGGAGATCCACCTCATCCTTCACAGCCCCACCTTCAGGACCTCTGGCCTCCTCTCTCAGGGGTGGCATCTGACTGAGGCCGCTGGCATGTGTGTGTAGGTGGCTGGCTAGTTCATGATGGGACTGAAAGGCCATACCACACTCAGGGCAGGCAAAGGTCTGGGCATCTATGTGGTTGTGGCTGTGGGTCTTAGTGACCACAGGATTCAAGAACTCCTTGGAGCAGAGCAGGCAATAGTGGCGGTCTGTCTTGGAAGGGCTATGGCAGTTCAAAGGGTCTTCCGAGTGGCAGTAGGTCTTGCCACAGTGGCTGCAGGAAAAGGTGTGACTCTCTTGACGGAGCTCAGGTCGGCTGTCTCCATCGTCCCAGCTATCCACTGGACTCAGACTAGGTCCATTGGACTGGCTGTTGCCAAGGTGGCAAGGACTCTTGGGGATGCTGTTCCCTGACTCATCTTCTGGCTTGGTCAGTATATGACCCTGAGGAACCCAATCTCCACCATGATCCACTGGTCCCCCATCTCCTTGCCTCCCTTCTGCATTCCCCATGTCCCAGGATACCAGTTCTGTGGCTTCTGAACCTGTTGCCCTGATGGGGCTCAGACTCTGCCCCCCCAGCCTCCTGGCTCCATCCTCCAGCTGGAGAACTGACTCAGTACCACCTGATGTGTCCTCTAGTCCCTGGTCATTAGCCAGGTTCCCCTCACTGCCCTCTGTGCCATTTGGACCTCTCGGACCACTTTTGGTATCCTCATGCTCTCGCAGGTGCTGCTCCAAAGATCCCCGGCCAGGGAAGCCTCGGCCACAGAGGGCACAGCGCACAGCTGCTCGCCGAGATAGCCCTGCTCGCCGCCGCCGGCTCTCTGAGTGCAGCCTCTGGTGGTCCTTTAGGGCCATGCTGTTGGAGTAGGTCTTGGGGCAGGTGGGACAGCTGTATTGGCCCGTGTCGTGGCTGCGCCGGTGGTTTAGGAGGCTGCCAGCATGGCGGTAGGTCCGTCCACACTGCCCACACCGGAAGGGCCGATCTTCCCGAATCAGCTTCCGAGTGCCCCCGCTCCCACCCCGCTCAACATGCACCCGCTGGTGGCTGGCCAGCTGTTTCCGCAGGCGGAAGGCCTTCCCACATTCGCTGCAGCGGAAACGCCGGGGATCTGCATGGATGCGCCGGTGGTTTTTGAGAGACATGAGGTTTGAGAAGCCTTTGGAGCAGGCCTGGCAGCCAAAGTGTCCAGTCTGGTGGCTCTGCCGGTGATTGATGAGGCTGCCAGCATGCTTGTACGACCGGCCGCACACCTCACAGCTGAAGGGCCGCTCAGAGCTGGCCTCAGTCTGGCAGCTCTTCTCTGCAGTCTCCAACCTTGGCTCCACCTCCTCCCCCTTCACAGCGGCCTCCTCCCACTCCTCCTCTTTCACCCTTGCCACCTCCTCCAAGGGTTCCACTTTAAGTTCCTCCTGAAACTTTCCCACATCTGCCTGCCCCAGCCCTTCTTCTGCCATGTTCTGGGGCTCGCTGCTGCCTCCTGCCTCTGGCACGGGCCCCACTTGGGGCTCAGAGCCTTTGCAGCGGGGGTGGTTTCGTAGATGATTACGGTAGGCAGCCAGGTTGGGGTAGCAGCGGGAGCAGACAGGGCAGATGAAATCTCCAGTCTGATGGATCTTGCGGTGGTTCACCAGGCTGCCCCCATGGCGGTAGGTCTTGCCACACTGGTTGCAGCGGAAGGGGCGGGGTTGGGCCTCCAGCGAACTTTCCCCACCTTGCATGCAAAGGTTGTCTACAACCATGGCACCTACTCCCTCTCCAGACTTTGTGTCCCCACCCTCCCCAGAGAGGCAGGCCACTGTGTCCTCAAAGACATGGTCAGGGTCTGCAACCCTTCCCATAGCATCACCTGACTCTAAGTGGCTGGGAGACTTGTCTATGGTGTTCCCAGAACTCTGACTTTGGTGGTGACGCTCCAAGCTCCCTAGGTCATCATAGGTCTGACCACAGCAGCCACAGATGTGCCCATAGCCAGCTCCATCCAGTGCCTCCACCTCCCGCTGCAGCTGATTCAACAGCTCTGCTTCTGAGAGCTGCAGTGGAGGGCTACGGGTGGAGGCTGCCCCTGATGCTCCTTCCTCTTCCCCCTCCTCCTCTGAACCCTCAGTCATGCCAGAGGAGTCATGAGCTTGGCGCCGGTGAAGCCTGTAACCGGCCCGTCCTGGGAAGATCATGCCACAAAGGCAGCAGAGGAAAGGCTGTGCAGGGGCTGCCTCCCCGGGCCCATGGTTCTGGAAATGGCTGCGCAGGGCAGGCAGTGAGTCAAACTCCTTCGGGCAGAGAGAGCACTGATAGATGCCTGGGGGGTGGCAGGGCCTATGGCTCAGCAGGCCAGTGACATGAGGGAAAGAATGCCCACAGTCAGAACACGTGTGGGAGACCTCAGCCGGCCAGCTAGTGACAGCTTCAGGAGAGTGGCAAGAGGAGCTGGGCTGGTCAGTGGCTAGTTTCTGGTCTTCACCCACCCCACTGAGATCATCACAGAAGCGAGTCCCATTGCTTTCCTCATCATCTGGGATGTCCAAGTTGTCAAGGAAACAAGCCTCCTTCTTTTCCAGTCCTTCCTCAGTACCTCTGCTCTCTTTATCACCCTGGAAACAGGCCTCATCCCTCTCAAGCCCACATCTATCCCTTTCAGTGTCAGCCTGCAAACAGCCCCCATCACTTTCCAAGTTGCCTTGGGCTACATTAGGACTTCCCCCTGAAGGGTCTTGCGGACAGTCCAGGCCCTTACTGTTTTCCACCAACTCCTGGGCCCAGCTCCCACCGGATGGGATTTTGGCTTCTCCCCCACTGCCAGCACTGCTAGCTCGCCTCCGGTGCTGCTTGCTCCACCGCCCACTGTGGCGTCGCAAATGGTTCTTCATGGCGGCCATAGTGTGGAAGTGCTTGGCACAGGCCCCACAACTGAAGTCCCCCGTCTGGTGGGTCTGCCTGTGGTTGATAAGGCTGCCTGAGTGACGATAGCTCTTTCCACAATCTTGGCATGCAAAAGCCCGAGGAGGGGACACCCTAGTCTCTGTCTTGCTGTCTTCCCTTTCCCCATGGGTCCGGCCATGAAGTTCAAGGCTCTCAGCATCTTCAAAGAGCATCCCACACATGCTACATATCTGTGGTGCTGTCCTATCAGCTGCTGGCGGGACATCAGTGGTCTCCTCTTTGTGTTTGCACCCATGCCCCTGATCAGTGGGTGGGGCTGCCTCTGCTTCCATGGGGTCAGGCGGGAGCTCTACCTTGAGGTGGCTGGGGGGACCCTCAGCCCCTGGGCCTGCGCTGCGGCGAGCAGCTTTGCAATGTACCCGCACATGGTTCCGCAGGGCCATAAGGTTAGGATACTTGCGGGGACAGAGTGAGCACTGGTACTCTCCTGTCCGATGGCTGTGGCGGTGGTTCACCAGGCTCCCCCGGTGGCGGTAAGCCCGACCACACTCATCACACTTATAGGGGCGGTGGTCCAGGGTGGTGGTGGGGACCTCTTCATCTTTGTGGGTGGTATCAGCCAGATGCAGGGGAGCTGGTGGCACTGATGGCTGCCCGTCCTCCCCAGCTCCTTGCCGGGGTCTGTGATGAGCCCGCACATGGTTTTTGAGGGCAGCTGCATTGAACAGCTGCTTGGAACAGATGGAGCAGGGGTAGACACCAGTCTGGTGGCTCTTGCGATGGTTGATGAGGCTCCCAGCATGGCGGTAAGTACGGCCACAGTCTCCACAACGGAAAGGCCGATACTCCTCTAGGCCACTGTCCTCTAGCTCCCCAGAGGTGCTGAGCTCCCCAGAGCAGTTCAGCGTCTGTGTACTAGGGAGCTGATCCTGGCTGCTCTCATCTGTGTGCCCGTTGGTGGTGGGCATCTCTTTCTCTTCCCATAGCCGCTCTTGCCTTTCACCCTCATGGGACTGTTGGTGTTCCAGCAGCTCTCGGGGGATCCTAAAGGCACGGGGACAGTGGGGACACTGGTAAGGCTGATACTGGGCATGGAGTCGGGAGTGGTTCTTCAGAGCCATGAGGTTAGAGAACTCTTTGAAGCAGATGGCACAAGGGTAGATGCCCAAGGTGTGGCTCTGGCGGTGGTTCGTGAGGCTCCCAGCATGCTTGTATGTCTTGCCACATTGACTGCACTTGTACCGCCGTTCTTCCTCAGCAGGAGGGGACTGAGTGGGCTCCTGGCCCCCTGTGAAATTCACTACCGATTCAGCCAAATACTGTTCCAAATTGCTAAGGAGGGTGCTGGCTGGGGTGGGGAGCGGGGTGGCTCTGGTAGAATTGGTAGTGGGCCCCCAGCGCTCTGCACCCTCCTCTGAATCTGGCTGGCTTTCCCAGCCTTCTCTTTGTCGGGTGGGTGGATCTTCCCAAGTGCTCAAAGCTGCCCTGGGGTCAGGCCCAGACTCACAGCCAAAGGTCTCTTCCTCATGTTTTTTCTGGCTTGTCCAGCTTTCCCCAGGGCTGAGCCTGTGGTCCCTGGAGTCAGAGGATGCTGTCTCCCCTTGAAGATGTGGAATGACTTCCTTGGAGCGGGGAGGCCGGCGCCTACGGCGGCCCTCCGGAGCATGAGTCCTCATGTGGCTCTTGAGGGCCACGGGATTGGTAAAGTCCTTGCCACAGGTGGTACAGGGGAAAAGTCCAGTCTCGTGGGTCCGGCGGTGGTTGACCAAGCTCCCTGGGTGACGGTAGCCCCGCCCACACTGCTGACAGCGGTAGGGCCGAGGGATGCTGTCTGCCTCCTCACTGTCCTGCTTGGAAGATGGATGGAGCAGCTCGCGGTGCCGGGACAGTTCCGGAAGACTAGGAAAGTGGCGCTGACAGTCAGAGCAGCTGAGTGAGGTGGGCACGTCCTCCATGGGGCAGTGTGGCAGAAACCTGGAGGTTCAGGAAGAGCAGGCAGGTGGCAGCAGCATCTTCCTCTGGTGGAGGGGCCAAGGCCTAGGAAGAGGGGGTGGTGGTCAGAAGGAAGACCTGAATTAACTTTGCCTCTTGGCTCTATAAGCAGCAAGATCATCAGAGGTCACAGAAATGTTCCCCAAGCAGTAATGCCCAGGAACTTGCTTTCTCTTGGATTTAAGGCCTCCTGCACATAAGCTCCCCAAATATGAGAGCTCCCCTAGGCCTAACTCATCCTAGAGGTATAGATAAGAAAACTAAAGTCTAGAGGGATGCAACCTACCACAGACCTACCAACCTACCTCTGTTCATCAGACCAAATCCACAAAATCTAACCTTCTCCTCTCTATAATTCTGGAACAACCAACCAACCTACCTCCTGTGACATATTAAAAGGAAACCTAAAACTTTTCTAGGACCTTCAATGTGAGAAGTCTAATTCTCTCTCCTTGATCCCTCAGCTAAACAGAGTAGCCTAGAGACACTGAAAAGCAGCCTTTTTCTCCAGTTGACAGCTGAGGATGTGAGAGGTGGGGGCTTAAAGCCCTCTTCAGAGAATGGGCTGGCCTGTTCCCTCACCTCCTCTATTCCTTTCAGGGTCACAAAGTCTCTTTTCTAAAAGACTCTCTTGGCCACTTCCTTCACCTACTTCCCCTGAGTCCAAATCATCTTCTATCTTGGAAATTCCAACCCATTTCTGGTTGCTCTTCACCCCCTACCTTTTTTCTTTCCTACACCTCCTCACTATACCCTCACCATCCCTTCTTATTTTTTCTATCTTCTCTCAAAATACTTATGACAACAACGCATGCTGAGCATTACCATGTGCGGAGCACTGTGCTAAGTAAAGAACGTTCGTTGTGTCACTTAATCCTCACAACACCCTGCAGTGCCTCCTTAGTCCAGTTTACACAGAAGCAAACCCACTGACTCAGGCAATTTTTTTTCCAAAGCCCTTACTCTTCCCATAGTAGGCCCCCATGTCTCCTGTATCACATTGGCCTTCGCTGACTCTTGATTCTTCACTCCCATGGGATCCCTGTATGTACAACTCGTATCTCCGGATCTAAAGCCCCTCCAAACCTGCTCCTCGACTTCTCAACTCACAAAGCCCCTTCGCTTGAGCCCCTTCTCCTGATCAACCACCAACCAGGTCTTCTCGCCTCACTCATCTCCTCAGCCAATTTCTTCTCAGGACCCCTACCTCACTCGGGTGGCCCCTTTTCGTTCCCGCCGCGGATGAGTCCGTTGGGGACCGCGAACGGGAGCGCGCCTGCGCACTGGGACCCTCACCCTAACTGCAGCCGCGCGCCCCAAGGGGTGGCTGTGGGGGGGCTCTCGCGCTCCCACAGACGCACACTCCGCCAGGGCTCCTGGGAGGTGGGAAGGGAGGGGAAAAGGGAAAGGGGAAAACGGAGAAGGAAGGAGGTAGAGGAAAGAAGGCGCAGCTGGCTCGAGCCAGGAGTCTACCCCCAGCTCCGCGGACACTTCCTATTGTTACTAGGAAACAGGAAGTGTCCTAGCCGCAAAAGGT
Source organism: Panthera leo (assembly GCF_018350215.1). Classification (NCBI taxonomy): domain Eukaryota; kingdom Metazoa; phylum Chordata; class Mammalia; order Carnivora; family Felidae; genus Panthera; species Panthera leo. The sequence goes on from NC_056694.1 coordinate 17,324,754, forward strand.
TCCCCCCGAAACCTCTGCCTGGAGAACACTTCCTGTGCCGCCTCCAAGCAGCAGTTGTACACAGACACACTTCCGGGGCTAAGGGAGAGGTAGCTGAAACGCGACTCTGACCCCGCCCACGAGGGTCAAAATTCTGCGTTGCTTTGCATTAGTCTAAGCCACACTTCCGGCAAGAGCTGCGAAAATCGTTCCGGTGCATATTGGCTGAAAGCAGAAGAGGAAAAAAAAGGGTTCTGCTGTTCTGGCCTCAGTACTTTGGCGACACTTTTCGTGGAGCTCCCTGAAAACAACTTCCCAAGACAGATGGAGGGAGCTTCATTCACTCCTCGCTACTGAGGGAGATGTGGTGGAATATAAGTGGATTTCGGTGCTACAAAGCTTGCGCATGGCCCTTCTGTATTCCCGCCTTCCAGTTCTTGGTGATCTGGCCCCAAGATAGCAATAATCCGGTATATGCCGTAAACCTGTCTGGCGTCCTCTGTCGTTAGCACCCACAGAGACCCCTTTCAAGATGTTGCTCCGCCACTTTCACCTGCAGTGCTCGGGTAAACTTTGCCTTCCTCCCTAGCTGGGAAAGCTCCCTCCCACTTCCGCTTTCCGGCCCCGCCTCTCCCTCCCCCTCCTCCTCCCCCCCCCCCCCCCGCTGGGTCCTAGCGCCTGCCCCTCCCTGGCAGTGTCCGGGCTCCGTCGGTCAGAGCAGCTGCCGCAGACGCCACGGAGCCAGCCCAAGTTCGTTGAGGTAGGAAACGCCGGCGGGAAGCCGCAGGGACCCCCCCGGGCCGCCCCAGCGCAGACGCTGTCCGAGAGGCCTCAGTTTCCCTGTGGGTGCAGAGGGCGGATGGGGTTGGCCTGGCGCGAGAAGCGCGGGCGGGGCGGGAGGAGTGCGGCCCCGGGAGGGCGCAGTCGGGCTCCGGCCCAGCGGGTCCTAGAACCCGCCGGCTGTCCCCGCGGGCCGGCTGCTGTGGACGTCTGGGCTCGGCTGGCACAGCTGCCCGCCTTGCGCGGTGCGGGCCTTGGGGGTCCTAGAGCCCGCCATGTTGCGGGCTTTTGTCCCAGACGCGCGGCCCGCCTAACAAGGTCCCCAGCGCCTGCGGCACCCCTCCCCGGCCGAGGTCCTGGCCGCCCCTCCCGCGGTCCTAGAGAACGCCATCTTGCAGGCCTTTGTCCAGCGTCCAGTCCTTGGCCCATTCATTTGTTCATTCTCTCATTCTTCGTTCGCTCCTTCTTGCCTCGTTCTCCGAGGCCCCGTTTTCCCAGCCTTCGGAGACGAGTCAGCCTAGGGTCCTGCCCTGCGGGGTTGTCTGTCTGGTGGGGGCGCCGACAGATAGACTGTTGCAGAGAGCGAGAAGCGCCGGGTTTCTGCCGCTCTCGGCCCCTTCTCACCACGTCTCCTAGGCCCTAACGCCCTTCGAACTCCGACGAACCTCAGAGACCCCATTTAACTAATGAGAAAACTGAGGCCCAGAGCACCGTGGCGCCCTTACCTCTACTGCCTTTTAAGTATTTTTGAGGGCACTGAGAAAGCAGGTATTTGAAGGATGCAAAAGAATTTTCCCATGGGAGAAGGCGAGCAAGGGCTGCTGAGGCAGAGAGAACTGCAAGTGGAGATGCATTTAGGTGAGAAAGTTTGAGAATTGAGGCTGGAGCTTAGTTCGCTGTTGGGAGGGGGACACACTGCGGCTGGAGCTGAGGCTGAAAAAGTAGGTTAGGATTAGGTTGTGAACTGACCAGTTTGGAGGCCTAGGAGATGATTAGCTTTCACTTCTGCACAGTTCTCAGTTCCCCATCCATCATCTCACCAGGTCTCAATGGCTCAAAGGCCTTACTGGCATCTACTTGTTTACACATGGGGGAGACCAAAATGCAGAGAAGAGAAAAAGCAGCTCCTTTTTTTTTTTTTTTATTAAACCTCATCCTTGCTCACAGCGTCATAGCCTAAGCTGTCTGGGAATTAAATCCCTGCATCTCTGGCATTTTACAGCCTGGTCAGGCAGCAGGCCCGCGTCCCCCTCCTAAGCCAGTAGTGAAGCAAAGAGAAACCTCCCTCACCAGAGCAATGAACCCACTATGGGATAATGGGGCGATTTTTGGAACTTGTGAAATTGGGAAGGCAGAGAAATTCGGTTAATAAATAGTTGCTGGCAGACATTCTCACAAACACCTACTATAGGGGAGGCAGAAGCAATAGGCCTGGGTTTGAATTCTGTCTCAGAGGTTGATTCATTCACTTTGTTTTGAGGCACCAATCACAGTTTTAGGTGTAGAGGATATAAAATAATAAAGGTTCCTGGCTCTTTGCCAGCCTAGTCTCTGGTGTTGGAGACAGAAAGTTAACAATCAAGCTATAAAATGTGTAAGTGCTACCAAAGCAACAGTCAGGACAGAGAGCAGAAATTTGGGAGGCAGACCACCTGACTTTGAATACTGGCTGTAACCATGACTGGTTACTTCATTTCTGTGTGCCTCAGTATCCTTGTCTGTAAAATGGGGAAAATAATACTGTTTAACTTAATCCGTTCAGGCTAACCATGACAAAAACCCCACAAGACTGAAGGGCTTAAACAACAGAAATTTATTTCTCACAGTTCTGGAGGCTGGGAAGTCCAAGATCAAGATGCTGGCCAATTCAGTTCCTGGTGAGGACTCTTTTCCTGACTTGTAGATGTCCACCTTCTTGTTATGTCCTCACATGGCTTTCTCCATACATGTGTGCATTCAGTCCATAGGAAACTTCTAGGCAGTTGTGAGGCTTAACTTGAGTAGTACACACAAAATGCATAGAATGATACCTGGCCCGTGGTAACCTTGCAAGGAATGTTATCCAGATGAGCACCATAAGGGGAACTAAAGAGGAGGAGCAAGAATGCAGATAGCATTAAGAAAGGCGGTCAGGAGGAGCACCTGGGTGGCTCAGTCGGTTGAGCGTCAGACTCTTGGTTTTAGCTCAGGTCATGATCTCAGAGTTTCATGAGTTCAAGCCCCAAGTTGGGCTCTGCACTGGCAGCGTGGAATCTGCTTGGGATTCTGTCTCTCCTTCTCTCTCCGCACCTGCCACCTCCCCCTGCACTCACACGGTCTCTGTCTCTCTCAGAATACATAAACTTAAAAAGAAAAAGAAAGGTAGTCAGGAAAGCCTTCTTTGAGGAGGTGACAGGGAGCTGAGGCCCAAATGAAATCAAAGAGATTTCACACAATGATCCTTGGGGAATAGTGGTTCTGGCAGAGGGGACTACTAGTACAAAGGCCCTGAGGTGGGAAGGAATTTAGCTATTTTTGGAAAAGAAAGACAGCCTGTGTGAGTGGAGCCTAGTGACACCATGAAATGGAGGGGAAGGTGAGGTAGGCGGGAGTTAGATCATTCAGGGCCTTGCTAGCCATGGAAAAGATACTGGTCTTTGTCTTAGGAGCAGTCGAAAGTCCCCTGATTTGTCTCATAAACCTGAAGTAAATGAAGACTGGTAGAGAAAGAACCCAGGGGCCTGAAGACTTGGATTTGAGTCTGTGCCTCTTGACTAGTTAGGTGTGCTTGTAAAGTGTTTTTCCTTACTGGGGCCTTAACCTCCGTATATGAAAAAGAGGCGTCATAGTGCCTCTCCTAGAAGCTTTGTGAAGACCCAAGGATGCGTCTTTGCTTCTTAAGTGTTGGTTGGCATGGCCCTGAGAGGATGTTTAAAGTACAGCTTTCTGGGGCGCCTGGGTGGCTCAGTCGGTTAAGCGGCCGACTTCGGCTCAGGTCATGATCTCGCCGTTGGTGAGTTCCAGCCCTGCGTCGGGCTCTGTGCTGACAGCTCAGAGCCTGGAGCCTGTTTCAGATTCTGTGTCTCCCTCTCTCTGACCCTCCCCCGTTCATGCTCTGTCTCTCTCTGTCTCAAAAATAAACGTTAAAAAAATAAATAAATAAAGTACAGCTTTCTGAGTCCATCCTCATGCTCCCTGGATGATTATTCTCATGCAGGGGACGGGGTTCACAGACCTGACTTGGAGAAACATAACTCTAGGGAGTGATGGGTGGAAGAGTCCTCAGTGAACAATGAAGTGAGGAGCTAATGGTGGGATTTAGATGGGGGCCTAGCCCACATGGCCCTCTGCTCTTTATGGAGCTGGGCACCTGTTGGGACCAGCCTACTTCCCTACCTTTTCCCCAGGAAAGTGCTTCCCTACCTTTTCCCCAGGGAAGTGCTTCAGGAGGAGAGATGTATACCTCCAGCTCTCTGATTTCTGGTTCACAGGTGGGAACACTGAGGCCCAGAGCTCAGCACGCAGGGGTCAAGCCCTCTGAGAGGGAAACAGACATAAAGGGTGCTGGTTCTGGTCTCAAGGCAGTTCTACAGGGATGAGAGAAGGTGAAGATGTGGCCTGAATTCAGGGTTCTGGTCACTGTAAGGTTGGCCCAGCAGCAGACAAGTCTGGGAGGGCCCAAACGACTGATCCAGGGCCCAGCAACTCAAGGCAAGTTAAACATCTGATTCAAGTCCCAGCTGTTGAGTCTAGCTTTGTGACCATGGGCTAGTCACTAAATCCCTTGGAACCTCAGTTCATTTGTTTGTAAAACGAGGATAAGATCTCTGTCTCAGGAAGCTGTAAGAGAACTAAATAAGGTAGTGTGCTCAGCAAAGTGTCTGGCTCTCAGAAGACTGTCAGTAATTGAGGGCATTTATTCATATCATATCACTTCCATTCAGTCTTCATCCAACCCTGTGAGGTAAGTACTATTATTACCTCCATTTTTCAGATGACAAAATTGAGGTCTTGTGGCATAAAGTAAATGTCACAAGGTCACTGCTAGGAAGTGAGTGAGGCAAGATTCAAAGCCAGGCAGTCTGGTTTCAGAGACAGGACACTTAACCACAATGGTACATTGTTTCTCTGGGCCTCCGTTCCCATATCTGTAAAAAAGGAATCTATATAATAGAACTTTTATTGCGATGTTGACGTGAAGTTTGAGTTAATATATGTAAAGAGCTTAGGAAACTGCCTTTTATTTAGCAAGTGCTCAGTAAATGTGAGCTATCTTTTTTATTAAAGAGAAACTTTATCAGGCAGTCTGTCCAGAGATGGTCTGGAAAGGAGGTAGTGACTGCCTCATCCAGAGACAGGGAAGGATCCCCTGGGAACTGTAGGGGGAAATTCAAACCACGGGGAAGGTTGGTCCTCAAGCCCTTTAACTCACCTTCCAGCACCAGCACTTAGTGGGAAAAGTGAAAAGAACCAAGCTGAGGGTGGAACAGAGTTGTGTGGGATTGGGGCCAAAAACCAGAGGGGAAATGCAGGAAGAGTTTCCTGGGGGGAGTGGGGCTCAAAGGAAGGATTGGTGGGATTTGTAACAGCCAGGAAGGACCTGAGAGTTTGCGTGGTATGATGGAAGTCACGGAAAGTTATTGAGCAGGGGACAAAGTGTCACATGATACTTTATGAAGAAGCTGTCTGTGCACATAGCAGATGATGCGTGTAGGGGTGGGGACTGAGGCAGGGCCGCTAGGCAGAAGGGTGCTGACTATAAAGATGCAGCCCTGGCTGGGTCAGAACTTCCTCCCTGGGTCAGAACTTCCAAGCCACCAAACCCTGAGGTATACAGATGAGGAAACAGGCCTAGAAAGGAGCAGTAGAACTCAGGCTTCTTACCTCCCAGACTGGATTCTGCACACACCTGGCTCCCCTGCCCTGTCTATAGCAGCATCCTCCCTCCCCCTGGCCACCCCCAGCAGCTGCTGCTGAGCCCTTCCTAAGTGGATCTGCCCATAATCCTCTTCTTTTCATCCCCTAGGGAGGATGAGCTGGTGTTAAGACTAATGCAGCCATTAATCCTATTTCCTCCCAGCCTTGATCCCCAGGAGCAGCTGGATGGAGGGTGTCTGGGCTATGAATGAGAAAGAAGGGGGCTTATCCAGAGCAGGTGTCCCAGGAGGCCAGGCTAAATCAGATATATTGATTATACTGAGACACATGTAATTGCTAGCAATGGCTCAAGCCACCTTGAGAGTAACTGAGCTCCCCATTACCAGAGCTATGGGAGCAGAAGCTCAACAGCAATTCCAGAGCAGAGGGTGGACCAGGATTCCTGTCTAGGGTGGAGTACCTTACAGCTGTGCAAGGCCAGGATTCTGTGTGAACAGTTGCTGCCTCTGAAAGCTAACTAACCAGAAGGGAAAGACAAAATACATACACTGGGGACCTACTTCTTCCAGACAGACGGTGCCAATCACCAGTTAGCCCACTAGTTCTGCCTTCTTCTGGACCTACCTCTGTCTTCTCTGGGCACTTGGCAACCTTCAAGTCTGACCCACATCTACGTAGCCTCTGTGTCTGCAGGCATGCATAGGACTCTGTGTCCTGGCACAGGCCTTAGATGCTGAGCTGGAAAAGGAAGATGGTGAGATGGACGGAACCTGGGCCTTCTGGGAATGTGCAAGGTTTGGAAAAGCCCAGAGGCTGGGGAGAGAAGTGCAGGTGCACATTTTGATGCCTCCAGACTCCTCTCTTAGACCCTCAGAGGTTACCTGGTCCAACTTCTTTCCTCAATGAACAGACCAGACAGGAAACTTGAGTGCAGAGTGTTAGACCCAGGAGTGTTTGGAAAGAAGGATGTGGCCATCCCCCATGGGAAATGCTGGTAAGACAGAACTCCTCTCTGAGGCTTCGTTAAGGATAGAGGCCTTAGAGAATGGCAGAAGGATGTGGCTTGTGTCTAACTTTGCTTCTTTCCCAGAGAAGCTCCGCCCTCTGAGGCCATGGAGGTGGAGTCTACGGAGGCCCGGTCATCCTCGGCCCTCGGCTACAAGCGATCCGGCCGTCGCTACAAGTGCCTGTCCTGTACTAAGACATTTCCAAATGCGCCCAGGGCAGCGCGTCACGCTGCCACCCATGGTCCTGTAGACTACACAGAGGAGGTGGCGGAAACGAAGCTGAAGCCGGAGACAGAACCCAAAGCAGAGGATGCCAGCGGGGACAAGGTGTCAAGTGCATCGGCAAAGCCTCGGCCTTATGCATGCCCGCTGTGCCCCAAGGCCTATAAAACGGCACCTGAGCTGCGCAGTCACGGTCGCAGCCACACTGGTGAAAAGCCCTTCCCTTGCCCCGAGTGTGGCCGCCGCTTTATGCAGCCAGTGTGCCTGCGTGTGCACCTGGCCTCACATGCTGGCGAGCTGCCCTTCCGCTGTGCTCACTGCCCCAAGGCCTATGGCGCGCTCTCCAAGCTCAAGATTCACCAGCGTGGTCACACGGGCGAGAGGCCGTATGCTTGCTCCGATTGCGGCAAGAGCTTCGCCGACCCTTCGGTGTTCCGCAAGCACCGGCGCACCCACGCGGGCCTGCGGCCCTACGGCTGCGAGCGCTGCGGCAAGGCCTACGCTGAGCTCAAGGACCTACGCAACCATGAGCGGTGAGGGTGCGGTGCTGTGGTGAGGGAGCCGGGGTTGGGAAGAACCGACCAGGGGCGGAGGAGGGAGGGATGTGGCGCAACAGCGGTGGCCCTGTGACCAACCGGGCGTGGGGTTGAGGCTCAAAGAGGGAAAAGAGCCAATAGGGAAGGTGAGTGGGGCTGGGCTGTGGGGAGAAGCTGGTGGCCCTGGTTGGGCAGGGGCGGGGCAGACTATGTTGGGAGGGCGGGGCAGACTATGTTGGGAGGGAATCCTGGAGGATTCCGTTGGGATCTGATTGGCCTGGGTCTGACTGGAAAGGGGACCCGCTGGAAGTTGGGCCACCGGGAGGGTCTCTGGTGGAGGTTAGTAGGTGGGAGTGGGGTCTGGCTGTTGGTGGGGTCTTATCTGGGATCTAGACACCTAGCCTGAAGATTCCCTACTCTGGGGTGCAGCCCTATGTACCCCCTACCCCCGGGATGTTAGGAGCCCCTAACTCACAGCAGACAGGCAGCAGTGGTCAGGTGAGGGACCTGCCACCTTCATGACCCCTCCTTCACACTCCACAGGTCCCACACCGGTGAGCGCCCCTTCCTCTGCTCGGAGTGTGGGAAGAGTTTCTCCCGCTCGTCCTCGCTCACGTGCCACCAGCGGATCCATGCGGCACAGAAGCCCTATCGCTGCCCAGCCTGTGGCAAGGGCTTCACGCAGCTCAGCTCCTACCAGAGCCATGAGCGCACTCACTCGGGCGAGAAGCCCTTCCTGTGCCCACGTTGTGGCCGCATGTTCTCCGACCCCTCAAGCTTCCGGCGCCACCAGCGGGCGCACGAGGGGGTAAAGCCTTATCGCTGCGAGAAGTGCGGCAAAGACTTTCGGCAGCCCGCAGACCTGGCCATGCACAGGCGGGTGCACACAGGCGACCGGCCGTTCAAGTGCCTGCAGTGTGACAAGACGTTCGTGGCGTCTTGGGACCTCAAGCGCCATGCGTTGGTCCACTCAGGCCAACGGCCCTTTCGCTGTGAGGAGTGTGGGCGAGCCTTCGCCGAGCGAGCCAGCCTTACTAAGCACAGCCGGGTGCACTCAGGTGAGCGCCCCTTCCACTGTAACGCCTGTGGAAAATCCTTCGTGGTATCGTCCAGCCTGAGGAAGCATGAGCGGACCCATCGGAGTAGTGAGGCCGCAGGGGCTCCCCCTCAACAGGAGCTGGTAGTAGGGCTGGCACTGCCTGTCAGTGTGTCAGGCGAGGGCTCAACGGCCCCGGCAGCAGGTGCAGGGCTAGGGGACCCTCCAGCAGGGCTGCTAGGGCTGCCCCCCGAATCAGGTGGTGTGATGGCCACCCAGTGGCAAGTGGTAGGCATGACGGTGGAACATGTGGAGTGCCAAGATGCTGGGGTTGGGGAGGCTCCTGGTCCCTTGGCAGGGGCGGGCGAGGTGGGAGGTGAGGAAGTTGACGAGAAGCCACCGCAGTTTGTGTGCCGGGAGTGTAAGGAGACGTTCTCCACGCTGACGCTGCTGCGACGGCATGAGCGCTCACACCCAGAGCTCCGGCCCTTTCCCTGCACCCAGTGTGGCAAGAGCTTCTCTGACCGGGCTGGGCTGCGCAAACACAGCCGCACCCACAGCTCTGTGCGCCCCTACACCTGCCCCCACTGCCCCAAGGCCTTCTTGAGTGCCAGCGACCTGCGCAAGCATGAGCGTACCCACCCCGTTCCCATCGGGACCCCCACGCCCCTCGAGCCCCTTGTGGCTTTGCTAGGAATGCCTGAAGAGGGACCAGCGTGAAGCCCATGCCCCTCCACCTCACTCCCAGGAGCCCAGGCCTCACGGGGTGCGTCCTGAACCTCTCTTTGCCCCGGCTCACTCTTTAGACTCCAGATCCCTGCCCCACCCCCGGGCAGCTAGCTCTCCTTGCCAACAAAGAGCTGGGGACGATGGAGGTGGGCAGCAGCTATTGAGAGATGTGTCTCTGAGTAACACTCATTAAAGCATTCACTTTGACACTGAGTTGTCTTCTGTGTTTTGGTTGGGTGGAAAGGGAATGGGAGTTTGGACATCAGATAAGGTTCAGTGGAGACCCCTGGATTGACAGATAAGAAACTAGAACGGTCTTTGGATGCATTGTTTCCCAACATATGTTTTCAGAATGTCTTTTGAAAAAGGGTTCCCTGGTCAAGGAAGTACCAGGAATTTCCTGTGCCCTTCTTGGGGATTGTTGGTGATCAAGAGTGTACTCAAGTCATTGATAAATCCTACAATGAACATCTATTTAGCTCTGTTTAGCCCATAGTTATTTCATCCTGGAAACCTTTTACTGACTAGTTCTGTCCTTTTACAGATAATACACAGAGGTCCTAAATTAGTATATTTCCTGTATACTACAGTAACAAATTAGAAAAACTACTTGGGGGACAAAGAGGGACAAACAAAACCCATAAACTACAAAAGAATAAACCTCACAAGAAATATGCAAAACCTATATGAAGAAAATGGTATTACTGTCCTGAAGGTTTTAAGACCTAATTAAATGGAGACATACCATGTACATGCATGGAAAGACATTCTCCCTAGTCTAATCCTTAGATTCACTGTCACCCAAAAAGATTTATTAACACAACTTGAAAACCCAAAACTCCTGTAATACACTTTTAAGAACCAATGGAGGTGATGTATTTGACATACTAGATAAACACCAAAGCACTGAAGTTAAAATAGGTTATTATTGGCACAAGAATAAATCAGCCAATGGAGTTGGGGGTGGGAGGGTTTAGAAACAGCCCTATTTCTGAGAATTTAGTTTATGGTAAATATGATTATTCAAATCAGTGGGGAAAGGATGGCTGTTAAATTACAGTCATATCCATAATCTGGAAGACTACACAACTTTTTAAAGACCAAAAAAAAAAAAAAAAAAAGAAACCTCACATTTAGTATAAATTGATATAATTTTTGGGGGGAGATGATTTGGTCATGTTTATTAAAAAATTCAAATGCATATACCCTTTGACTTGGCAAGCACATGTCAAAAAATTTACACCACAGAGTTCTTTTTCCACTTCCGTGGCAAAGTTGAAGACAAGAATGCTCGGTGCAGCAAAATTTGTGATAACCGGGAATACCCTAAATGTCCATTAGCAAAGGACTAATTACATAAAGCTAGCCACTATAAAATATATTATGCAGCTGTTTTTAAAAAATGAGGCCTATTAACTTATGTTGTTGAAAGATATCTTGAAAATATGTCAAGTGAAAAAAATAAGGTACAAAGCAGTGTGGTTAGCATGTTCCCATTAAGTTTATTTATTTTTGAGACAGAGCACAAGCAAGGGAGGGGCAGAGAGAGAGGGAGATACAGAATCCAAAGAAGGCTCCAGGCTGTGAGCTGTCAGCACAGAATCTGATGCGAGGCTCAAATCCACGAGCCGTTAGATCCTGACCTGAGCCAAAGTCAGACACTTAACTGACTGAGCCACCCTGACGCCCCTTGAATATTTTTAGAAGGGCACTCAAGAACGGACTTTGGATTATAAAGTCCAGCCACTAGGGCCTTCCCAATTTATAAGCCAAAATGAAACCAAAGGTCAGAGTGAACCAGTTCCTCCTTTCCATGCTCTTATCATCTCTAGACTTGCTCTTATCAACACTAGACCAAGTTGGCAGCCTCAGGAAGTGACCCGTGTGCACCCCCTCTCCAGGCCCACATGCCAGTCATAGGGGACTTTGCAGTAGCTGGTAAAGTCAGGACTGTTAACACCAGGTAGCTCCAGGAACAGAAATAGCAAGTATCCCCTTGATGTCAGGGACTTCACTCAAGAGTTGTCATGCCCAGGTCCTCAGACAGCAGCTTTAGAAGAGGTTCTTATCCCTGTTCTCCATAGCAGCACAAGGGGACCACATGGTAGCAGCAGGGACCAGGATGTCATAGCTGCGGGAAGAGACACCAGTTTGGCCAAGGACACTCACTGCCTGTTGCCATTCGCAAAGTAGGACAAGCACTGACTCCAGGCCTTCTGCCTGTACAGGCCGGGATCAAAGTCTGACAGAATCCAAGGAAGAAACAAACTGGACCAGGGTATTGGAAATGGGGATTTTTGTTACTACTGACTTGTGAACTTGAGCAAGATGATTTATCTTGGAGATGACGAGGCACCTTTTAAGAATTGGTACAAAGATACCATAGACCCTAATCAACAGACACCCATGGGTATCTATCTACAATGAAGGATGAAGTGGGTCCTGTGGAGGTTTAGAAGAAATCCACAACTTCTGCTCCCTTTCTGGGACCAGATAGCACACCCATCCCTTGGTCCCCCTCTCTGACACCCCAGGCATCCCACATCCCAGTTCCTGCTCCCTGAGGACTCAGATGGTCTGACTTTTTTAAAAAAATTATTTTAACAGCTTTATTAAGAAATAATTTACATGCCATACAACTAACCCATTTGAAGTATCCAATTCAGTGGTTTTTAGTTTATTCACAGGGTTATGCAACCATCTCAATCTAATTTTAGAATAGTTTCATCCCCTTAAAAGAAACTCCATACCCATTAGCTGTCACTCCCTATTGCCCCCAACCCCAATTCCCAACTCCTTTCCCTTAGCCCTAGTCAATCACTAATCTACTCTCTGTCCGATTTGCCTCCTGTGGATGTTTCATGTAAATGGAATCATACAATATGTAACTGGCCTCTTTCACTTAGCACACTCTTCTCAAGGTTCATCCATGCTGTAGCATTTGTCAGTACTGCATTCCTTTTTATTGTCGAATAATATTCCATTGTATGGGGATACTTTTTTTAATCCATTCACAATTGATGGACATTTGGGTTTCCTTTGTCTAGTGTGAATAATGCAGCTAGGAACATTCATATGAACATTCTATGAACAAGTTTTTATGTGGACATGTTTTTTAATTCTCTTGTTTGCGTATCTACCACTTGAGGAACTGTCAGAATGTTTTCCAAATGGCTGCACCATTTTACATTCCCACCAACAGGATATGAATGTTCCAATTTCTCCACACCTTTACCAACAGCTGTTATTATCTGCCTTTTTATTATAGCCATCCTTGTGGGTGTGAATTTGTGGTTATGATTTGCATTTCCCTGATGGCAAATGATGTTGGGCATTTTTTGTGTGTATTTATTGGCCATTTGTATGTCATCTTTGGATAAATGTCTGTTCAAGTTCTTTGCCCATTTTTTAATTGGGCTGTTTGACTTTTTGCTGTTGAGCGGTAATAAAAGCTTTTTATGTATTCTAGGTAGAAGTTTCCTATGATTTGCAAAATTTCTCTCATTGTGTGGGTTGTCCTTTTATTTTCTTGGTGCCCTTTGAAGCATGAAAGTTTTTAATTTTGATGATATCTCATTTATCTATTTTTTTCTTTTGTTGCTTGTGCTTTGCAGAGCCATATGTAAGAAACCATTTCCTAATTCAAGGTCATGAAGATTTATGCCTATGTTTTTATCTAAGAGTGTTACACATGTTTATAAAGTTTACAACCTAGTTATAAACTTACAAGCTTAAACTTTATAAAAGTTTATTCTTGGTAAACTATAAAAGTTTTATAGCTCAAAGCTCTCACATTTGGGTCTTTGATCCATATTGGGTTAATTTTCGTGTATGTTTGAGATAGGGGTTCGATTTCATTCGTTTGCACATGGATATCCAATTGTCCCAGAACTAGGGCGCCTGGGTGGCTCAGTTGGTTAAGCATCTGACTTCAGCTCAGGTCATGATCTTGTGGTTTGTAAGTTCAAGCCCCATGTCGGGTTTTGTGCTGACAGCTCAGAGCCCGGAGCCTGCTTTGGATTCTGTGTCTCCCTCTTTCTCTGCCTCTCCCCCGTTTGCGCTCTTTCACTCTCTCTCAAAAATAAACATTAAAAATAATAATAAAATAAAATAATAAAAAGACTTATTTTTCCATTGAAGTGGCTTGATATCCTTGTTGAAAATTAACTGTACACAGGTTTATTTCTGGAATCTCAATTGTATTCCATGAAGATATACATATCTATCTATCTATCTATCTATCTACTATCTTTACTTTCTTTATGCTAGTATCACACTATTTTGCTTACTGTAGCTTTGTAATAAGTTTTATCAAGACCTGTGATTCCTCCAACTTATATTTCAAGATTAATTTTTCTGGATTCCTTGCATTTCTATACGAATTTTAGGATCAGCTTGCCAACTTTTGCAAAAAAAAAGCTGGGATTTTGATAGGGACTGCACTGAATCTGTAGATCAATTTGAAGAGTATTGCCATCTTAACAATATTAAATCTTCTGCCCCATGAACTTAGGATTTTAAAAATCCATTTGGATTTTAAATTTCTTTCCACAGTATATTGTAGTTTTCAGTATATAAATCTTACTCATCTTTTGTTAAATTTATATGTAAGTATTTTATTTCCTTTGTTTCTATTATAAATGGAATTGTTTTTATTTCATTTTTGGATTGTTTCTTTGCTAGTGATGAGACATATAATAGATTTTTGTACATTATTCTTATATTCTGCAACCTGGCTAAACTAGTTTATTAACTCTAATAGTTTTTGTGTGTGTATTCTTTAGGATTTTTCTGTATACAAGATCATCTCACCTGGAAAATAGAGATAGTTTACTTCTTCTTTTCCAATCTGGATGCCTTTTATTTCCTTTTCTTGCCTAATTGCCCCAGCTAGAACTTTCAGTACAGTGTTAAAGGGAGCAGTCATCCTGATCTCAGGGGGGAAAACATGCAGTCTTTCACCATTTAAGTATGATGTTAACTGTGAATTTTTTTATAGATGCCCTTTGATACTTAGCAAGTTAAGGAAGTTTCCTTTTATTCCTAGTTTCTTAAGCTTTTTTATTATTGTAATTAAAGGGTGTTGGATTTTGTCAAATGTATTTTCTATTGAGATGATTATATGGTTTTTGTTCTTTATTAATATTCAGAATTGCATTAATTGATTTTTGGATGTTAAACCAACCTTGCATTCGTGAGATAAATCCCACTTGGTCATGCTGTATGATAATTTTTATACATTGCTAGATTCAGTTTGTTAGTATTTTGTTGCAGATTCTTATAAGAAATATTGATCTGTAGTTTTCTTGTGATGTCTTTGTCCAGTTTTATTATCTGGATAATGCCCAGTCTGACTTCTGGCCTTCAGTTTCCTTCTGCCCTAACTTCCTTTACCTCCCTGGCTCTCTACCAGGACTGTCCCAGGTAACGGGTCCATCTTGGGAGTGCAAAATCATATGCCCTGCTGCTGATGCCATATGCAGCAGCTGGTATCACTCCTCACTCTGTACTACAGACTACAGTCATCATTCCCTTCCCAGCCAAATGGCTGGAGAAATTAGGGGCTCCTCACAGGAGTATGCTCCAGGAACAGGGTGAGGAGATAGGGGAAGGCAGCAAGCTTTGCAGCTGGGGCAATCATTCTGGATTCAACAAAGGAGATTTGCAGACCAGTTCTCAATTATCTACACACAGTCCACTCTCAACATAAATCCCTCCAGCTGGAGCCTACCTTCCCTCCAGTCCCTGTCCCTGCTCTGACCTCATGTACCTACTCCTAGTCAGCAGGCTTCAACCAAGAGGACCTTCTATTGATTTGTTTCTTCCTTTTCCCAGTCTTTGGGCTTTTGCACTTGCTCTTCCCTGGTGATGGAACACACTTCCCCAGATTTGCCCATCTGTGATACTTTCTCTTTATTCAAGTCTCAGCTCCAGCCATACAGTTATTAGGTTTCTGTTCCTGCATATTAAATAACCACCAACTTAGCATCTTAAAATAACACTTATTTCTTATTTCATAGTTCTGTGAGCCAGAAGTCCAGGCGGACCCATCTGGGCCCTCTACTAAGGGTCTCACAAAGCTGAAGTCAAGGTTTTGGCCAGTCTGGGCTCTTATCTGGAGGCTCTGCCATAGAGTCCACTTCCAGACTCATCCAGGTTATTAACAGAATTCAGTTCCATTTGCCTGTAGGACTGAGGTCTCTGTTTCTTTGCTGGCTGTCAGTCAGAGGTGGATCTCAGCGTCTCAAGGCTATCTATATTCCTTGGCTGGGGGCCCTTCAGAACTGGCAATGGCACATCGAGTCCTCCTATTTCAAATTTTCTGACTTTTCCTCTTCTATTGCTAGCTGGAAAAGCTTCTCTGCTTTTAAGAGTTAATGTTATTACATTGGGTCTACCTGAATAATTCAGTATACTCTCCCTATCTTAAAGTCAACCAATTAGTAAACATGGGATACCTGGATGGTACAGTTGGTTAAGCATCTGACTCTTGATTTTGGCTCAGGTCATGATCTCAAGGTTCATGGGCTCAAACCCCGCATTGGGTTCTGTGCTGATGGTGCAGAGCCTGCTTGGGATTCTGTCTCTCCTCTCTGCCCCTTCCCCACTGGTGCATGTGTGTGCACGCACACACACACACCCTCTCTCTCATTCTCTCAAAATAAATAAATAAACTTAAAAAAAACCTCAACCAATTACTAAACTTAATTACACCTGCAAAGCCCTTTTTGCCATGTAAGGTAACATATTCATAGAGATTAGGGCGTGGAATCTTTGGAGGCCATTATTCAGTTCACCCTCTAGCCCTCAAAGATTTATGTCTGGTCCACATGCAAAATACATTCACTTCCTCCCAAGGTTCTTAAAAGTCTCACCACTGTCCAAAAAGTCTCATCCCATTATAGCATCAATTCAGAATAAAAAAAAAAAAATCTCATACAAGTCTTATCAAACCCAAAGTCCTAAATCCCATTATCTAAAAGCCGATGCAGATGAAGCTATGGGTATAATCCTTCCTGGAGCACAATTCCTGCCATCTGTGGACCTATGAAACTAAAGAAACAAAGGGCACCTGGGGGGCTCAGTTAGTTGGGTGTCAGAGTCTTGATTTCACCTCATGTCATGATCTTAAGGTCATGGGATCTAGCCCCATGTCGGACTCTGCCAGGCATGAAGAATCCTTGAGATTCTCACTCTCTCCCTCTTCCTCTGCCCCTCCCCTGCTTATGTGCACTCTCTCTCTCTCTCAAAAAAAAAAAAAAAGAGAGAGAGAGAGAAAGAAAGAAACAAGTCATGTACTCCCAACGTGCAATGGTGGGACATGCATAGGATAATAAACTTTCTGGCTCAAAATGGGGAGTCCCTGGAATTCCAAAATCCAGTTAAGCGAATTCCCTTAGGTTTCTAGGCCAAGAAAGAATCCTTCATGGCTCTGTTCTGCCCTAAGCTCTCAGGTCTGCCCTTTGGATTAGTCACCTTCCCTAAGAAGCCATTCTTGACTACTTATTAGCACAGCCATCTCCAACCCCTTGTCATTTTTTGTCATAGCATGCTGCTTAATTTTTAATAATATATGTCATGGTTTTGGAATATCTTAGCTATTTCTTTTCTTGTCCTCTCCACTAAAGTATAAACTCCATGAAAGGCAGAGATCTTATCTGTATTTTCACTTCTATTTCTCCACCACCTTCCATAGTATCAGGTACATAACTCTTGCTCAATAAATATTTTATGACTAAATGAATGAATGATTTAAATGTGGAACAAGGTGGTATGGTAGGCTAAACAGTGTCCCCCTAACCATGTCCACATTCTAATCCCTGGAACCTGAGAATGTCACTTTATATGCCAAAGGGACTTTGCAGATGTAATTAAAAATTGTAAAATGGAAGATTATCTTGGGGTATCTGGGTGGACTCAAAATAATCGTAAGTATCCTTACAAGAGGGAGATAGGGTGGTCAGAATCAGAGGAAAAGGTGATGTAACAATGGAAGGTAAGAAGGGAATAATATTCTTTGAAATGGAGTATGAGGCCACAAGTCAAGGAATACAGGCATCCAATAGAAGCTGAAAAAGGCAAGTAAAAGGTTCCTCCAGAAGGAGCCAGCCCTGCCAACTCCTTGACTTTAGCCCAGTGAAACTGATTTTGGATTTCTGATCTCTGGAACCATAAAACAATAAATGTGCGTTGTTTTAAGCCACTATGTTTGTGGTAATTTGTAACAGGAGTAATAGGAAACTAATATAGTTGGGATGGGTTAACTCTCATAGTGTGTGGCTGTAACTGCTGACGGCCCCCCCAATATTCATCCTTCTAAAGTTAGCTTGTTTCCTGGCAATAGTTCCCCAGTTCCCCTAGAACTTTAATCTGGACAAAAAGCTTGCCCAGGATGAAGATTATATTTCTTGGCCATGTGACTACATTCTGGCCAATAGGATCAGAGCAGAAATTATTGGTACGACTTCTGCAATTAAGGGTGAAGGGCAAGCTGCCCCCTCCACTTTCCTCCTTCACAAGGGCTAAACTGTGAAAGTGGTGGTGGACCATCTTAGATCATGTGGGTGAGGGCAATATCCCAGAGAAGGAACAAGATAAATAAAATAATTTATTATTTTGTTGTTGTTGTTCATGGGTACTGATGACTTCATGCCATGGTTAGTTTGCGTCTCTGTTTCATGCAGCGGTACCCATTCACAAACACAGAATTTCCACTTACTATCCATTATGTTGGGGCTTCTTGGGAGGGCAGACATCCATACACTTAAGGGAAGTTTGGGTTTTACTTTCTCTTTTTTCCTTTTGAACAAGTCCTTTGTAATAGTGCCATTTGTGGGGCAAAGCCTCAGACCTTGTAGGACCACTACAGCTCATTTTGGTATGCCAGTTGTCTTGGCGATAGGAAAGGAGAACTGAATAGAGAGTCTCTGCAAAATTGAGGGAGCTTCTATCAGTCATCTAGGATCAAATTATGCTGCAGTAACAACCATCCCAAAATTTCAGTGGCACACAACAAATGTGTTTTCTCACTCATATTCCATGTCCTCTGTTGGGGGAGGTCATCAAGCGGATGTGACTGTCAGTTGACTGATGAGTTGCGCCTTCACAATCAAAGGCTCCCCTTCCTTGGAGTGTACATTCAGCTTGCCTTCCCTGCCCCTAGAGGCTGCCCCAAGGACACAGCCTTGAGAAAGCACTGTGTTGTTGAGACCATGTGGATGGTACACATAACTGAATCCACTTAAGGCCTCTATATAAACATTTTTTTTAAGTAGGCTCTACACCCAATGTGGGGCTTGAACCCATGACCCTGAGATCAAGGGTCATATGCTCTACCAACTGAGCCAGCCAGGTGCCCCAATGCCTCTATACAAATTTTTAAGATTTGGGGACACCTAGGTGGTTCAATCAGTGAAGCATCCAACTTCACCTCAGGTCATGATCTCACGGTCCATGAGTGCTGTCAGCACAGAGCCTGCCTCAGATCCTCTGCCTACCTCTCTCTCTCCCCCTTCCCCTCTCCGTCACTCTTTCTCAAAAATAAATAAAAACATTAAAAAAATGTTTAAGATTCGGTGGGAGGTACAAAAAAATATATTTGGTGGGAGGTGCAGAGATCTACTCATTTGGTGGCTGCCCAAGACCAACTTGCATGTAACTTCCCTTGCTTATTTTAATAATATTATTATTATTTGAAGATTTTAAGTAATCTCCACACCCAACATGGGGCTCAAACCCACAACCCCAAGATCAAGAGTCTCATGCTCCACTGACTGAGCCAGCCAGGTACCCCTAAGTCCCCTTCCTTATTAAACCTCCCACTTACCAATCTGCAGTGGCCCTGTCTTTTTGTTTGATTTCCCCTGCCCTCTGTGTACAGGGGCCAATTTCCAATTTCACTTGGGAAGCGCCAGAGGATGTTGTACAACATCTTCCATGGGACAGCTGTGGCTCTGTTCTATATCATCTTCCTTCCAGAATCCAGTCTGGAGGAACAGCATCAATCTGGAATTTTAAGACAAAGAAGAGGAGAAAGGTGGCAGATGTCTTGATGGCTCTTAAAGCTTCTTCTTGGAAGTGGTACATGTTGCTCCTACTCAAGTTCCATTGCCAAAAGCAAGCCCCACATACCCAAAGCTGATGTCAGCGGAGTAGGTATATATAATCTCTTCATATGGTGGGACCCCATAAAGAGGGTTAATGAATGTTTTTGAACAATTGTGGAATCTTCTTAGTCTGCCTTCTTTGTCACAAATATGACTTTTGTGTTTCTTCCACATGCAAAATAAATATGCATCCTTCCCAGGGGAGACCACCCAAATGACCCATCTAATCATGGCATCAGAATCAAGAGCAGGACCTCTAATAGTCTCTATATCAGGTCCAGAGGTGGCTCCTCTTGATCCAGAGACCTATAAACCAAAAATCCTCACCCCCTTCCTCTTTCTCCCCCTCCTCACAAGTTATCTCTGCCCCCACCCTCTCACACACATTCAACATATGAAGTGGAACAGAGACAGGATAATGGCAGTAAACACTCCCATTTAGAAAGAAGCATGAGAGGGGCACCTGGATAGCTCAGTTGGATGGCATCTAACTCTTGATTTTGGCTCAGGTCATGATCCCAGAGTCGTGGTATTGAGCCTCATGTTGGGCTCCATGCTGGTGTGGAGCATGCTTGAGATTCACTCAGTCTCCCTCTGACCCTCCCTCCACCCCCTGCATACAGGCACTCTTTTTCTCTCAAATTAAAAAAAAAAAAAAAATTAGAAGGACAAAGACACACAGCACTTACTGGCCCAGAGTAATTCTAATACCTTGCTGAGCAGATGTTGCAAAGGCCCCCCACCTTTTCCTGAGAGTGGGACTGCTCTCTGGGATTAATTCCCTAGTTCCCATTAAGTAGCTCATCCGTTCCCATTTATTCTCCTTGGCCACATTTGAGAAAACACTGGCAGTTATGCTCTTCTGAGGCAAAGCAGCTTTCTGCCTCCTTCATGCCCATAGAAATTTGGGAGCCCTCAAGGTCTTAAACACTCATGGTCTTTTAAAAATCCATGATAGTGCCTTTTTGTGAGGAGGGAAAGAGGCTTCTTATCTATTGGATTCCAGTCACTTGTGGGCCAACTGCCAAACCCACCAATTCTTTTCAGACGTGCCTCTCTCTTTAGACTTAATTGTAAGCAAATGGAGCCTACTCACTCCTTTGGGAGAATTACACTCTTAAACTCTCTTCTCTGAATCATCTTGACTAACTGAAAGGCTTTATTGGGAATCACTTTGACCAAGTCAGAGGTTTTTACAGAAGGCACGAGAGCCATACACTTGATATCACCCTTGCCACAAAGATGAGTTTTAATCGCTTTGTGGTTTAAGGGCCTTATCAGTCGTATCTTTCACTGGCTAAAAATGTAGACCACCTGCCCAGAAGTTTCTATATTCTCTTCCATTTCTGCTTAAAAACTGGCCAATTATTTTCTAGGTCATCTCTTTCTTACAATAACTTGTCAAATGCATCCAAAGGCAATCAAGGTATGCTACTAATATTCTTTCTCAAAATTTCCCCCCAAAGCCCCAAGCTCATTTGGACATCATTTACATTCTTATTTCCAGCTTAGAGTTTAACCAAATGCTTCACCACTGCCTAACACATGTCACCATCTTTCCAACTTTCACTGATGGTTTCCTCATCAGCCACTGCCCAGCTCCAAAGCCAATGCCATATAATTCAGGTTCATTTTTAATGTGGTAATACCCTACCTCTGGGTACTAGTTCTGTGACAGTTGGTTTAGACTTGTTTTTTTTTGTTTTTTTTTTTTTAGACTTATTCTGACATAACAACTAGCCTCCAAATATCAGTGGTTCACAAGTGAGAAAAGAAAAGGCAAGATGCCAGACTACTTGCTGGTACTTAAAGCTTCTATTGGAAGTGATACTTTACATTTCTACTCATATCCCATTGGCCAAAGCAAGTGCTACACCTAAGCCTATTGTAAGTGGGACATGAACGTCTACAGTCCTACAGTGAGTAGTCTAGCAGGAAGGACAGTATATATTCAGAAAAATAATACAATCTATCACAGGGCTGCAGAAATGTCAATCATTGAGTTCATCCACTCCTTCATACACACTCTGCTGCACAGTTTTGTACCAAGTAAGACTTCACATACATCTTGGTCAAAGACAAAGTCTTGATTCGAGGTAGACAATTTATTTTTTTTTAACGTTTTTAAGTTTATTTATTTTTGACAGAGACAGAGTGTGAGTATGAGCTGGGGAGGGGCAGAAAGAGAGACACAGAATCTGAAGCAGGCTCCAGGCTCTGAGCTGTCAGCACAGAGCCTGACACGGGACTCGAACCCACAAACCATGAGACCATGACCTGGGCCGAAGTCAGAAGCTCAACTGACTGAACCACCCAGGCACCCCTCGAGGTAGATAATTTATATAGGCTGGTCAAAGTAGCCTGACCCAGACCAGTCAGATTTCTTTTCCTAGTAATTTGAATCATGAAATATTGAGTGATGAGTGAATGAGGCAATAAGTGGGGAGAGCTATAGATGAAAAGTTATGCTGCAAGATGGATTTGGAAAAGCCGCACTCAACCAAGACCCTGTTCCCTGAACAGCAGCCAAGACAGGATTTCAGCGCAAAATCTGCCCTTACCTCCTCACTGAGCTCGGTTTTCCCCAGGAGAGGGTATCGACAAGAGAGCCACCTTGTGGATTTTCACTGGAGTGAAATCTCCAGTGCATGGGTCCACCTGACTGCGAGATTTGCCCCAAACTTGCCACTCACCTGTTCAAAACCCTTCCATGTGTCCCCTAGCCCACAGGAAAAGTTCAAACTACCGGGCCAGCATCCGAGACCTCACTGGGCCATCTAGCTACCTCTTTCAGGAGGTTCTGCACAGCTTCCTGGGTGAGACAGAGAGGTAAACAGGCTTTCAGGGGTGACGCCGTCTAGCAAAACCGATCAGAAGTCACATACCCCACACGGATACCCAGCTGCATTACCCAGCTGCGTAGATGTGACACAGTCTCTGCCTTGGTCTGATAGTCTCCTATCAGATCCCAGTAGGTGCCACAGGTCGTGCAGTTTTCCTCTGAAGGCAGAAAGGTGAGTGCGTGGGCAAAGGCGAACAACAGGACAGAGTTCCGCTGAAGATGCAGGCCGCAGGGGAAGAGAGGGAGAATTAGGGAAACCCAGAGGCCCCTTATTCAAATCAGTCTTCTACTGGGGCAGGATCCGTCCTACCTCGCAATTTTCCCGTTGAGCTGACATCCAGATTGTGTTTGCACACCTTTCCTGTAGATGTCTAGGGCTTCATCTGTACACAGGATACACGATCTCAGGCAGGACGGAGGCATGGGTACCCTCCAAGACTTGCACAGCTGCCCAGTTCAGCGAAGAGGGAGAGGGACCCAGCCACGCCTTCTTGGGTGAAGTTTCAGACTCACTACCCCAGTGAGACTCACAAGTTCGTGCCCCTCCGCCTGTTAGAGTTTTGATCATGCCCCCTACGCCCTGTGATCCAATCACTTTTGGGTGCAACTGAGGACTCGCTGAGGCCCCTCCCATATCAGCATTTAATTGTGGTTTAATACCCAGTGTTCACTTCCCCAGGACGCCCAACAGGCCAATCCCGATGCGCTTTAGGAACAACATTTAGTTCCGCTGGCCAATCATTTTCAATTCCCACAAGGCCACGCCCCCTAGACTCAGAGCCAAGCTTACTCTTGGACTTGGACCTGGACCTGGCGCAGGCGCCTTGCAACAGCCGCGCCAGGGTCACTTGAGGGCCACCGGGAGGCGCTGCAGGCGGGAGCGCAGATGGATGGAGGCCGAGCAGGCAGGGATCATCGGGGCCTAACCCCCCCCCCCCCCCCCCGCCCCCGCCCCCCCCCCCCCACCCCGGTTCCTTCCCCCAGGCCAGGCCCAGGGGCGGAGAATGAGACTGCACCGAGGGACACACGTCCAGCCCTTCCATGACTCGTGTCACCCCAGCAACTACATGTGTGTAGCCGAAGCAAGCAGTACTGTGGCCAGAAGGGCTGGGCAAGGGCGGCTTGGAGCAGCAGCGTCATCAGCAGCAGGGACCTGTGGGATCGAAAAAGGGATGGGACAGGGCGGCTGGAACCCACCCCCCAGACCTTGGTTGGGGACAGGCACCGCCCCATTCCAACCAGGCTTCAGAGCCAGAAGCCAGCTTACCCACGAAACTAGGTGTCTGAGGACGGGTGCCATGCCCAGCTCCGGAAACTAGGCTTGGGATTCGGAACTCTTAGAGATTTAGAGCTGGGTCCTGGAGTTTAGGTGCCTCATAGAAACCAGGTGTCAGGCTCTTCTGTCTCTTCTACTGCTTTAGCCACATAACCACATAGAAACCAAGTGTGCTGATCTAGAGTCACCGGCTCTCTAAGCTGAACTCCTATGTCAAAGCCTATGCTTTTTTCTGGGCACAGGGCTGCTCCTTCTGCCTGGCAACCTTTCCCCTGCTTCTTCCTGTAACTGGCTCCTCCTCATTTAATGTTCCACTCAAATGCCGCTCCTTCTGAGACAAGCCTTTCCCTGTTCACTGTATGTGAAGCAACAGCTCAGATACACGGTGCTTACTCACAGTGCTTCTTCTTAACCTCAGGAATGCCCACCGATGCCCCACAATCTCACCTGTATCCCAGCGTGGCCTGGCCCAGCTTCACTGCTTTGGCATTAGGTATTCACAGTAGTCTTTCCCCAGGAACAATACTGAGCCAGATGTGGGTGTTACCCCCTCCCTGCCCCACCTGTTCCTATGGGATAGTAGGAGGGCAGTACCAGCTTGCTGTGGTCATAGCACCTGGAACAGTCTGATCTGAGTCTGCCTGGGCTGGGTCTAGCCCCAAGGATGGCCAGGAAAAGGGGAGGCTGGATACCTGGAGGTCCTGGGACAGCCCTTCCAGGAACACACATGCACAGGGGAGTCTCCAAGCTCTTTTTTTTTTTTTTTTTTAATTTCTTACAAAACCATGTGTTCCAGCCAAAGAGGACACTGCAGGCCCTCTCCCAGGCATTGCAGTTTGAGTGGGGAAGCCCCCATGAATGAGTGGCTGCCAACCCCAGAAGAACTGTCTGCCCTCTGCACAGGGCCAATGTGAGGAAGGGGGTCCAGCTGGAGGCTCTGTCCTGCCCTCCCCCCTCAGCTGCTGGGAGAGAAGGCAGACCTGGGTCCCTGGTGCTCTTAGTGCCTGCAAGGGAAGGAGGGAGAACAGGGTCTGAGGGGAGGAGGAAAGGCTGGGGCCCAGGATGAGGCAGGCCAGGGGGCAGGCCCACAATAGCTCACCAAGAACGTGCGATGTTCTCAAACCAATATGGAGACACCAATGATCACTGCCACAATGAGGACAGTGACAGACAGACAGATGGCGATCAAAACTTTTTTCTGTGGGAGAGGAGGAGTTCAGAGAAACTCACTCAGGAAGGAAGGGAAGGCCCCCCAGGGCCTGGGATGGGACGAGGGGGACAGGGAAGCTCACCTTCCGTGCCTTCTTCTGGTTCTCCAGGGCCATCTTGACATGCTCCTGCCCCCGTTCCACATAGTCTGCTGAGCTCAGGATGTTCTTCTCAATCCGGTTGATCATCTCCCCCTGCTCAGAAGAGAGGATGGTTCAGGCATGTGGGGATAACTGGGGGTAGAGGGCCCAGTAGCTCCTGTTTGCTCACCCTAGTTCAGGTGCCTGAAGGACATTTTCTGGCAGAAAACACTGCACTGACAAAGATGCGGGGGCAGGACCACATCTGACAAGAGTTCACACTCCTGAGGGTGGCTTCCAGGCCCCCTTTTATCATGTGGTCCCTCCTGCTCTGCTCCCTTACCCCGTAAAACCTTCATTTGCAGTGGTGGCTTGGAGCCAAGTGCCTTAAGAGGCTCACACCTTTTCACAGAGGGTGAACTTTTGTCCCCTTGTAAATCTGTCTGAATTTGCCCATTCTTCTAAGGCCTGCCTCTCAACCGCTGTGAACCCCTCCCCATCCCTGCCTCCTCATCCCGGCCAGCCTTCAGGTCCTGGTGCTCCTACTGAGTGAAATCCCTTCCCCATGACTCCCAGCTACACAAGGGCATTGGCTGCAGCACTAGTGAGTCAGCTCCTCCACGACAGCGCTGGAAGCTTACCTCACCCCACACAACCAGGGCCAGGAGAAGAACACTACCTCCCACCCCGACCTCATACAGATTTGAGGACAAAGGCCCACTGTGAGACAACTTTGACTAGAGCTGTTGAGGTATAAGGGTGGATTGTATTGGTGAAGGAGGAGGCAGGGTTGGGGCTATACCTGGGGTGGGCTAAACTGGTGGATAGGGTGAGATGCTGAATATAGAGGAGTGGCCACCTGGGTAACTGTGGAGGTAGAAGGAATTCTGGGGCATGGCTAAGGATGGAAGTAAGGGCCGGCCTGGGGGCATGCCCCAGCCTGGAGGAAGATAAAAACCTCAGGGAGAAAGGCTTAAGGGTGGAGATGGGCTGATAGTCACAGCTGGGGTTCTTCTCTTTATTATTTTTTTTTAATGTTTATCCATTTATTTTTGAGACAGAGAGAGAAAGAACACAAGTGGGGGAGGGGCGTGCGCGCGCGCGCGCGCGCGCGCACACACACACACACACACACACACACACACACACACACAGAATCTGAAGCACAGGCTCTGAGCTGTCAGCACAGAGCCTGATGCGGGACTTGAACTCCCGAACTATGAGATCATAACCCAAGGTGATGTCAGATGCTTAACTGACTGAGCCACCCAGGCGCCCCCACAGCTGGGGTTCTGACTGAACATGGTCTCACGTCCCGGGGCTAGGTCAAGCCCAGCCAGCTATCCTGGGTGCCCACCTGCACCTCCACTTCAGTAGCCAGAAAAGTGAAGATCTCATGAAGTTCACGGATACTGCGTTCAAGCTGCTGGATCTCACTGTGCCGGGCTGAGATCTCATTTAGGGCCTGTCGAGTCACTTGTGTGTCCTTCAGTATCTGGGGAGTGGACAGGAATGGACAGATGGGTCACAGGGAAATCAGCAGCAGGTGAGAAGTTCCTGTTGAGCTTTCAGGCAGCCCTTGGGATTAGAAGTGGGGCTAGGGCCCTGATGAGTGACTCCAGGCATGCTAATTCACTCCCCTCTGGGCCTCAGTATTCCCTCAATCAAAAAGGGCCAGGCCTCAGAGAAGATGGGAATCCCAGAAGAGGGAGCGGGCTGTGGCCACTCACATTGGATACAAACACCTCACTCTGCCCACTGTCCAGCATCTGCTCCAGCTCTTCGTCAGACACCATTCCAGCATTTGCTGCGAAGGAAAAGGCCAGGCTCAGAGCTGGGTCAGGTTACCTGACCCTGTGGGCCAGACACCACAACTCACTGATCTTCAGCTGCCTCCGAATCCGCTCCACATTCTTCTCCCGATATTCCGACTGCATCAAGTTGCACTTGTTGATGAGCTCCACGAATTGCTGGGACAGGACCCCATGCTAAGGATGGAGAATATAGGCTGGGCACCCCGGGAGGATTTGGCCTCAGCATCCCCACGGGTAGAGCGAGCAAACAGCATAAGTACAAGTGCCTGCCCCCTTAACCACCCTTCTCTCAAATTAAAAGCCAAAACCCTTACCAGGGCTTTTAAGGCCCTATATGACCTTCCCTTCCCCCATTTCCCCTCTGACCTTATCTTCCCAGCTGTTCCCTCACTCACTCCCTCCAACCACAGTGGGCTCTTTACCCTCTCCCACCAAAGCCACTTCTACCTCAGGCCTTTGCACTCACTGCTCCTTGGCCCTAGAATGTTTGTGCCCCACAGGAGCCTTTAAATCTGTGTTCCAGTATCACCTTCTGAACAAAGTTTCTTACCTTATTAAAACCAACCTGCTTTCTGCCAGCACTCTCAATCCCTTTTCTCCTCAATTTTTCCCTTAAGTATATTCTAAAATAGTGTACTGCTTTATTATGATGTTTGTCTCTCCCCACCAGAATGAGAGCTCCAGGAGGATAGGGATCTTTGGCTCACTGCTACATCTCAAACAGCTAGAAAAGAGTCTAGCACACAGTAGACACTCAATAAATACCTGTGAATGCTTGCTGAACACCAGCCTGACTGCTTAGACTAAAGGTGTGCTAGTATACCTGGAAGTCAGCCTATGGCCCAGACTTTACAGGTCCAGCTGGGCCCTCAGCCTCTCACACTAATGACCACCACAGGCTCCTCCTGAAATGTCCTCTCACCTTGTCCATCCCCCTGCTGTCTTCCATGTGCTTATTCCTTGGAGCTCCTTCCTCAGAAACATACCTGCTCTCCAACCTTCAGCTGCACCCTTGCAAGATGCCCAAACCACTCTATCTTCAATCTGGGGTCCGTGCTGAGCTCTGGGCCCACCTACTCCAACTCTGACCTCCAGGAACTCCAAACCACTCCTCATTGGGTACCCAGAGGGAGGCAGCTAGGTCACCTCAAATCTTAGGAGTTAATAAGATATTGATTCAGCGACTTTCCCCTTCCAGGGAAGTTCCTCTTCCTGACTTCTTGAATTCTGTCCATGGGGCAGAGGATGTCCCATGTGACAGGGATATCCTCTGCCCCATGGACAGGAAACCTCCCACTCATTTATGACTATATCCTCTTCTTCCCTGGGCAGGGATATTAGCTACCAAACCCTACCTGAATAATGTCTTTGCCACCTATTCAAGTTTGATTCCCCATCTTGGTTTCTAGAAAGCATGGCTTCTGCAGCCAACATGTCCTTGGGCATGATCTGGGGACCCTGAAACTTGAATGGAGAAGGCAGAGCAGGATATTAGACAGATTGGGAGTCAGGAGACCTTGGGTCTTGACCTTGGGTGAGTTTTTTCTTTCTCTCAGTCTCAGTTTCCCCATTTGAAAGTCATCAGGTTGAACTTGATGATCTCTAAGGGTCCTTCCTTATTTCTGCCACCTAATGATCTAGGAACACTTGCAAAATGTCTGAGCTCTGGGAATAACAAACCTACCTGGGTTTTTTTCATCCTTGTGTTGACTGAGTTATAATTCTCATCAGCTTCCTCCTTTTGGGGCTCTATGGCTGTGGGAAGACACAGGGTATTGGTTGGGAAGGGGGTTTGACCTGTAGCTTCGGAAAATCATGTGGGGACCAGGACACAGGGCCAGGACCATACCCCATCCATACAACAGAAAGGTGCTTATCTCTACAAGATTCTTTTGGGAATTATAATTTATCATAAATGACTAATTCTGAGCCTCTGATGGGAGAAAGTATATTTTTCTTCACAATACATCAGAGAATTCCCACAGGTATGCAGAGGCCTCTTGACAAACTCCCATCTGCCTGTCCAAAGAGTGCACATTGGGCAGCAAGAATGGTAGGAGTAAGTGGTTTCCTTATAAATAAAGGAGCTCAAGAGGCAGGCATGTGCTGTGGAAAGTACTATGGACTGGAAGCCAAGAGACAAAGATTCTAGGCCTAGGCCTGCTGTGTGACCTGGATACATCACTGGCCTCTCTGGGCCACATACTCCCCAGATATACCAGGAGCTGGGCAGGACCACAGGGAAGGATGTCTGAGGTCTTAGGAGCTCACCCTTCAGCTGCGCTCGGATCTCCCTCCCCAGCTGTTTGATCTCATCACGCAGGTTCTGCAGGTCCTGCTTCATACCTGAACAAGAGAAAGCCATGACTCCCAAACAGTAGCCCCCATCTCAACAAACCTCCCTAGCCACCACCTGCATCATACTACAATCCCCACAATCCCTCCGGCTGAACATGCGTTGGCGCTTCGGGTTTCACTCACTCTCCTCGGGAAGGGGCGTGGCCAGGATGGTGACCTGCTGCTTCTCCAACTCTCGGACTTTATTCTCCAGCTTGACAATAGTCTGTCGAATTGTCCGGACCTGGGGAAGGTGACCAAGAGTGCTGAAGGAGATACGGGGGTACTCCAGACTGCGCTGCTCCTCGGGTCATCCAGCCCCCTCGTGAAGACAGGCCGAGACCCCAGCCTCTTACCTTTTGGAAGAACTCATCGTCCGGGCTCCCCAGCCGTGCGGTGCCCGGGTGTACCACCAGCGCGACCCGCTCCTTGTCCTCATCGTCCGAACTGTCATCCCCCTGCCAGGGCCGGGGTTGCTGGCATCACTTCCCTGCTGTTGCTCTCTCCCCGCAGGACTCACGGACTTCCGGGTCTTTCCTTTCCTAGCCCTCAGCCACCCCTCCCTACCCCTAAGACCAGGAGTCCTGTATTCCAGCCAGACCCCATCCCGTCCGCCCGTCCCCAACTCTGCAGCCCCTACTTCTCACCTGCCTCAGTTCGTGGGTCCTGTCGCGCATGGCGGCCCGAGCTCCCTTCCCCGGCACGGGAGACCCGAGGGCCTCAAGACTAAGTTTGGAACTCCCGTACCCCACTCACACTCTGACACTGACACTCCCCTCCGCCCTCACCCTGCGGATCCCCAAGCTCCCCACGAGCCACCAGAGGCTCTGTGCCAGGTACCATCCACAGTCAATGCGAAGAAGCCGACCTTGGGTACCCCCAAGATTCCACAGGTTGGAATTCCCTTTTCTTTCCCCCCTCCCGCTCCCTTAGCCTCGGCCCCGCCCCTCTGGGATGATCGGGGCATGCGCGTGGGGTCGCGTCTCTTCCTCGCCAGAGGGAGAGGCGGAGGTCGGAAGCTGTAGCGCCCCGAACGGAAGCAAAGCTGCCCGGACGTGAGAACCCGCCCCCTTTGCCGGAACCGTCGTATCTTCCAACGGAAATCTAGTTGCCAAACCGGGTGGGAATGCGTCATTGGTACGTAATCTGAGAGGCCCTGCATCTCACATCACGCCATGGTGCCCCTCCCCCCCCCCCCGCGTCACATGACCGGCTCGGTCCCACCCTCGAAGGCCACAGAACGTGACGCTTTGGTTGTCACGTGTCTCGGCGCTGTAGACTCCCATCTCTGGAATACCCTTCCTCCCTACGAAGTCCTCGGCACCCCGGCGCCCAAACTACGCCCCTCCAGCCCCCACGAGGCGGGGAGGGGTCTGCTGACTATCCTCAGAGACCCTTTGAGGCAGTGGGTGGTAGGACCCTTGCTGAATTCTTTCTTTTGCGCCTAGGGGCGTGGGCAGAGAACTTAAAATTCGGAGCTGTTAGCATCATGGGACCTTGAAATTCAGGAAATAATAAGATCCAGCGTCAGAGAATTGCAGAGTTTTGTAGACAGAGAATCTGGGGGTGGAAAGTGACCTCACCCAAGACAGAAATCTCCCGCATGCTCCTGGCTCAGCCTCACAGGTGGGCGGCTGGCGCCCTGCTTGAACACTGCAGTTCCGCTGCACTCACCACCTTCCGAGCATGAGACCATTTCAGGGCAACTAAAGCTGAGAAAAGTGTCTGTATTATATTGAGCAGTCTGCCACTTACATCTCTCTCATCAGGGTCTACCCTCTGAAGCCCACAAAAAAATCTGCACTCATTCCACATTATAGTGGACTGTGAGCTCTTGAGGTCAGGGCATGACAGTCTTGTTCGTACGTGAATCTCCAGTGCCTAGTTCAGTATGGGCCCTCAGTAAATATCTGTGGACAGACCTTTAGCCTTTCATGTACCTAAAGATAAAGCTGGTGGTTCTTGTGTTTCAGACTTTAGCCTCTCATGATGACACTTACCTAACCCTCTAGACGGTATTCATGCAATGCATATTTACTGGGCACTTATGGGCCAGAGACTGTTCTAGGGGCTGGAGATAAATCAGGGTCTAACAGACAAAAATCCTTTCACTTGTGGACCTTACATTATGTAGGAGTCGTCCCCAGGGCTATTCAGTGAGTCTCAGCATAGCCAGAATAAAAGGCAGGTCTCCTGGATTCCAGGGCTCTTTACAGGGAATTTAATCTTTTTAACGTTTATTTTTGAGAGAGAGTGTGAGGGGGAGAGGGACAGAGAGAGAGGGAGGCACAGGATCGGAAGCAGGCTCCAGGCTCTGAGCTGTCAGCACAGAGCCCGACACGGGGCTCGAACTCGTGAACCATGAGATCATGACCTGAGCTGAAGTCAGACCTCAACCGACTGAGCCACCCAGGTGCCCCTCTTTACAGGCAATTGACATGAAGGTTCAAGCAAAGGAAGAATGACCTCTCTCTAGTATGCCCTGGTAAGGAAATCTAGAGTCCTGTGACCGAGTTGTGTGAAGTTCTGGAAAGTCACTTCTTGTCTCTGGGCTTCAGTCTCCCATCTGTACAATGGGTGGCATAGAGGGATGGGGAGATAATCTCTATGGGTATTCCCTGCTCTAAAGTTCATTGATTATGAGGTTGGAAACTGTAAAATACGGTCTGATTCTACTGGAAGGGCTTTGATCCTTCTCTTTCCTTCAGAACCCAGCTCACCTGGGGCTGGGAATGAAGGCGTGAAGATGGTGCTGCACTAATCAACTGACAGGAGGAATGAAGCATTGGAGAATTTTTCAGGAGGCCAAGCCTTGTCCCATGAGGTCCCCTGGAGATCATGAGGAAGGATTTCTCCACTCTTAGGTCTTCTGTGTCAGCCTCTGCCTCCCTTCCCTCCCCTTCCTTTCTCTTCTCTTCTCTTCTCTTCTCTTCTCTTCTCTTCTCTTCTCTTCTCTCTCTCTCTCAGTGCGACAGTGGAAGGGCTTTTGGACACCTGACTCCTAGTCCTGCATGTGATCTGGGATAACTCATTGCTCCTCTCTGGGACTTAATTTCTCCATTTGACAACTTGGTCTGGTAATTTTTGTCTTGCCTAAGGTAAGAATTGAACAGTTAGAAAGACTTAGGTTAGAAAGACTATGGAGGGGTCTTGTGAACTGTTGAGAGTTGCCCCTTTGTGGGGTTTTATTTTTTTAAGTTTATTTATGTATTTTGAGAGAGAGAGAGAGAGCAGGGGATGAACAGAGAGAGAAAGAATCCCAAGCAGGTTCCACACTGTCAGCATGGAGCCTGATGTAGGGCTCAAACTCATGAACTGTGAGATCATGACCTGAGCTGAAATCAAGAATCAGACGCTTAGGCCGCCTGGGTGGCTCAGTCGGTTAAGCATCCGACTTCGGCGCAGGTCATGATCTCACTGTCCGTGAGTTTGAGCCCCGCGTCGGGTTCTGTGCTGACAGCTCAGAGCCTGGAGCCTGTTTCAGATTCTGTGTCTCCCTCTCTCTCTGCCCCTCCCCACTCATGCTCTGTCTCTCTCTCTCTCAATAATAAATAAACACTAAAAAATTGAAAAAAAAAAAAGAACCAGACGCTTAACCAACTGAGCCACCCAGGTGCCCCTCCTCTGTGGGCTTTTATGACCACAGGTTCCAGCTCTTTCTAGGACCACCGGTCCCACCTGTCTGTTTGTTAGCCTCTTGATGGTTTGCCTTCTTGGTTCCTGCTGTGATCTGTAATTGTTGGTGCCTTTGTTAAACTTCCCAGGATTGTGATACTCATTATTTTATTTGTGGTCTCTGGGTGGGATCACAGGGCTTTGGAATGGTGACTTAAGGTCACAGGAGGCTGGGATCGGAGCCTCATGGAGTGGAATGTGGAGGGGGTGGGGAGCAGGGGCCATATAGGGAAAATAGCTCTGGGGTTGGAACTCTCTAAAGCTGAGCCTTTATCTCTATTTCATGGTTTTTGGGTTATTCCTTCTGGGCCCTCTGAACAGTCTTTTTTGTTTTGTTTATTTATTTTTGAGAGACAAGAGAGAGAGCATGAGCAGATGAGGGGCAGAGAAAGAGGGAGACACAGAATCTGACTCAGGCTCCAGGCTCTGAGCTGTCAGCACAGAGCCCGACATGGGGCTCGAACTCACGGACCACGAGATCATGACCTGAGCTGAAGTCAGATGCTTAACCGACTGAGCCACCCAGGGGCCCCTGAACAGTCTTGAAGTGTGTGTTAAGTATATGGGGTCTTAGCTGTATAGGTATTAGGGATGTGTGTGTTCCTTCCAGTCTGTGTGAAGGTCAGTCCCTGCCCGGTCCTGAGGCGTGGCAGACTGTCCTGTCCCCTCCACCGGCAGGTCCATCCTACCAACATCCTACCTACACTGAAGCCAGATGACCTGGGCTGGAATCCCAGCTCATTCACCTACTGTACAACGCTCTAAGACAAGTTACATAACCCTGCTATGCCTCAGTTCCCTCACTTGAAAAATGGAAACGATAACAGTACCAACCTCATAGGACTGCCAAAAGGATTAAATGAGATGATATATGAAAAGTGAATAGAACAGGGCCTTGTATGGAATAAGTGCTATATAAATGCTTGCTGCTATTATATGACAGTGATGATGATGATTGTTACCTTGAGGGGGTCAGCAGCCCCAGTGTCTCTGCCGGGGATTCCACTCTGCTGCTCTTCCAGGGTATCCTCCTGCTTTCCATCTCCTGCACCCACTCTGCATCAGGTACTAGGCTAGCAGCCTTACCAGCTTCTGCACATCTCTCATGTCTCCACTTGGCTCTGACATACCATATTTCATTTGATATTATTTACATTGTTTCCATTTATTCTATATATTGTCTGTCTTCACCCCTCCTCTCCATCTACCAGAATGTAAGCTCCATGAGGGCAAGGATTTTCACCTGCTGTATTCATTCACTCCTGTGTCCCCAGCACCTACAACAGTGCCTGGCATGTGGTACCTGGTCAAGGAATATTCATGAATGAATGAAATTATTATTTTTAATGTAATATTTATATACCATTTACTATGTGCCAGGCACCAATATAAGCACTTTGTAAACATTAACTCAATCTTCATAGCAGTTCTATGAGATAGGTAACTGTTATTGTCCTCATTTTACAGAGGAGGAAACTGAGACAAAGAGGTATTAGGTGCCCAGGGTCGCGCACTAGCGCATGAGAGAGTCAAGATTTGAAGCCAGAGAGTGGAGGTCTAGGTTCTGGGCTCTTATCCACTCCACTATGATCCAAGGAAGATCCGCATCCAAGATGCGGGCCAGGGGAGGCTCCTTGGGTTCCATCTACCTTTGGGAACTTGCTGCCACCTATGGATGCCCTGTTTTAGATCATCTGTAGGGAGAAGGGGGCTGACTTTGCCTGCAAGACTGAGCCTTCTCCACTCCTCTGTCACAGGGTCTCTCTTCCACACCTGCTGGGTGGGGCTGACTGCTGGGGAGGTTATTTGTCCTCTTCCATCTCCCTGTTTGCTGTGTCCCCAGGAGCCAAAGATATCCATGCCTGTTTCACATAAAGGGCTTCTGTTTATCCTACCAATGTCTCTGAGGCTGTTTTTGTGCCAAGGCCCCCAGAGATGAAGCCCCCACGGCTCTCTCTTCATGAGTGTGTTTGTGGCCTGACCTTGACCACTCCCTAGAGTTCCATCTGAGAACCTCTCTTCAGACGCTACACACACTCTTGTGGCTTTAACTGGCATGGATATGCTGGCTCCCAGATCCATGTCTCCAGCCCCAAATTTTCTCCTGAGCGCCAGATCTCTGAATCCACTTCTAGAGGCCCCCTCCAGAACATCCCCTCCTGGATTTAAGGAACATAGCTACCTTAAATCCAACGTGTTCCAAACAGGATGCATTGTCTCCCCTTGGAAATCTCCTAAACTAGCTTCTATTCCTCCTGTTTCCTCTCCTTGTGGGTTACACATGGTCACGTGTGCCATAACCCTCGTCTTGAACTTCATTCTAAAAGTGATGGATCACACAATTTGTCAGGATAAGCTCCCTAAAAATACTAGAAGAAAATACGGGCAAAATCCTTTATAACTCTAGGAGTGAGGAAGGCCTTTCCAACTCCAACTCAAAATTTAGAAGATATAAATATTAATACATTTGTTTACATGGAAAAAATTCTTCATGGCAAAAAAAAAAAACCACATCAAAGCAAAATCAAAAGACAATAAACTAGGAAAAGTATTTGTAATTCTTATCATATACAACAGGTAACATATTTTTTCTCTCTACTGTTTAAAGAGCTTCCACATGTTGATAAGAAAGCCCAACAGTTCAATAAAAAAATGGTCAAAGAACATGACAGATCACAAAAAAGAAAATACATAAGGCCTTAAACACATGCAGATGTTTAACTTCACACGTAATGAGGGAAATGAAAAGACAATGAAATACCATTTTGTTCTTTTATTGCATTAGCAATAACCCATATGTCTGACCAAAAAAACCAAAAACCAAAACAAAACCCACAAAAACCAACAAAAAACACTCTTTTGGCAAGACCATGAGGAAACAGGGACTTTCACCCATTGTTGGTAGGAATGAAAAATGATACAACCCAGACAATACTTATCAAAATTATAAATGTACATACACTTTGAACCAGCATTCTCACTTTTGAAAATCTATCTGAAAATCTACCTGTATCAGTCAGCTATTGCTTCTGAAGAAATCACCTTAATATTTACTGGCATGAAACAACAACGATTTATTGTTTCTCCAGATTCTAAGCATGGTCAGGTGGTTTTTCTGCTGATCTTACCTTAGATTACTCAAGTGGTGGCAGTCAGATGACACCGCAGCTGGGGCTGGATGGCCTGTGATGGCTGTCACACTAGTCTGAGACCTTAGCTCTGATGGCTCAGTCAGCTGGGATGGCTGAGCCACTCTCTCCTTGTGGTACTTCACCCTGAGTGTGTGTGTGTGTGTGTGTGTGTGTGTGTGTGTGTGTGTGTGTGTGTGTTCTAAGTAAGTTCTACACCCAACATACAGCCTAAACTCACAACCCCGAGATCAAGAGTTGCATGTTCTACTGACTGAGCCAACCAGGTGCCCCCATCTTGAGCTTCTTCATAGCATAGTGTCCTCATTGTTCCAAAAGGGTGGGAATAGAAGCTTCAGAGTCTCTTGAGGCCCAGTTCAGAAGTTGTGCAACATTGTGGCATATCCAGTTAGTCCAAGCAAGTCACAAGTCCATGCCAGCTGCAAAGGGGGGAGAAATGGAATTTTATTTCACTATATCTACCATGTATGAAATGACATATACGTCAGTGTTATTCATTGGATATTGTTTGCAGGTTTGTCCATCAGTGGGTAAGCAGCTGTCAAAAAGGATGAGGATGCTCCTTATATTAATCAGATATCAAGGTGTAGAATGAGGATATCATGCTAACGTGGTATAAGAAAAAAATGTGTGTGTGCATGTATGTGTGTGTGTATGTGTGTGTTTACTTATATCCTCAGAGAAATCCTGGAAAGTTACATAAGAAACTAATAAAAGTTGTTCTCTACGGATGTTTCTTGAGAACAAGGTGGTAAGCACCAATGTCAAGAGTAAGAATTTTCACTGTAAACCTTCTATATTATTTAGATTTTTTGAACCATATGGAAGTATTACCTATTTTAAATAATTGTATCAAAGAAAGAAGGTACCTTTGAATAATTTCAAACGAAGGAATATATCTGTCTTAGCTTGCGCTGATCTAACAAAACACCATAGACTGGCCAGCTTAAACAATAGACATTTATTTCTCACATTTCTGGAGGCTGGAAGTGCAAGATCAAGGTGCCAGCAGATTTGGTGCTCGGTGAGGGGTCTCTTCCTGCCTCTCTGCATCTTCAGCATGGAAGAAAGAGGAAGCTCTGGTGTCTCTTCCTTTTCTTAAAAGGGCGCTAATCCGATCAGGGTCTCTACCCTTGTGACCTTATCTGAACCTAATTACCTCCCAAAGGCCCCACCTCCTGATACCATTACAGTGGAGGTTATGGCTTCAACAAATGAACGCGGGGTGGGGGGGGGGGATGTAGACATTCAGCCCATAACAGAATACTCTGATCAAACTTTCATTTTACAAGGGTCCTGCTGGTGGCCACCACAGATGGCTGTGCCTGTGGGCACTATGGGAGCTATCACATGAGAGAGGCACCAACCACATCGTAGATATCAATGTTTATTACAGTTGTCTGACAGATGGAAGTAGAGTGTCATGAGGAAGGCAAACCTGTTTCTATTTGCACACAGGTGCAGTAAGGGTTGGCAATAGTCCTGGTTATGTGAAGGTTGATTGGGAAATCAGGAATCACCTCAGGCCAAAAATAATGAGGCCTGGAAGTGGGGATGGAACCTCCGTTAACAGAGTCTATCAGACATGGTTGCAGATTGGGAAAATTGGTGAGGGAGTAGGAGGGTCCTAGATCACTTCTGGATATCTGGCTCTTGCTGTATGTGGAGACAAGTTTTCTGGAATAAGAGAAAGTATTTCAAATAAATTACCTTTATAAATCACAGCAATAGACTATTAGAAAATGTAAAAGTACCATTTATAGAAATATATAGTGCCTAAGTAAACCTTTTTAAAATATGTTAATATCTTTTGTGACAGAACATTTAAAATTTTATCAGATTTTAAAGAAATCCAAAACTGATGGATAGATATACCATGTAAATGAATAGGAAGACTCAATACTGTAATGACATCAGTTCTTCCAAAACATATCTACAAAGTCAGCACCATGATCCAGTGTCTCTGCTGCATGACGTTGACTCTGGTTTTGAAGGACAGAAGGGCTGGCGTGACTCAGTGGGGAGCCAGATACCAATTG
Organism: Panthera leo; assembly: GCF_018350215.1. Classification (NCBI taxonomy): domain Eukaryota; kingdom Metazoa; phylum Chordata; class Mammalia; order Carnivora; family Felidae; genus Panthera; species Panthera leo. The sequence goes on from NC_056694.1 coordinate 17,362,427, forward strand.
GCTAAGAGAATGTTTCGATAGTCAAAAATTTCTTCCTGGATTGATCCCAGCTCTTGCCTTGAATAAATTACTTAAACTCATTGTGCTTGTGTTTCCTTGTCTGTAAATAGAGATAATAGCAGTAGCCTCAGATGGTTGTTGTGAAGATTGAATAATACAAATAAAACACTTAAAACAGAGCTTGACACATGATAAGCACTATGTAAAAATTAGCTATTACTATCACTACTATTATCAAGGGTATTAACATTATATTCACTTTACAGGTTCATGATGGTTTGAATGGGCAGTGGAAATGGTGAGGGAGAGGGATGTGCAACTAAATTCCAGGGGCCTAATGCATAAGACCTGAAAGTTGGATGTGAGGGATGGAAGAACAGGATAACAATGCTCTTTCACATCTGCCTGAACTGAGATTTTCTTTCTTTTTTTTTTTTTAAGTTTATTTACTTATTGTGAAAGAGACGGAGAGTGCATGGGGGTTGGGGCAGAGAGAGAGGGACAGAGATCCAAAGCAAGCTCTGTGCTGACAGTAGAGAGTCTGATGCCGGGCTGAAGCTCACGAACCACTAGATCATGACCTGAGCTGAAGTCAGACACTTAACCGGCTGAGCCAGTCAGGTGCCCCTGGAATTGAGATTTTTTAGTTACAAATGGCTCCTATGCTTGTTTTCTCAGTAAATCCTCACTGTGCCTGGGGGGGGGGGGGTGAGTATTACAGTCCATTTTACGGATTTTTGGACCTAAGGCTTAGAGAAATTACCTCCAGGGAAATGGGAAGGTTGATGTTTATTTTGCTTGCCACGGTACATCTAGCACCACAGCATAGTCCTGGCACAGAGTAGGGCCTCAATAAATACCTACTGGTTAATAGATGAATAAGTCAAATGGATATTCATTCTTTTGATGCTAAGCACAGCAGGTATAATAGATAGGCCCTGTGCCAGGTACCATGGGGAGGTAGAGACTAATCAGATGGGGTCTTTAAACATGCACTCAGAGTCCAGTGGGTTGATAAGCTATGAATAAATTTCTCCACCTGAAGTACTGAGCCTTGAAGGACAGGAAGTAACCCAAGCCCACTGCAAAAATAAGCCTTTGTTGTATTAAATCACTGAGATTTGGGGGATGTTTGTTACATAACCTAACTTAGCCTTGGCATTGCCTAGATATACTGTTGTTCCCAAACTTGACTAAAAATAAGCATTTCTAGAGGTAGTGGCTAAAAACCCAGATTCCTGGGCCACCACACAAATCTACTGAATCAGAATTTCCAGGGACGCATCCTGGTAATCTGCATATTTAACAGGCTTTCCCTTCATCTTCAGAAGGGTCAAGAAAGACTGAGCAGCTAAAGTCCAAGGAAGGGTAGGAGTGGGGCTTGGGCATATGAAAGGGAAGGGTGTTCCAGAGGTTAGGAGGAACATGAGGAAAAGCATGAGGTGGGAAAAATGCAAGGGATGGCTTGGGACTGGAATCAGGTACATGAGCCATGATGGTATGTGCTGAAGTGGGAAGTCAGGTGAGGAAGTCTGAGCTTTATCTCACCAACAGTGGGGAAGCAGGGGATGGCCGGCTTATACTGATACTTTAGAAAGGCCAGTCAGGCAGGGAGACTGCATAGGAGGCTGGGGCATGGTGCACGTGACCCACCTCACCTGGGATATTGGGATGACTTTAAGAATCACTGAACAACGAGAAGGACTACAGCTGTTATCACATCACATATTCCTGTGTCCGTCTTTAGTGCCACAGCCAGATTTGAGATGAACACCTTTCACCCCTTCATTTACTTAAATATTTGGGCACCTTTTATGTGCTGGGTGCCATAGTGCCACTGGAGAACCAGCAATGAACGAAACAAACAAAAGTCCCTGCCTTCATGGAACTTACTTTCTTTGTCTTTATGCCCAGATAAGGGAGTGAAGGCATATACCATTCATTCATTCATTCATTCATTCATTCAAATTTTTAGTGAACATCTGCTTTGTGCCTGACCTTGGTTGCCGGGGAGAAGTAGACATGAGTCAGGCCCAGTCTGGTCTAGTGGGGAAGCTGACTCAGCCTACACCTCATGAGGTTGTTTGCCTAGACTTCTGGGAGAGGCTTGGAAGGATGGGAAGTCTGACTATTCAGGAAGGGACAAAACAGAGTACTGGGCAGAGGAAGTGGCACAGTGAAAGACTCCAGGGTGCCTGGGGTCCCTGATCCCTTTGTGTGATTAAGGCTTGGGGTCTGTGGCCCAGGGAGGGAAGTGGTAGGAGAGATGAGGTGATGGTGGTGGGATTCAAATGCCAGGGTAGCTACTAAGTGAAATCCGGGAGGCCATGATGGGTGGTGGAGCTGTTGGTGCAGGAGACTGATATTATCACATTTGTTTAGGGGACAATCGCACTAACACCTGGGGAGAAAATTGGACATGCAGGGAAGGGGCTATAGGTGGGAAGACCAGAGAGGGGGTGTTAGGATGGTCCAGGTGAAAGCCAATGAGGGCCTAGACTGACCTGAGGAGGTGGAAGGAGTGAGGAGGGAAAGGACCCAGGAGACAGCTCTGGGTTTGGCAGTTGAGGGAGGAGCTGTAACATTGTGGTTTTACAAGAACAGGCTTTGTAATCCAAAGCCCCAGCATACAAGAGCCCCAGCTCTGTCCTTTACAAACCTTGTGAACTTAGATCCATTATTTAACATCTGAGCCTCTGTTTCCTGATCTGTACACTTGGAATAATGGCAGTAGCAGCTACCTGGTTGGGAAGATTCTAGGAGCTACTAAGCATGGCACCTAGGACATAGTGCATGCTCAGAACACAGCAGCATTATAAGGACAGGGGAGGGAACCAAGGTCAGCTTTTAGTCTGCTTTGAGTAACTGGCTGATGGAGATGCCATCTCTGATGGAGAATACAGGAAGGGGCACTTTGGGAGGAGAAGGCAAGGCCACCACAGCCTTGGAAGTTCCATCAAAGCCCTGGCCTCACTCACTATAGTTATGGATCTACTCATGTTTCTGATGACATCTTTCACCTCTGTGTTCTTGGTGCCCAGCTCAGTGCTCAGGCTTGTAGTAGGTGCCGCCTTTGAGGAGGAGGACCTGGCTTGCAGGTATAGATGTGGGTACTGTAGGCAAGTAGGTGCCGCTGACCCTGGGAAGTAAGAGAGTAAAGAAGAGAAGAGAACCCAGAGCAGGGCCCAGGAAACCCTGATGTAGAGGGGTTGTGGGAGAAAGGAAGGATCTGGAAGGAGGCTGGGAAACAATATTCAGAGTTGGGGGGCGGAGGGACTGGGCATGAGAGGCAGGAGGCAGGCTGGGAGCCAGGGAGGAGAGGGTTTCAGGAAGAGAGAGGTCTAGGCAAATTATGGAAAGAGCCCAAATGTCCATTGACTGATGAATGGATAGAGAAGATGTGGTATGTATATACGATGGGCTATTACTCGGTGATCAAAAAGAATGAAATCTTGCCATTTGCAACAATGTGGATGGAACTCAAATGTATTATGCTAAGCGAAATAAGTCAGTCAGAGAAACATAAATATCATATGATTTCACTCACATGTGGAATTTAAGAAACAAAACAGATGAACATAGGGGAAGGGAAGGAAAAAGAAGATAAAACCAGAGAGGGAGGGAAACCATAAGAGACTCTTAAAAACAGAGAACAAACTAAGGGTTGCTGGAGGGGAGGTGGGTGGGGGGATGGGCTAAAAGGGTGATGGGCATTAAGGAGGGCGTCTGTTGGGATGAGCACTGGCTGTTATGTGTAAGTGATGAATCAACAAATTCTACTCCTGTTAACTAATTTGGATTTAAGTTTAAAACAGAGAGAGGGAGAGAGGTCATAAGGGTCCTATGTCACTGAAAGATCATGAAGGGTAAGGTCCCTGACTAGTGGTCGATGGATTTGGCATCAAGGAGGTGATCAAGTAACTTGGCAAAAGCAGGTTTAAGGCCTGTCAGGGGCCAAAGCTCCATTGCAGGGGTGGAGCAATTGGTGTGATGTTAAAATATGGAGAAGGGGAGAGGAGAGGTGGGCATCAAGGAGAAGGACACAGGGTACTTGGACCTTCAGGTGTACCTTCATTCCCCTCCCAATGAGGACAAATTTCGTTTTCAACATTCAGAGCCATGTAAAGATAGGCCAAGAGTTCTGGTAAGGTAGTGAGCCCCCTGTCCTTGGAGGTAGACAAGCAGAGCTCTGAGACCCATCGCTGTCACAGAGCAGGCAAGGCTGTGCAAAATAAATCCCAAAACAAACAAGTCCCTGTCCTTCCAGGCTTGGCTGATTCCTTGCATCACAAAAGCCACCTAGAGGGTCGGTTTTGCTATTTCTAGTGTCCAAAGAACCTCCTGCAGGGACACATACACAGAGGTGGTCGTGCACACGCTTGCACAGATACTCACAGATACCAAACATAAAATCTATCTATATCTCCTGGTGTAAAGGGATCCACAGCAACCCTTCCCTGGGTTATTCCCTGAATTCATTCCTTTATACCCCCTTTCTGCCATCACCACCGCCCCCCCCAACCCAGCAGCTCGCTGCCTCCCGCCGCATCTCCTCTGCCTCTCTCCGAATCTCTCCCTGCTTCTCTGGTTCTGCCCTTCCCCACCCCCCTCTAGGCCTCTCCACTCCCCCTCTCCCTGGGTCCCCCTCCCCCGGACTACAACCCCCAGGCGCCCCCAGCCCCGGGCGCTGCGCATGCCCCCTGCTCCCCGCCCCCTCCCGGTTCCCCCCTCCCTCCCTTCCTCCTTACCTCCCTCCGCCCCCCTCCCCCGCGCTTCGGCTCCCGCATCCCTCCATCCGAGCCTGTGCCGCAGCCGCATCGCCACCGCAGCCCCGGCAGAGCCGAGCCCGGCCCAGGCCCCTGCCCCTGCCCGGCCCTCGGCTCGCCACCCCCGGCCCCGCCCCCGTCCGCGGGCCCCCCCCCAGCGGCTCCGGTGCCCCCCGGCGCCCCCAGACTCCGGCCTCCAGCACCGAGGCAGGAGGCAGGGAGCAGCAGCAGAGGCAGGAGGACGAGGAGGAGGAGGAGGAGGAGCCGTCGCAGGATGAAGGATCGGACTCAGGAGCTGCGGAGTGTGAGCTTGGGGGTGGGGAAATGGGGGGGCGGGACCCCAATATTGGGGGAGCGCGTGGGGGTGGAGTGGGGGAGGTGCTGGGACATGGGGGCAAATGATGGGACTGGAGGTTGGTAGTAGGGGCACCCCAGTATCTAGAGGCACCTGATGTCTCCAATGAACCTGCATTTTGGGGACAGCGGCTGGAAGAGGTTGGAGGCCATTAAGACTCAAGGGGGCAGGAGAGATTTCAGGGGCCTTGGATACCCACATTCCCAGGAGAGCCCTGGGGTCAAATCTGGGGATGGGAGAGAGTGAACATCAGGAGAGAATTGGAGGGTACTGTCTGTCATCCCCTGGGCAGATTTGCGGAATGAGAAAGATGGGGGCGGTTACTGGGCCAGGCTGAGTCTAGCGGGACCCAGATTTGGGGGGTGCTCTGGGGAAGGACACAGGTTGGGCCAGAGATGCCAACACCTGGCAGCGAATGAAGTGGATGTTTGTGTGTGCACGCGTGTGTTGCTCCCTGTGGGGAGGGGGCACCTCTCAGAGGCAGGGAGGGAAGTGGTGGCCTCAGGAGACAGCCAGAGGGCCAAGGCCTGAGATTGGGTGACCCCAGAGGTGGGAGTTGGGGCTGCAGAGGAGAGGGGGAGGAGGTTCCATGCACAGGGCCACGGAACTGGGTTTTGTGACATGGACTGCTTTGCTGGGGGGAATTGGGGCATTCTGAACAGTCAGGGGCAGGTTGATGTGGACCCCTGGTCTGCAGGCCTGAAGAGGCCTAGCTCCAGGAGTCTGGCCAGGCAGTATGTGTTTGGGCGACAGGGGGAGGAGGGCGGCACCGATGTCCGCAGTGAAGGCTGCTATTTGGAGGGGCTGGGGAGTGGGGGCTTGATGAGAATGGTTTCTAGGGTAGGGAGAATGCTGGGGGATTTGTAGAAATGACCTGGGGGCCCAGGAGGCAAAGCTGACAGCTTGCTCTGTGCTCCAGGCCTGTGGTGTGATGTTACTAAAGTACCAGCCCCGGCCATGATGTATCCTGATGCACTGGGTCTCTCTCAGGAGGAGCCTGTTGGTGGTTCCCTGCTCCCAGGGTTGTTACCCCATTTGACAGATGAGGAGACTGAGGTTTGGAGGTAGCAGGAACTTGTCCAAGGTCACCAAGCAAGTGGGTGGGAGGATCAGACTGGAATCTGGGTTTCCAGTCTGGCAAGTTGACATGTGTCTCTGCTTTTTTGGTCTTTGAAACAGAAGTCTGAACACTGGGGGTAAAAAGCTCTGTCTTTGGAGAGCCCCTGGATATGGGGGTGGGAAACCAGATTACAGAAAACAAGAGGAAGGGGCTTGAAGATAAGTGACTGTCATCTCTGGGGAAAGACGGGTTGGCAAATGAGAAGGAAGAAGAAACTGGTGGTTGAATAGGGAATTTTGAAGTTTTCTTTATTAAACTTCCACTGAATGTAAGGGTCAGGCATCTAGAAAATGGCAATAATAAAAACAACTAACCCCCTAGTGCCAGATATTGTTTTGAGTGTTTTATTCATATTTACTCATTTTGATCCTCACCTCAACCCTGGTACTAGTCTGATTCCATTTTACAGATAAGGAAATTGAGGCCCAGAGACATTAAGTATCAGGGATCAGCGTTCTGGATCAGAGTCACATAGCTAGTAAAAGGCAGGCAAGCAGCTGGCTCCATCACTGGTGCTCTAAACTCCCTTTCTCTCGCCATGCACTTTTCAAAGCAGGTTGCTGTTTGTAATCTCATTGGACCCTCACTGACCTCCTGGTAAGGTATGTGGACTAAGAGACTACCTCATTTTAAAGCTGAGGAAACTGATGCCCAGAGTGGTGAAATAACTTGCCCAAGGTCACACAGCCATCAAGTGAGGAATGTGAATTTGAACCCAGATCCCCTGCTGCCAGCACAATTCTATCACTCTAAAACCCAGAGAAATGGAAAGCCATTGAGGTGAGGTAGTGGTGAAATCGTGGTATTATTGGTGGGGGGGGGGGGGGGGGGACGGGGAAGCTCCAAGACAAGGATGGAAGGGGAGGCAGGGCATGGAGTCCTCTTCCACATGGGTGAGGGAGGCAAGGAGGCCTGTCTGCTGGGGCTGCAGGGGGTAGGCAGTGTTGGGGGGGGGGGTGGCATGGAGGGGTAAAAGGAGTTGGGTAAGTGCTGGTGGCTCTGGTGTTAGTCACAGCTCAGAGAGACTGGAGATTTGGGAGGGGGTGGGTGGGGTGGGGAGAAGCTGCCAGATGTAAGGAGTGCAAGGGTCTCCCCATCAGAGTTGAGAGCGAGGAGACTGGGAAGCAGGAGAGACCGGGCAGGGTGTGGGAGGCCTGGTTAAGAGGTCTCTGAGATGCTGAGAGTAGTGGGGGGCAGTAGTGGGAGGGGATGTCAGCTCAGGGGACCTAATCATCTTCCCAACATTACTTTCGAGTTCCCCTGGGAACTCAGATCTGTTTATCAAATACCCTGTGAGGGCACAGATTTGGGAGTCAGACTGTCTGGGTTCAAATCCTAGCTTTGCTACTTCCTGTGTCACCTTGGGTTAAGTTTCTTAACCTCTCTGATCCTCAGTTTCTTCATGTTTGAATTGGGAGTAATAATAGTACCCGTTTGCAGGATTGTCCCAAGGATTGAAATTAGGTAATATCAAAAAGTACCAAGAAGGGGCCTGGGCACAGCAGGGCCCTGTGAGTGTTTATTATTCCACATTTGACTTGCTTGTTTCCCTTGAACCTCATATCAGCCCCCTGGGATGGGCAGGATGTGACCCCTAATTTATTTTGGAGTAGATTGAGGGCCAGAGAGGCAACCGGACCAAGGTCAAACAGCTATTAATGGCAGAGCTAGTGTTGAACCAGGGTTTTCTGTTTTCCAGTTCACCGAGCACCTTTGGGCATGAGTTGGGAGGTGCTGGACTGGAGTGGAGGCTATGATGGGGAGTTAATCCGCTGGATTGTTGTCCCAGGGTCCAAGGAGCAGGGCCAGGGTCAGGGCCAGGGCTCAAGAGGAGAGAACGGGAGCAAGTGAGTTGGAGAGGAAGATTAGGGAGGGAGAGAAGCCTGTGGGGTTGCATGGTGGACTGTGGAGTGGGAAGGCAGGAGGCCTGGGGGGTGGGGAAGATGAGGCCTGTAGGGAAGGAGGCTCGAATTTGAGGCCGGGTGGGAATGGGGGCCGTTAAAGGACAAGTCACACACTCTAAGGACAGGAACTGAGTCATCTATGTAGTACTCAGGTATGGGATAGGCACAGTGAGGACTTTCAGTGGTAGACCTGAAATAGTGAAAGAGCAGCCCCGTGTGAGAGGGCAGGGATCAGGAGAACCCTGGTGATGGACCACTGCCCCCCAGCTGCACAGGGCGCATTTCTGCTGTGCAAGCACAGCAAGTTCACCCCTGCCTCAGGGCTTTTGCACTTGCTGTTCCTTCTGTTGGTCCCCCAGTTTTGAACACTCTTCCCTCTGCCTGGACCACTATTCCCTCTGACTTGAATTCTGTGTCATCAAATGTCACCCACCCCCAGAAAGGCCCTCCCTGACCATCCTGGGCCACCCCTGATAGCCGTTTCTCCCTCTCACTGGGTTCATCTCCCTCCTTGCCAGTTAGCATAGTCTGAAATCGTCTTGTTCATTCTTCGTCTCCCTCCGATAGAACGTCAGCTCCTTGGAGATAGGACCTTCTTCCTGTCTTGTCCACCTCTGTGTTCTCAGCAGCAGCTAGAGAACTTGGCTCAGCTCATACATAGCTGCCAGGTGAATGAATGATCCAGTGGGGCACAGGGAGGATGAGGAAGGGAGTAGGTGGGTAAGGAGGGAGGGCAGAGCGGCAAGGTTGGGGGAGGGAGGGCGATGCTGGGTGCTGGGAGGGCAGAGAGGCCCAGTCAGGGAGACAGATGGACAGGAGTGGGGGTGCGGTGGAGAGAGGCTGCTGCCTCTAGATCAAATGATGTTTGCACCCCTGAGGAGCACCTGTGAGCATGTGTGTGCGGTGCGCATTGGCACACGTGTGTTTACATACACACACGCACACTCTGACTTTTCTGTCACCCAACACCAGGCTCTCTCTGCCTCTGTGTTAGTCACCTTCTTACCATCTGTCTCTGATCTCTGATCTCTGACCTGCTAGCTCACTCTGTCCCCCTCCTTCCATCCACGCATCTGTCTATGTGGTCTCCCCACACCAACGTACACGAGGGCCCTTGTATCTCTGATGGGGAAAGACTGAAGCTAGAGACTTGGATCTGATGCCCCCTATTCCCAAGGCGGTTCCAGAAGGTGCCCAGGACCTCTGCACTCTGTCACTTCATCCTTTCAAGCACTTGAGGAATTGGTGAGTAGGAAGAGCAGCGACTGTGAGTTTAAACCCAGGTGCCGCCCTGTCAGCACCCCATACAGCACCCACTGGATAATCTTGAGCAAGTCACTTAATCTCTCCGTGCCTCAGTTTCCTCATCTGTCAAATGGGTATAAGAATCGTATCTACTTCATGGAGTGGTTATAAGAGACATTCAAGGCACTTTGGACAGGGCCCAGCTCACTGCAATCTGTAAACATGTGTTAGATTTCTTATCTTCTTCATTTTGCATATGAGGAAACTGAAGCTTGAATTGTCTGTAAAGCAGATCGAGCGCATACAATCATCTTTTTCTGGGTAATCTCATCTGCGCATAGCCTGCATTCTTTTAGGCTGGCCAACTTCTTCCAGAAATGGAGGCCATGCTCATTAGCGAACATGCACACTGCAGAGCAGGGAGGGCCCTTGGTGCACCAGGCTGCCCTTTTTGCAAATGAACTGGGGCTCAGAGAAGGACTGAGATTTGCCTAGGATCACAGAATAGGGCAAGGGAAGGTAGAACTCCTGGCTTCCTGTCTGGGCTCTTCCTGCAGCCTGGCCCCTTACTGGTTATCTCCCCTGGCCACAGGAGTTCAGCAGTACTGGAGACACAGCAGAGCAGGACCTCGGGGACAGATCCTGGGATTAGCACCAGGCAAGTCAAGTCTCACCTCTGGCCTTATTTGCTGTGAAGCCTTAGGCAGGTCAGTCAACCTCTCTGAGCCTGTTTCTTCATCTATAACATGGGAGGGGCGGCAGGTAATAGCCAACCCTCACTAAACACTGCTTCTCTCTGGCAGCATTAGGCATTTTTCCTGCCTGGTTTCATTGCCTCCACCTGCCCAGCATTTGGAGTAGACGTTATCGCCATTCAGTGAATGCAGAGGCTGAAGCTCAGAAGGCAGAAATCTTATGGCTTTGCAGCTGCTAACCTGGGCAAGTTCTTCAGCCTCTCTGTGCCTCAGTTTCCCCATCTATAAAAGGGGGCTATAATAATATCTACCTCAGGAGGCTATTGTAAGAATTAAAGGGACAAATGTACACACAGGGCATAGAATGGTGCCCAGCTCGTTCTAACACGCTTTGTAAATGTTTGCCATAATTATAATTACGCTAGCCAGTGATCTTTATAGACTTTACATAAAGATTAAATGAGATAACAAGAATATAAGACCCATGTGGAAGGTGTTATTATAAAATAATATTTTCCTAGGATTTCGGGGCACAGAGCCTCACCCAGATTGGGCCTTAGCAGGAGCTGAGCTGAGCGAGAAAACATGTGGTGGCAGAGTTGGTGGAAGGAGGTGGCCTGGTCTCAAGCCTTAGAAGGGGCCGTGGGGGAGGTCTGTCTTAGATGCCTATGATTTCCAGCCCATTCAGCCCAGGTGCCCTTGGACAAGTCACTTCCCTTCTCCCCCTCTGACCTCCTGTTCCCTCATCTGTGAAATGGGGACGCTGATATTTGCTCAGCCTCTCTCTCAGGGCTGTGTGGTGAGGATCCAAAGGGATTATAGATGGAAAAGTGTTTGTACCCTGTAGAGGATTATTAGCTCTCGGGCCTCTACCTTTCTTCTTCTCTCAAGGACAAGTCAACAGGCAGCCAGGGATGTCCCAGGGCAGAACCTAAGGGAACTGGCTCTGGGAACAACAGTAGAGAGGGAAATTAGACTTTAGAAAATCAAAAGTCAGTGTGGGAAAGGGACAGAACAGGAAAGTTCCCAGGCACCTGAGCCAGAGACACGCCTCATGACCAGTGGGCAGCTGGGCAGAGGGCCGAAGTCAGAGAAGTGGCAGAGGAATGGCTTTGGCTGTAGGGGAGGGAGACCTTGCGGGGCAACTGGCTTGAGGACACAGTATCAGGGGAAGCCAGTGGGTCCTCAGAGATGAGATGAGCATCCCAGAGCCTCTCTGGGCCAAAGTTTATCGGGATAGCCCTGGGTCTGGTGGAGACTTGAGAAGCCTGACGTCCTATCAGAGTCCCCGAGCCCGGCCTGGTATTACCTCTCCTTCCGAGGGCAGCTGTGGGCAGACGGAGGAGCCTCCCTTTCCCAGGGGATGTTTGGGATGGTCTGGAAATTAAATGTAAGTGCTGAACACATTTTCTGACATGGGGTGGGGCCCAGCGTCTGTGGGGAGAATCCCTTGAGTTCCATTTGGGCAGGAAGCTGGGGTGGCATTGAGAGTGTGCAGCTGGAGGGCTCCTCCCGGTGCTGCTGGGGCTCTGCTGATTCCGAGTTCACTTGGCTGCCTAGATTGCATCTAGGTCCCATCTGGCTCTGTCTAGGTTCGATCTGAGCTTGTCTGGGATCTGTCTGCCCCGAGTCTAGTTCGGTCGAAGCCTGTCTGGTTTCTGTCAGATCCTGTCTGTGATCTGCTCGGACCCTGTTGAGGTTCCGTGTGAGTGCTTGTCTTTAGATCCCAACAGGCTCTACCCCAAGTGGACACTTTTGGATCCTGTCTTGATTTCATTCAGGCTTTTGTAGTCAGATTATTTTGGCTAGGTTCTTTCTGGAGGTCCGGGTGAACTCTGTTTCAATTTCTACTGGGGCCGATTAGAGCTCCTCATGTAATTAAGCTTGACAGGCTCAGCTTTTGTCCTCAGACTTCTGTCCCAAGCAGAGAAGAGTCTCAAGCCCAGAGTGTGTAGCACTGGGGAGCCCACCCTGTCCCCTCTCTTCTTTCCCAGCTCTGAATGAGTGTGCCGACCTGAGGGTCAGAGAGGCACAGAGGGCCCTCCCGAATGTCCCTGGGGGTGCCACACGTGTCAGAGGGCAGCTTTGCCGTGTGTGGGTGAACGTCAGCATGTCAGCGTCTCTCCGTGTGGGTGTCAGTGGGCCTATTTCTGTGTGTCTTGTGTGTCAGCCCTTCTGTCCGTGTCACTGGTCTGTCTGACGGTGGCGGTGGCGGTGGCGGTGTGGGTGGGTAAATCCCTTTGTGTCTCTGAGCCCTGGGGGTGGAGGGCTGAGCAGCTGCAGGTTGCAACTGGGAAATCCAAGCAAGTGAGAGTAGGTGGGTGTGAAGTTGGGAGAGGCTGGATGAAAGAAGTGAATACGAGGGGCAGAGCAGCTGAGGGGGTGAGCGCAGGCAGCGGGAGGAAGACGCAGGGAGCCGGGGAGGTGGGGGTGCTGCCTGTGGCTCTCCTCCAGCCCTCCCTGGACTTGACTGCTTGCTCAACTTGGCGCCCGCAGCTGGCAGTGAAGTGACCTTGCACAGGGGATGTGGCTGCGGCTGGCAGGGTGGAAGCTGGAGGGGAGCAAAGTAAGGCCTGGGCAGGAGCGGCCGGAAGGGATGGTGGACAGGGTCAGGATCCTGGGCCTCCATTCCAGACCCCAGATGTTGCAAGGCTGACGTTTAGCCAGTTCATATGATACCGGTTCACAGCAGCTGTCCTGAGTGTCACCCACCTCCAGGGTGACTGGGCCAATTCCACCCTTGAGAGGGTGCCTTTTTCTGATTCCCTCCACCCTGTCCTTTGGGCTGTTGGCCACCTGGCTTCCGGGACCCCGTTCCACAAGAGAGCCAGTGTTCATTCTGACCGCTTGGTGCCCTTGCGTATGACCTGCATATGAGCTGCCCCCCCGCATATGACCTCTCCCAAGACCTCTGCTCTGAGCCTAAAGCTGGGAGCATCAGACTCGGGGTAAGGACTGTTCATGGATTCTGCCTTTCTTGCCTCCCAGGCGAAAGACAGTGATGATGAAGAGGAGGTGGTCCATGTGGATCGGGATCACTTCATGGATGAGTTCTTTGAACAGGTAACTGAGCTTCCGATGCTCTCAGACCCAGAAGCTGGCCCCCAGCCAACAACTTCCTTTGCCCTGTTCCCGCCCCTGCTCTCCACTTCTACACCCCCTTGGCCCTTAGATCTTGCCCATTTACCTGAACCCTGACTGAGCCCCTGGGGTCCCCTGCCTGGCTCAGCGACTTGGCTGGGTATAGCTGATTTGCTGCTCCAGGTGGAAGAGATCCGGGGCTGCATTGAGAAGCTGTCAGAGGATGTAGAGCAAGTGAAGAAACAGCACAGTGCCATCCTGGCCGCCCCCAACCCAGATGAGAGTGAGTGCTGCTTCTGGGTGGCTGTAAGGGGGATGGGGTTAGACAAGTAAGGGAGTGGGGTAGGGGGTCTGGGCTCCCGTCCGTACGTGTCATCCTCTCTGGCTCTGTCCCCAGAGACCAAACAGGAGCTGGAGGACCTCACCGCAGACATCAAGAAGACTGCCAACAAGGTTCGGTCCAAGTTGAAAGGTGAGGAATGCAATCCCCAGACTAAGGAGGAAAACAACTGTGCCCTCGTTGGACCAAACATGCCTTTCTATAAGGAACGTCTACAAATTTCCAGGACCCAGATTCCTAAACAGTGAGAAAGCACAAAACCCCCAGATTCCCCTCCTTGCTCCAGATTCTTTGGAGAAAGATACACAACAAGGAAGTGAGGGAGGGGGGGTTTTGTCCAAGTTGCGTCTGCACTCTGCTGGATCCATCAGCATGAAGGTCCACCAGAAAATACAGTCTACCAAGTGGCTTTAGTTTCATTAAATCCTTATTTCTCCAGAACAGGTGCCGGGCCTAGCACTAAGCACCCAGTAGGTGGGCTCAGCAAATGCTTCTGAATTGGTATCGTCGGCTCAGGACAGATTGGGCTGTGTGGCTGACATCAGGAGCTGGCAAGCTTTCAGGAGGGACCTGCCAAATGCTTATGTATTTGCTCTAATTTAAGGACTTGGGTGCTGGTAATAACCACCTTCCCTCAAAGCATTGTGGGTTGGGAACCTCCTTGTCTGCTGGTGCCAGGGGAATAGCAGTGTTACCGTGAGGTGGTAATTCAGTATCAGAAAACATTTGCCAGGCACCTACTTTGTCTGAGGCACATTGCTGGGCTTTGGGGAAGAGGTGTCATGTCGGATGCCTGGCCTTGAGCATACTAACCTTTGTCCAGAGAGAGGAGAACAGGGACTCCATGCCTTCCCCGAGTCAGTGGGAGGTCATGTGTGAGCCTCCAGTGCTGATCTGTAAAAATAAGCCCTCTTTACACTTGTGTGCTGGAAAGGAAAATGGCCCAAACTGGGAGCGCATTAAGTACAAATCCAGACAGACGGAGTTCAACTTCCATCATCAACTCAGTTCTGGACAGCTTCCATCATCAACACATTCCTCACCTCAACTTTCTCATTGGTACAGTAAGAAAAACAGAAGCAATTTCAAAGCAGGTTTTTGGTTTTGTGTGTGTGGTTTTTTTTGTAGCAATTTTTTTTTTCCCCTAAATGAAATCTTACAGAGAACTCCAGTATATACAGCACGTAAAAGTCATGCTGTTCTGGCTGTACTGGGGTTGGGAGACCCAGGGCCCTACCCGCCTCGCCTCCCCTTTACTCCTGGCAACAGTCCTTGAAGTTCTTTCTCAGAAGCAGGGTTCCATGGAACACCATTTAAAAATTCCTGGGCTCAAAGATTTCTTTGGGCCCATTGAGCTCTGACCTTAACACTCTCTATAAGACCAAGAAGTGGCTCCATGGATCATGAGTCCAGGAACAGACCAAGAAAGAACCCAGAGACAGTAGGAGTGATGTAGAGAAGCTGACCTTCCAGGCCTCCAGAAAAAGAGAGGAAATTTTCTTCTTCTCCATCTTTCTCCAGCCATTTTGGTGGCATGAGCTTGGGCTTTGTGTGTGACCTTGGGTCAGTTGTTTTACCCATTTGAACCTCAGCTTCTAGTGTAAAACATGGACTGAATTCCTAGGATTGTTGTAAGAAGTCAGTGAGGTCCTGTAAAGGCCCCCTCACTCCATGGCTTGGCTCCAGTCCCAAGTCTGACAATAGGGTCCCAGTACGGGCCGGAGGCTCTGACTTCCCTGGGTGTGTGTTCCTGTGCTTTTCCAGCAGCAGGTGGGCCAGAGGTGTCACTCAGTTACTGTGCCCACCATTGCAGGTAGGGGAGCATCGGGGGTGCTATTCAGCCCCATATCTCCCCTGCTGCCAGAACAGAGAAGTGATGTTCTCAAGAATGGCCTGGAGGCCCTTCCAGGTCTGGAGGGCCTGGTTGATTCATCCCTGCTGCATTTTCAGAGCACTGTAGATCTTATCACACACAAGCTCTTTTTTAGAAAATCTGAATGATAGATGTTAGGAGTGCATGATCCAGAAGCAGGAATCCCAGTTCATCTGTGCAGCTTTCCCAGAACATCTTGTAGAAGTGAGAATTCCCAAATTAGGGGTCACCTTGCAGGGCTGGGGGAGAGCTATTTTCTATTGGAACATCCCTCCCTCACCCTAGGATTTTGGAAGAAAAGGGCGGCCACTAGAACCTGACTCACCTGGAAGTGCCTGCCTTCTGCCAGAAAAACCTCAGGATGGGTTCCTGCCCTCTTTCCAGAGGCCGTAGGAAATGGAGAGTTCTCCACATACTGGAGACCCTCCAGTGGACTGGGCCCACACTCCCTCAGTGGGGTTAAGCACGAGTTACAGCTGTGGGACTTTTCAAGACCCAGCACTTCCTCCTGAACAAGTAGCCCCTTTCTGTCTGGTGACCCGCGAACCCTCAACCTCCCCTCCTACCTGCCTTCCAGACGCCCTGAAACGTCTGTCCCTCTATTCACCCGCCTCCTGCCCCTGCCCCTTGGATCCTCTACTGTCTGCCCTCGCCATGGGTGTGACATCTCTTCACAGGCCTGGGGCCTGCCTCGGGGTGTCGACCTTTCCTACGTCCCGGACCCCTGCCCCACATGCCCCGGGTCTCCCGCCGGTCACTGCACCCTCTCTCCCGTAGCGATCGAGCAAAGCATTGAACAAGAGGAGGGGCTGAACCGTTCCTCCGCGGACCTGCGCATCCGCAAGACCCAGGTAGGAGGTGGCAGCCTGGCGGGGTTGGGGGGGAGCCGGATCCGACGGGGGAGGACTCCTGGCGGGAGTCAGGCGAAAAGACAGTGGGCGGGCCAGAGCCGAGCAAAGCGCTGGGCGTGGCCAGTGAGGAGCCTGGGCGGGGTTATGGCGGGAGGGCGGGGCTGGGCCCTGTCTCCCAGCTCTGGTTGGGACCCCGCTGGTTAGCGAGTTGAATGGGGGACCTGGCGCGGGGGCGTCCAGGGACTGAGTAATTGTCTAGGGTTGGGATCGCAGCGCGAGTTAAAGAAGGGCCATAGGCCATCTCGGCTCTTCCCCCCTCCACTGCCTCCTTGACCCCTCCTGATGTGTCTGTACCCCTACCCTAGCACTCCACACTCTCCCGGAAGTTCGTGGAAGTAATGACCGAATATAATGCGACCCAGTCCAAGTACCGGGACCGCTGCAAGGACCGGATCCAGCGGCAGCTGGAGATCAGTGCGTGTGCCCCCTTTCAAAATCCCCAGGCTTGCCCCAGCCCTCTTCCAGGCCCTTCCTCTCCCTGGAGACCTTAAGGCCAGGTGGGGGGAGGGTGGGCTCCTGGGCCTCTGCCCCATCCCACTACTTCAGGCCCCCAGACTGGCCCAGTCCCTGAGCAGGGAGGGCTTTCTCTCCACAGCTGGAAGGACCACGACGAACGAAGAACTGGAAGACATGCTGGAGAGCGGGAAGTTGGCCATCTTCACCGATGATGTGAGCCCCGGGTGGGGGTGGGTCTGGTTTTGGAAAACATTTACTCTCTTCCCTCCCCAAGCCGAGGCCAAGCTAAGGTCCTAAATCCACCGTGGAATAACAAAGAGTGGGAAGCCAGGACCTGGAACCGGGGAATTCCATGGGAGCAGAGCAGGAAGGCACCCCCATAAAAAAGGCCAACCTTTTGAGTAACCAGATAATGTTCTAAGCCCTTTACATATTGACAGTTACCTGCTACCTCATTCAGCCCTCACCACCACCCTCCGAGGCAGCCAGATTTCAGCGATGGGGTTAAATAACTTGTCTAAGGCCCCAGAGCCAGGATCCGGACCTGTGGTCTCCTGTCAGGGCTGGGGCTCTTCAGTGCTAACATACACTACTCCCTCCTGAAGCGGGTCATTTCACCAAATGACTAATTTGCCTACATGGTGAAAAAAAATTTTAAAGTACCAGTTTTACTTTTGCTGACATTTTGCACCCTGCCCTTGTCATCTTCAGTGTGACTGGATGGGCTTCCCCACTGTAGTTCTTTCTCTTTGTAGATTTTGCCTTGGCCTGCCCAGTTCTGTCTCCCTGCTTCTGCTGGCAGAATGGCTCTGGTTTAGATTTCTAGACCAGAATTCAAGTATGTTCAGTGACTATCTAGCAGTTTTTAGTAAATTGTTATTTAGAGAACTGATCTTTGTTAAATTAGCTTTGAGCAATTGATTAGGGCCCGTTAACCTGGAGCCCTCCCAAACAGCTCTGCCCAGTCTCTCTGTCTGAGAACGGAGAGGAGCTTGGTGGGTTCCAAGAGGACAGAACTGATCCCCGCCAGCAAAGCCACCATAACTGCAATGCAAACGCATCATTACAATGCAGGGTGGTTGGGATCTTGCCTGAGGGATGCCCTGCCTGCAGACAGGCCCTAAGGTAGTGGTTAACTACTGGAGTCAGGGAAAGATTCCTGGGGGGAGTAGCATTGAGCTGTGCTTTAAGAAACAAGGAACATTTGGACATGGTGAGATGGGCAAAGGGCCCACTAGACAAAGGGTACAGATTGAACAAAGACAGGGAGAGGGAACCACTTGCCAAACAGCCATTGAATGATTTGGGCTCATAGAGGATATGTAGGAGATGAGGGCAGAAAGGGAGACTGAGCCCTGGCTAGAGTAAAGGTGTATAACCTGTGGTGGTGGAGAGTGGGGAGGAATAGAGGAGAGCCCTGGAGGGTTTTAGAGCAGAGGAGTGGCTCCTCATGGAGCCTGAACAGTGAGGAGTTTGGGAAGAGAGTGGCCTGGCTCAGGCCAGGTTGTCTGCAGGGAGGAGGTATATCTGATTGTGGGTTGGGATCTCTCTCTTCCCCTGACTCTTGAGGGCTACAGTGCATTTCTTTTTTTTCTTTTTTAATGTTTATTTATTCTTGAGAGAGAGAGAGAGAGAGATACAGAGAATGAGCAGGGGAGGGGCAGAGAGGGAGACCCAGAATCCGAAGTAGGCTCCAGGCTCTAGGCCCTTGGCTGTCAGCACAGAGCCTGATGCGGGGCTCGAACTCATGGACCACGAGATCATGACCTGAGCCAAAGTCGGACGCTCAACCGACTGAGCCACCCAGGTGCTCCAGTGCATTTCTTTATTAGTTCTCCCCCATCTAATGTCACAGGGGCTCCAGAGTGGGCACTCTGCCTTCTCCTCTAGTCCTCCTCTCCTACTTGCTTTCACTGTTGTGTCCTCTTTCTTTACCCTGTCTGCCTTTGACCAGATGGGTGCCCCCGAAGCTAGTGGTGGCTCTGCACCCCTATCTCTCTCCTCCCTGGGCTTCCCAGATGTGTGTGTGTTAGAGGAAGCCCTGGGTGAGGTGGTGGGCTCAGGTTGGTTTTTATTTCTTGTATCTTAACAGGCCTCTGTTAGTGCCTTACTGTGTGCCAGGGACTGTTGTAATCAGCGTATACATATCAACTCACTTAATGTGCGCAACTGTGGGAGGTGGGCACTGCTATTATCCACCTTTTCTAGGTGTGGAAACCGAGGCCTAGAAAGGTTAAACGGTTTGCCCACAGTTAGAGCTGGTAAATGACAGTCGGATTTGAACCCAGATGCTCTGGCTGCAGAATCCAAACTCATGGGAGTTAAGGGTGGTCTGCAGCTCCTCCCCCCTGTCCCCCACCCCCATTGCCCTAGATCAAAATGGACTCGCAGATGACAAAGCAGGCACTGAATGAGATCGAGACGAGGCACAACGAGATCATCAAACTGGAAACCAGCATCCGAGAGCTGCATGACATGTTTGTGGACATGGCCATGCTCGTGGAAAGCCAGGTACTGCCTTTCCCGCACATTCTAGGAGTCTGCCCTACGTCCCTGGGGTTCTTTCCTTTAGCCCAACCCCTACCCTGTCCTGTGCACATCTCCTCTGCAGGGTGAGATGATTGACCGCATTGAGTACAACGTGGAACATTCCGTGGACTATGTGGAGCGAGCTGTGTCTGACACCAAGAAAGCTGTGAAATATCAGAGCAAGGCCCGGAGGGTGAGCTGGGGCGGGTGGGCCTGTGGGACAGGTGGGCTGGGCTGAGCAGTCGGGGCAGGGCTCAGGCCAGGGCTGAGGTGAGTGATGAAATCCAGAGGGAGGCCTTATCTCTGGCTCTGACCTCTTCCTTTTTCTGTTTTCTCTCCCCTCCTCTTTTTCCTTACACCTGCTTCCCCATCTTTCCCTGCATCTGTCTGTCTCCCTTTATCTCTCTGTCTCTCTCCTCCTTCCTCCCTGTCACCCTTTCTGCCTGCAGAAGAAAATCATGATCATCATTTGCTGTGTGGTGCTGGGGGTGGTCTTGGCGTCATCCATTGGGGGGACGCTGGGCTTGTAGACCCCCCCATCTCTCCCAGACCCTTCCCCCACCACATTGGGAGCAATACCCCCACCATCCCCTTCCATCCCCTGCTCCAGGCTCACCCCCAAGACAGACCCAGGCAGCCCCCCCTTCCCACCCCCCGTCAGACCCTGGAGTCCCTGGACCTCACCCCGCCATGGACCACCCCTGCCCCCGCACGTAGATAGCAGCAGGCGTGATTACACATGCACACCAACATGCATGCCGCCAGCACATGCTCGAGACGTGTGGACACCCCAGCGTGTGTGTGTACGTGTGTAGATGTGTGTGGAAACACCAAATCACCCTTCTGCCCCCCCCCCCCCCCGCCTCAGGTCTGTGTGTCTTCTGAGCTTCCCCCTTTCACTTGGGTTGTTGTGTGTAGACTGTGGCCGGGTATAACACAGCAGCCCACCAAGCCCCGCTCTGTCTTCTGTGAATAGATGCGTGTGTGTGTGTGTGTGTGGCCACAGATCCACAGACGCACAATTCGCGTACATGGAATTTTGCGTTTGAGTGTTTGAATCCAACACAACAGCACTTCTTCCACGGATCCCCACCTCCCCCATGTCTGCTATAGGTAGGGCCGGTCGTGAGTGTACAGACGCTCACACTCACATTCCCAGAGGATCCAGGTGGGCCCAGACACACACGGGCCATGGCAGACACCCCAGTGTGATGTGAAGCAGACCCTCCTGGCTTAGGCACCCCAGGGGCTGGCACGTGTCCCAGGGAGCGTGTGTGTGCATGTGTGTGCATTGTGAGCCTGTGGAGTTTAGCCAAGGTGAGTGGAAGTGTGTAAATAAGCTAGCTCGGCCTGTGTATACGTGTGCATTTCCCCCAGCAGGTAATGTGAGGAATACGTGTGTGTGTGCGTGCGCGTGTGTCTCAAGGACGTGCCTGAAATTTGATGGGTCTTCTCCTAGGACAGAGCTCTCCATATTGTGCGCTGGACACCCATTTTGGGTAGGCCCAAAAATACACATTTCTGTGCTATGTGGAATACGTCTGTGTGAGAGTGTGTGCGCGTGTGCCCACGTGTGTGTCTAGAGGCTTTCTACATGGTGTGTTTCTGCCCGCCTGTGTGTTATATGCACACACGTTTGTCTTTAAAGACGCGTGCCCCGTCCAGGTTTGTTTATCTGGACGTATCTGCCCTCTCCCTCTCTCCCCAGAGCTGCTGACCAACATCTGGTGTGGTCACACACCGTCCCATCAACATTGTGCAACTGCAGCTTCCTGCCCTGCCAGGTTTCAGAGCCCCTGTGCACACGTGCCCACACGCCTGTGTTTCTCTGTGTCTCTGCCAGAGGGTAGACCTTTGTTGAGAGCGGGTGCACCTCGGTGTGCTCACGCATGTCCGGGCTGAGGGGGCCTCGTGCGGGGGGCCCACTGAGGCACATACATACACACAGGAACATGCATGCTCCCACGGGCGTGGTGCCCTTTCAGGCTGCACCCACTTGCATGTAGATGCCACCCAAAAGGGCTATTTGTGGGAAATGTTACTGACGAGGCGAATGTCAGGGGCCACCCCAGACAGATCGAAAATTAGGGCATTCCTGCCTTCCACACATTTACCTCCGAACTGGCCAGGGCTTGTCCTCACCACCACATCTGACACTCTGGACTCTGACTCAGGGACTGGAACTGTTATTTCAGGAATACTGGAATGGCCGGTTGGCAGCAGCCACTCAGGGCGAGCCGAGTCCCAGGACCCATCCCCTGCCGAAATGTTGGCAATAGCTATCCCCCACCCCCCTGCCCGTCCCCTGGGTTGAGATTGAAGGTGAGGGCACAGGCCCGAGCTTCTGAGGGTGAAGAAAGGGCCCACTCCTCCCTCACTGTGTAGACAGCACATGCACTATGCGTGGAGGGTTGGGGGGTAAGGTTGGTGGCCGGGCCGCAGGAGATGCATGAGCAAAGGACCCACATATACAGGATTGAACACACAAGAAGTACGCCCTGCCCCAGGGTTGGGTGTGTGTGTGCAGATTGTCTCCCGGGGTCCCACTTCATGTGATGTGGTGTGTGTGTGTGTGAGAGAGAGAGAGAGAGAGAGAGGGAGACAAAGACACAGGGAGACAATGCGGATGTGACCTTCTGGAACACAATACCCCTCCCACCCTCACCCAGCTCAAGTAGCTTGACCCTACTTGAGCTGTGTGAGCCCTGCCTGTGTGACGCCAATATATGTAACCCCCAAGGTGGGCTCTGTTGAGGAGGGGAGCCTGTCTGTCCCTTCCAAGAATGTCCTTCTTCAGGACAGGCAGTTTGCCCCAGTGTCTGATTACGGCCCTCCTGCTCCCCTCTCAGGCTTCTTTGGGGACATCAGAGCAGGCCCCAGCATCCCCACCCTTTTTCCTTCCTGCTGCCTAGCCAGGACACCCTTGTGGCCCCGGTGTTTCCAGAATTCCTACAGCCTTGGGGCCACAAGAACGAGGGTGGAGCCACGGCTGGAATGATGCTGTTGCCTCCTTGAGTGGTATTAGGCCCATAGCTGTCCATTCCTGGGTCTCCATTGGACTAGAGGATCCCCGAGGGTCTGCTGTGCCCCACCTTCTGCAAGTCCCACAGGTCATATGATGTGTTTGCTTGTTGGCTGCCGTGTCTGTACGTGTCCTGGAATGTTGTCTGGGGGCTGGTGGCTTTTGCATGTTCTTGGACGAGTGTGCTGCTCACCCTCCGTGCACCTACGACCTCCAAGCCCATGTGTGCCCTGTGGGTGGTCCTGGGCCTGGCCAGGGCTCGCTGCTTCCCCGTCCCCTTTCTCCCTAGCCCCGCCTCTCATGAAGCACACTGCGTGTCCATCCCATGTGCCTGTGGGTCGATGCACGCTCTTGCCACGCCTTGAGCGTGTGTACATGATGTGTTCTATGCATTCACCCTGTCCCCCCAGCCTGCCCCGCAGAGGACAAGATGGGTGGCGCCCGGCTCCCTTCTTCCCCCCCACCGCCCCCTTCCCGCTGTGCAGCCGTGTGCGTTGGCGTGTGTTTCCGTGTCGCTGGCGTGTCACGTGATGTAGCCGTGTTTGCTGACATGAGCCCTTGCCCCTCCTGTTTCTCCGTTGGTTTCTAGAGCTCTTTCCCTTTCCTCCCCAGAGGGGACAGGACTCCTGGGGCCTGGCTGGGGGCCCAGAGCCAGGCCACCCTCTCCTGTTAGCCCTCAGAGTCCCATTTCTCTCTATTGGTGACCAAGTTGCAAATGGATAAAACACAGGAAAATTCTGCCCCGCCCCCTGCCCTGCATGTCCTGTCCCCAGAGCCCCCCCACCCCCACCCCCACCCCGGGCCGGGTCGGGCCCCGTGGGACGGGAGAAATAGCAACCAATCCAACAGCGGGCGTGCTGTGTGCTCACTTCCTTCTGTCCCCACACGGGACGGGCGCCGTGGGGAAGGGGGAGACATGGTGGGAGGCGGGAGGGAGACCTGGACAGGCAGATGGGCACAGGCTTGGATAAGGAACTTTAATCTAGGGCTTGGCCAGGTACAGCATTACCAGGGCATCCTCAGGCAGAGATTGAACGTTACTGCAGGAACTAATTTGGGTGGAGGGGTGGGAAGAAGGGAAAATACACAGATTTGCGTAGGCTTCATTGAAAAGAGCTGTCCAAAGGTGATCAGTGTTTGAAAATAATGGGACTGTGATCCCTGAGGGAGGGCCAAAGGTGGTGACAGGAGCCAGAAAGTATCTTCACTCTGAATCCAGGCCTGAGGGTCACACCTGGACACAAGAAAGCCAGCATGAAGCCCATGGAACTCCTACTCACTTCCTGCTCGAAAAGCCAGAAATGGGATGGGCAGTTGAGAACATCAGGGGAATCAGACATCCGCCAACCAGCCATCAGGCCTGGGTTGAGAGTGAAGACATGCCTGCCCCAAAACCCTGCCCTAGAACTTAGACGCATCAGGACATGGACTGAAGGCTCATGGGATTAAAACTGTGGAGAGCTGTAGGATAACCAGTGTGGCACCAGACCCCTCTTCCAGCTCTAGAATGCAGCCTTCCCTCCCCACCCAGGGTTTGAGGGCTCTGGACCTGGATGGATGTGCCATGCTGGGCTCCAGGGCCCCAGCTCCACTGCTAAGGGGCTGAACCCTCCACGGCCTGTACCCAGCGGATGGTGCGGGTCCGGCTGTCCTCCCACGAGAATAGGGGCTTGTAGCCGAAATGGCGCTGGGCTTTGTCGGTGCTCACGGTGAAGGTGGTGTTGGCCACGGCCAGCGTGTAGGGGTTGAGCAGGGGGGCGTAGAGCAGCAGTGGCCGCAGCAGCCACTGCAGCAGGGCATTGAGAGTAGCCAGGAGCATCAGCAGCCAGTAGGGCACCAGCAGGCGGGTGTCCACCAGCCGCAGCCCACAGGGGCCCAGGAACTCCATGTTGAAGTCCTCGTAGCTCTTATAGGGTGATTCGTCATAGCAGAAGTACACCTGGCCGCCCATCAGCGCAGCTCGCTGCTCCAGCTCTTGGGCTACCAGCACGTGCATCCAGGCCACATTGCCTGCCAGTGGAGGAGGGGAGGCGAATGTGCCCCTGAGTGCCCTGGAGACGACGCAGACGCTGCTCTCCCCTGGGCAGGCCCGTGTCCAAGCCACACCCCCTCCGTGGGCTCACGTAGGCACGCCCACATAACCACAGCGCGGGTGAAGGGTGCTTTCTCCTCTGCCCTGTAGCCACTTGCCCTCCCGGGCCGGCCTGCATGGATGCTACTTCTTCTGTTGGCCCTGTGTAGATGCTGCCCCTGTCCTCTCCTGGGGAGGGGCCGCTCCCGTAATTGCAGTCCTGTCCTCAGCCTGTGGCATGTTTTCTACGTTAGCCTTCCCAACTCACACAACTGCAGTTTCCTCTGCGGCCGGCGCAGACAAAGCCTGCATCTCCGTCTACTCTGGTCCACATATGGCTCACCCTTTTCTAGCCAGGGCACACACCGCCCACCCAGGACCACATGGGTCCTGCCCTGTTCTTAGCCTGCCTGCTGTGTAGGCTGGGCCTTACCCACATAGACCCGGCTGTGCTCCACAGAGGCTGGGATGGCCCGGAAGAGCCGACCCCCCAGACGAAGGCCCTGGTGGTAGAAGTCCCTCATGATCTGGTGGCCTTCGCCGTAGATGCCAGTGGGACGCAGGGCACATGTCACCAAGGACAGTCCCCCATGGACCTGGGGGCAAAAGGCAGGCACGGCTAAGACCTAGGACCCAGAGGCCTGAACTGGCCTCCTCAACCTGGAGATTGGATACAAAAAAGTCCTGCTGGCCCTGGCTCTGCCTCTGACCAGGAGCCCTCCACACCCCCACTTTGTGTCTCTTCTCCTGTCTCACCTTCCTTCCATTGGCTTCCAGGACCAGCCGTTCAGCTTGGGCCTTGCTGCAAGGGTAAGGGTGTCTGTGTATTGCTTCATATGGGGTGTCTTCATTGCCCCTAGTTGGGGGAGAGGGAAAATTCTTTTTTTTTTAATGTTTTACTTATTTTGAGAGAGAGAGAGAGAGAGAGAGATCAGGGAGGGGCAGAGAGAAAGAGAATCCCAAGCAGGCTCCATGCTGCCAGTGCGGAGCCCGATGTGGGGCTCGACCTCAGGGTTCGTGAAATCACGACCTAAGCCCAGATCAAGAGTGGGACCCTCAGCCGACTGAGCCACCCAGGTGCCTTGGGGAGAGGGAAAGGTCTTAATGCTGAGGGGAGATGGGGCTCTTACAGTATCGAGGGGAACCTCAGCTTACCTGTAGAAGGGGTGGCCTTTGATATTGGGCCCCACAACTTCCATGCTGCTCGTGTAGACCAGGAACCGTGTTCCAGTCTGCACACAAGCCTCAATCACGTTTTTTGTGCCTGGGAGAGGTGGTGGGGAGAGGGTGTACCCGAGCTAAAACTTCTCCCTCTCTGCATCTTTCCTACCCACCCCCATCCCCAATTTGGGTGAGGGCCCGTGGCTTCCTTCCCCAGGTCCCACAGCAGGTCAGTGAGGGCTGCTGACCTGCTATTACAGGGGCAGGAGTACCCAGAGGACAGGTTTCCACAGGAGGATCACAGAAGTCAAGGTCAAAGAGGGGGTGGGGAACAAACAGCCACCTCACCCTGGACGTTGACCTCATAGATGGTCTCAGGACTGGCCCTCCCAAACACATCCACCAGCCCAGCTGTGTGGATGACCACGTGGGCTCCAGCTACAGCCGCTGCCACCTCATGGGCCTGGGTCACATCCCCCTGGATGGCGGTCACCTGCACGGGCCCTGGTAGGGATAGGAGCAGGCAGAGGCAGTGTCAGAGCTGGGGCCACCGGCCAGCTGCTGGGTTCAGCCTACACCCTTGGGAGCCACATGTTCCCAGCGTGACTCATTCATCCCATCCATGTGCACCGGAAGACATAAACAGGCATCATCTTTTCCACCACGGCAAAGGGAGTCCACCCACCACCCCCGTTCCCTCTGCTCCACGATCACCTGTCTTCAGCTCCTCCAGCCAGGGACCCAGGTGCAGGTCAAAGACCCGCAGCTCATAGAGCCGGGGTTCCCGCTGCAGTAGCATCCGCACCACATGCTCCCCTAGGAAGCCGCAGCCACCTGTGACCAGGTACACCAGCTTCCGGGTCTCCGCAGAGTCTGCCATGCCTGGCTGGGGAGGAGAACCGGAGTTGCCTGCCATCACCTACCCCGGTGCCAGCAGCTCACCTGTTACTCCTAGACAGGGCCTCTGGCCCAGTGGACTGGATCAGCGATCCAGGGGCCGGAGCTGCTCTTGGAGGCTGCAGCGGCCAGGCTAACCCACCCTCTGACTGCAGTTAGTGAGATAAGAAGGGGGAGGGCCTGGCATTTGGGAAGGGCTCAGGGTTTGAGCTGGAGGGGGAGGTTCTGGGACAAAAATGGAGGGTAGGAGTTAAGGGGCTGGGAAGGAAGGGAGAGGGAGATGGGGAAGACTGTAACTAGGGAAAGGGGCCCGTGGGCCCCGGCATCACCTCTGCCTACCTGCAGCCACAGTCCCAGGGTGCCCAAACTGGCCACCGGAGGAGGGACCCTCTTCTCTCGGCGCCTGGGCCAGCCGACCAACACACCGTCCCCTTCCGCTTGCTCCTCCCTCCTGGCCCATTCCAGGAACAGACACCAGCCCAGCCTCCACCCCTCTGTCCCCCGCACTCTTGCCATAGGGCGCCCCCTGGTGGCCACTCTGTACTCCACTGCCATCTGGTTCCAGCAAAGAACTTGGGGAAGGGGCTGGGGAAGCCAGAACCAGCTGGGTGGCTACTGAGGATGGAGCAGGTGGGGTGACCTCATTGCCACTGCATGATGTCAGTCCTTCCCTTTTGCTGGATTTCCCAGGATGCCAGAAGCCCAGCAGTAACTGTGGTTCTGGGAAGGGAAGAGAGGCCTGACCTTGGCCCAGCTCTGGCTGACCTTGGTGGGGGATTTCTGGATGACTATTCCTGCCTATTAGGTGACCCAGAACAATGGTGGTTGAGTCTGTAGGTCTACCCACCCCACACTTCAGGTCATCCACTTCCCCCTCTCTTCACTTGCCCCATCCTTTGTCCTCAACCCCCAGCCCCCCACCCTGCTCTTCCCCAAAGATATTCACCAAGCACTTTTGTACAATAAAGTTTAATCACAATTATAAAAATGTGGCGTTGGGTTTGCGCTATTAACATATGTACAATCCAGCCCAACAGGAAGGGCCCGCCCCCCCCACCATCCTGGCCTGGCAGAGCAGGAGCTTCCAGACACCAGGGTGGGAGGGTGACCCACAGGGTCTGGCAGGAACAGAAGATGAGGCAGGGTTCCAGGCACGGAGTCCCTAGGACTGGGGGCACAGAGCCCCCCCCTAGGGGGAGAACATGGCCACTGCCCCTAGAGACCCCCTAAACTGGGGAGGGGTGCACGCAGGGCACAAAGGGGAAGTCCCCATTAACACAAAGCAAGGGGGCTATGCAGCCCCCCAAGAACAGGATCTGTACAGGCCGGCACCCCAGGTTTCCACAGGAAACAGCTGCTGGCAGCTACAAAACATTTACAGCTTCTTCTCCGCAAAGAAAAAAAAGTTAGGGGGTGGGTGGGCAGGGGCGACAGGGGAGGCAGAAGTTGCCTCAAGGGACTGAGGCTCCCTTGCTGGGCTCAGGGCCTCCCAACCCCGTATCTGGAGATGGGGGCATGTGGGCCCTGCTGAGCCCACTAAGGCTGGGGGGCTGGGAGCTCAGGGCACCAAGGGGAATAAATAGGGGCGTGGGCACCAGTCCTGCCCCACCTCAGTTGAGGGAGCCACGGCAGCTCTCGGTGCCACACAGACACGGGATCTTGTTGTCCTCCAACGGGAACTTGTAGTCATAGGTGATCTCCTCATCCACACCGATGGGCTGCTTGGAGTAAATCACAATCTTCTTCTGGGACTCGATGGTGATCACCTTGGCATAGCAGTTGGGCTACAGAAGGGGAGGGCAGTGTGAGCCGTGGCCGCCCTCCACCCCCATGCCCATCCCACCCTGGCCTGGCCCCCCGCGCACCGTGCAGCAGTGGTTGATGAACCTCGCCAGGTTGCCGCACTTGGTAGCATCGATGATGGTGTCGTGGTCCACCCGGAACAGGTAGCTGCTGCCGATGCCTTCCTGCACATAGCGCTTCTCCCGCATGTCGGCCACCATCTGGTAGGATGGGGTGCCGCCACAGTCAGGGTGCTGTCCCTCAGCTCCCTGCCAGACCAGGCCTGACCCCACCAGCCCCCATGAAGGGGATTGGGACAGTCACCCACCTACCACCCTGGGGGCCACATCAACCTGTCCTGGACCTATGTAGCTCTTCTCTGGCTGTCAACCTAAGGCGATGATACTCTCACTGCTTCCAGGAGCCCTCTCTCATAGGGCCTCTCCAACCCTGACACCTTTGGCCGCCACTGTGGTGGTCACTGGGCAGGAGCAGTGGCCACTGGCTCCTCCTGGAGCCTCTGCCTGGCCCCTAGTGGAGCCCCCAGTGTATGGTGGGGCTGGGCCACTTCCCAAGATGACAGTGGCCATTTCATGGACTGACTCCTGTTCATCTCTTCTCCCAGGACCCTCTCTCTCCAAAACAAGCACCCATTGGCTGCCACCTGTCACCATTAGTGCCCACATTCTGTGCAAGGAGGAGTAACTACTTCCCAGGAAATGCACAATAAGGCCCCCTGTATTCTCTTCTTGGGTGATCTCACTCTCTTCCAGGGCTTCAACTGCCAGAAAAGTGGTGGGGACTCCTCCCAAACTTCCATCTCTAGCCAAAATCCACCTCCGTGGAGCTGCTGGGCGTCATCCTCTAGATGTCCCCGGGGCCCTGCAACTCCACATGTGCCAATTGGAACTCATCTCAACCACAGAGCCGCTCCTCCTCACTCCCCACCTCACTGGCAGGCGACCTACCCTAGCTGCTCAGAGCAGCACTGAGAGGTGGCCTCACCTCGCCCTTGCCCTGACTCTCCAGAGCTAACTTGTCGCCGGTCCCGCCAGCTACCTTGGACCCACAGGCTCCTCTGTTACCCCAGTTGCCACTACTTGAGGCCACCAGGGCCTACTGGGATCTCCGCAACAGCGCCCCACTGGTCTTCGTCTCTAGCTGTCCCCTTTGTCCCACCGCAGCCAGTGCCTGGTGCTTCACGGCAGCTTCCCTCCCCTTACCCCTGGCCCCAGCTCACCAACATGGCTCCCAAGCTCCGCGGAGACTGGCTCCGCCTGCCTCTCTAGGGTTATGTCACGGTGACCTCCTTGCCCTCCTTAGACTACCCTGCCTTTTCATGTGCTGCTGGGCAACTGGGAGCATCCTTCCCCTCATCTGAGTCTGGTATCTTCTCATCATCCTTCAGCTCCTGCCTTAAACATCACCGTGCGCCCATCGCTGCTGCCTCCCTGAGCCCCTTTCTGATCAACCGAAGGCCATCCTTTCCTGCAGTTGTTTGTGCAATGCCTGTCTTCCTCCACTAAACTGTGCGAGGTGCTTAAAGGGAGAGAGAATACTGGTCTTGTTTCTTGCTGGATCATCACCATCTAGTTTACTAGTATCCATTACTAACTGTTGAAGGAAGGAAAAACAGAAAGAGGCAGGCTTCACCGACTATGTCCTGGAGCTGGGAGGTTATGTGGGGCTTTATGCAGAGAATGGATGGCATTCATGCCAGCATCCCCTCTGACTGGGGGCTGGATTCGGGGCCTCACCTGGCGGATGTTCTGACCCACGTATTCGATGACCATCTCGTCAGCTGCGATGGGTTCCATGGCAAAGAGTCCCCACTCATGGATCCGGCTCCGGCCGAATCGGAGCTTCTTCTTCCGGAACTAGAGGGCAGAAGGCAGACCGTGCTGCTGGGTGCCTCCCTCAACCTAACTCCTTGCCTTTCCTGCAGACCTCTAGGGCAGGAGGGTTCTTTGGCCACTCACCTCCCTCCATGCCCACCCCTAGGGGACTTCATGATGCTGCCCTCCCACCAAGCCTCTCTTCCCCCAAGTCCCTGCTCTTCACCTTGAGCTGGTTTAGCTTTAGCAGATCACTGTCCATGATGGCAGAGGTGCCAATGGCACTCAGCAGCCGCCGCTGCTCAGACCGGCGCTCCGAAAGCACACGGTTAGTCCCCTGGGAGAAATAGGACAGAGGTGAGGTAAGCGACAGGAGAAACCATGGGAAGAGATCCCAGTGGGCCAGATACGAGGGCAGAGCCTTACCTGAGTGTCCGCTCCTTCTAGCTGCCGGGCAGAAACAGGACACACATCCAGGTACCTGTCTTTTTCCTTCTTGCTGATGGGGTAATAGCCTTCACTTCGGGCTGAGCCTGTCTGGTGCTCACGGGGCCCATCCTGGAGCCGCCGCTTGCGTTTTGGAGTGCTCAGGTTGGTGAGTGCAGGGTGTTAAGGAAGAAAATGGGTTCCTGACTGGCCAGACCCCTGGGGCCCCTCCCCTCTGTCTCCCCAGTCCCAGCCCAAGGAAAGGGTGACTGAACTTAGCTGGAGGTCCTGAGCATATTTAGTGAGGACAGAAAAAGAGAGAGAAGGAAGTCTCAGATCCCACATTTTCTGCCAGAAAAACTTGGGGAGCCAGAGAAGGGGCAGGAGACAGAGAGAAAAGGGTGGCCCGGAAGCTAGAGGAGAAATACCCAAGCTGAATGCGGCAGACAGAACAGGATAGGGAGGGAGATAAAGGTGCTAGCTGCAATCTGAGGGGGACGTTACCCAGCCGTGCAACCCCAGGGAAGCCTGCCCCCACCCCTGGGGCCTGCCTTCCTGTCCAGAGCAGGCCGGCCTTAGGGCCCAGGATATTGGTGTGATGGACCCAGTGGGTGTCGTTAAGCCAGTCAGCCCCGCTTGTCTGCTGCAGTAGCCGCTCGTATGTGAGCCGCAGGTAGCCCATGTCCTCCAAGTCCAGGCCTGAGTTCCAAATGTCATACAGGATGGTCATCTGCTCAAACTCACTGCGGGGCTCGAAGGAGGGGGGTGGAGGGGGTGGGGGGGGGCGGGGGAGGCCGTCTGCGCCGAGCATGAGAGCGGAGGCTGCGACGCCGAACGGCACCCTCCCCGTCACTGCTGCTGCTGCTGCTGCTCTCGGATGACTCTGACTCCTCTTCCTCCTCCTCCTCCTCCTCGCCTTCCTCTTGCTGCTGCTGCTGCTGCTGCTGCTGCTTTGGCTCCTCTGCCTCAGCCACCACCACCTCAGGGGCCTCTAGGACCTCATCTGCTGGGGAGCTGAAGAGGGCTGCAGGGGCAGGAACTGGCTCCACGGGCCGAGGGGCCGGTGTGGAGGGTGGCGGCTTGACGGCCAAGGCGTAGTTGTGCTCCAGGAGGATGTGGCTGAGGAGGGGGCCCGGGCGGTCCGCCTCATCTGATGTCTCTGTGGCCTCCGAGTCATCGCCAGGAGGCAGGGCGGCTGGCCCACGACGGGCTGGGGTCAGGGCCAGGTCGGCTAGCACTGCCAGGTCCACTTCTGTCCCTGGCTCAGCTTCTTCCTCCTCAGTAGAGCGGCCTCGGCCTCCAGCCCTGCTCCGACCTCCTCGGGACACCTCCTCGGGCCAACTCTTGACCAGGGATGCGTGGTCCAGGGGCAGGTTTCGAATGGTCCGCTCCACGGCCCGGGGAACTTTGCGGGAGACGGGTCCAGGAGACTTGATCTGTGGTGGGGCAGCTGGGGGAGGCTCTGGCGCCGGCACCTCCTCCACAGCAGAGAAGGAGACGGTTTTCCGGCGTTTCTTGGGTGGGGGCAGGAGAGGGATAGGAGAGGAGGGGCGCTCGTCAGGGCGGTGGGCGGGGGCTGGGGGACCCGCTGGCGGCTCAGGGGGAGGCTGGGGCACACTGGGAGGTGGTTCCTCGGTGGAACCTGGGGAAGGAAGAACACAGGGAAAAGGAGAGGGTCAGCAACTTGGGCCAACGTCATCAGACAAGAGGTTCCTCGTGGGCAGGGCACCGGCGGCCTCGCTGAGGAGGCCATGTCCAGGCTGCCTTTTGACAGGCTGCACGCTCGCCCCCACTGCCAGGAGACACTTGGGCTCACTCCGCAAACACACTGCTGCCTCCCGGCTGCAATGTCCTCAGCACTGTGGGCTCCCGCGGCAGGAGGAGATTCGACAAACAGCCACTGAGCACCAACTCTGGCAGGCGTGGGAAAAACACGTCAAGCAGACACTTTCAAAACCCTCACAGAGCTTATAATCCAATGGGGACAATGACGGGAAACAAAGGCACAGCCCAAACTGTGAAGAGTCGGGATAGGAGCTCCAGGGAAACAAATACTTAGACTGTAGCCTGTTTACCAAGACTGGTGGTGACTGACTGAACTACGTCCAAGGACTAGGCACACAGGCCAAGACGAGTTCTGCCAGGCAGTGTATAATGAGGATGCAATTAACCAGGCTCTGAATTAAAGTATCCGTTATTTCAACTACAAACAATGTTCTTTCTCTGTTTAGTGAGGTGAGAAAGATACATGTAAAAAGCCAAATCTTTGTATTAAAACACTGCATAAAATTTGTTTCCTCCCCACCACATGCCAAACAGTACTAGAGATTTGCCAAAGTGCACAGGGGTCAAGACTCCCCTAAAGAAGGTGAGAGTGAAGCTGAGATCCTAAGGATGGGGGGAGGGGGGTGTGTGGCCTGGGGAGGGGACACATTGTCTTGGGCAGGCGGTGCTCTCTCCCCAGTCCCCCAGAGACACAGCTTCCCTCTGTTGGGCGTCCCAACAGAGGGTCTGAATACAGCTCAAGCCAGACACATTTCCCTGAGGCAGACCCTGTCTTGCAGACCGACCCTCTCTCTTCCTAGGTTTCAGCCACCAGAACAGGCATGGCCTTTCAGACCCCTGGCCCTTCATTTACGTGGCTCCCTTTGTTTGGAATGCCTCTCTTCTCTTGCACGTTGGGAAAGCTCACATGCAACTTTCAGCCCCAGCTCAACGCCATCTTTGTGAAAGCTTCCCCAGCTTCTTCAGACACTGGTAGTGACTTCCTCTCAGAACCAGAAGGCCAGTGCTTCCTAAGTGCCAGTCTTTTTAGTCTGGCAGCAGATTATTAGCTAATATTTTGTGCCAAGTACCAATATAAGTACCAATTTAAGTCAACATGTGTTGACTACTCATTTCATTCCTGACAATTAGCCCGTGAAATGGGTACTATTAATAAAACCCAGTTTACAGATAAGGAAACTGAGGCAGCGAGAGGTTAATAACTGGCCCAAGGTCACACAGCTCACCCCAGACAGCCTGGGTTGAATTCTGTGCTCTTATCCACCTCCCCATGCTGCTCTGGACATCCTGTAGTGAGGCTCTGTGGTTTCATGTCTTGCTCTAACACTCCCAGAACTAAAGGGCAGTCAGCTCCAGGCCTGACCCAAGCAGGCAGTGATCAACATGTGTCCACTGCCTTAACAGACGTTCCCCAACCAGGCACCCTCAGCAACGTCCTCAGCCTGCTATCTCTTGAGACTCTGGACAGCATCTGGTGTCTCAGCCAGCAGTGAGCCACAGGGTGGTCCTGGGTGTTCGTCCCAGGTCCTCCAGTCTTCTTGCCTCTTCTCCTCTCTGTTTTGGGGCAGCCCTGCCTCTGACCCATCATTCCAACCTAGCTCACTGTGCCCTCTGGAAGTCTGGCTCTTGAGGGAAAAAATTCCCCTCCTGGCTCAGCTTCTTCACATAGATTTTTCTTTTGCTTCCTATCCTGAAAGAAACCTGGCCATACCTTTCATTTAGGGAGACAACTTTTGGGGTACCTTTCTGGTCTACAACTCCCAGAAGCCAATGTTTCTGCTACATGACCTGCCCCACTCCCTGCGCCCATCCATCATTAACTGATGACTACCTGACCCAAAGCAGCCCAACCAGAAACTTCCCTGAGAATAAGGATCTCAGATAGGAATGGGTTTCTCTGCAGCATGGACATCAGCTGGAATAAAGAAGCAGGGGAAGCCCATTTGCAGGAGAAAGGAATGAACCACACCAGAAGATAGAATAAAGGCAAATCGGGGTGCCTCAGTGTCTCAGTTAAGTATCTGACTTCAGCTCGGGTAATGATTTCACGGTTCATGGGTTCGAGCCCCGCGTCGGGCTCTGTGCTGACAGCTCAGAGCCTGGAGCCTGGTTCAGATTCTGTGTCTCCTTCTCTCTCTCTCTCTGTTCCTCCCACACTTGTCCTCTCTCTCTCAAAAATAAACAAACATTTTTTTAAAAAAGAAGAAAAAGAGGAGGCGGAGGCGGCAGAGGGGGAGGGGGAGAGGCAAATCCTAAAGGGTGTCCAGGTCCCATCTTTGGGTTCCACTAAACAAGCCCTCTCTTGCCATCAGGCCACATATCCTCTATCAAGGTGCATCCTGGGAACTCAAATATCCCTATCATTCGGTAAAAGCCAAGAGACCTGCCTCAACCTTCCTCTCCTCTCCCATTTCTGCCATCTACCTAAGGGGCTTTTTTTTTTCTTTTTTTGAGAGCGTGAGAGCAGGGGAGGTGCAGGGAGAGTGAGCGAATCCTAAGCAGGCTCCACACTGCCAGCACAGAGCCTGACACAGGGCTCGAGCCCACAAACTGTGAGATCATGGCCTGAACCAAAATCAAGACTCAGATGCCTAACTGACTCAGCCTCCCAGGCACCCCACCTAAGAAACTCTGATAGCTCACCCATTCACCCCATTCTCCCCTCTCCAGTGCCTGCCTTCATTCATCCTCAGCCAGCCTCCACCAGTCCTGTACCTGACCTTGTTATCCCTGGAATGGTGCCACCTCAGACCCCTACACTCTGACGCCCTGCCCTCTGATCACACTTCCCCAGGTCTCTTCAGTTCACCACATGGCACCACACCTATTCAATTCCCCACCTTCTAGCTCCCTCTAGCCTGTCCTCCTAAATGAGCTGCCTTCCTTCTTGTGCCTGCCTGCAGGGCCCTCACTCTGTCTTCTCCTTTCACGGCACTTTCCACATCCTTCAGCTGCCACAGCCACCCTGTTTGGAGACCTCCAACCCTGACTCTGCCCAACCACTTGTGCTCCCTCCTCTTTCACCCCTGAGCCCCAGTCTCAGCGGGGCATCTGAACCAAGCCCGGGTCCCTTTTCAACCTTATTCCCTTCTCTACTTCCTTCCCCAAGGCTCCTCCTCCAGCCATTCCGTGGAGCTCAGAAAATGCCCTCTAGGTCTGATGCACAGAAGGCCCTCAAGCATGAAATCCCACATCTCCCTGCCTCCCCAATTATGGATGTGCATCAGACCTAGAGTCCACCCCTCTACCCCCAGATACTGCTCTCTCTCTCCTGGCCTATCTATCTGCCTCCTCCTCTCTGCCCTATATCTACATGCTTCAGTCTCACTTATTTTGGAAAACTAAGCCTCCATCAACCCTGTATTCTCTTGCTGTCTCTCCAATCCCAGCTGGGTGACTTCGAGCATCTCACTAAGCTTCAGATTCCTCATCTGTAAAGTGGGAGTAACAGGGATGGAATGAGGACTAAATAAGAAGACAAATCTGCAATGTCCTAGGCCTATAGCCTGGCACACAGGAAGCACTCAAGAAATGTTAGTATTACTCATTACAGCCTATCAACTCTCTCTCTTTTCACAAGAGTAGTCTACCCTTCCAAAAGGCTGGTTATCTCTGTCACCTGCCTTTACTCCTGAACACCCCATAACTTGGCTTCAGTCTGATCTGCTCTATTGAAATTGATAAGGTCACTAGTGACCCCCTAACTGCCAAATCCAGCAGAAGCTTTTCCTATCTTACAACCTTTCTTTCAGCCTGTTGGTACACACCACTCCTTCCCTTTGAAAACTGAGCGTCCTGGTTTCCTTCCTATCTTGCTGATAGCTCCTATTTGGCCTCCTCTGGCTCCCCTTTGCCCACCTGTCTCTTACACAATGGTAAGGCACGAGCCCTTCTCTTGTTCTAGGGTTTATCACATCATTCTAGGGTATACAACGAGCATGTTCACACCCACACTTGCCCTGTTCCCAAGTATTTACATTTCCAGCCCACTGGTTCTTTACACAGCTTCAGATCTACTTTTTTTTTTTAATTCTTTATGTTTTTTTTTCTGATTTTTTAGTTTTGAGAGAGAGAGAAAGAGCATGAGCAGGGAAGGGGCAGAGAGAGAGGGAGACACAGAATCCGAAGCAGGCTCCAGGCTCTGAGCTGTCGGCACAGAGCCCAGCATGGGGCTCAAATCCACAAACCATGAGATCATGACCTGAGCTGAAGTCGGACGCTCAACTGACTGAGCCACCCAGGTGCCCCAGATCTACTGATCCAACTGCCTGTTGGATGTTTCTTACCTGGAGGTCCCAGAGGCATGTCAAAGTCAACCCTAAAGTATCACATCAGCTTTCTTCCTAATTCTGGTTCTCCTCCTTGACTTCCCCTGCCCAAAAAGTAGTTCGACCAAGTGGTTCTATCTCCTAAATTTCTCAAATCCTCATCCCCACTTCTACTCCCTACACCTCACTCATAACCACCTTTGCTTTGGTTCACGCCCTTCACTTACCCACATCCCTTCAAACTCTTACACGGGTCACCCTACCTCCTTCCTCACCTCTCCGAATCTCTCCCTTTCCTGCCAGAATGATCTTTCTGGCAAAATGCAAAACTGACCACATCCCACCCTACTGAGATTGATGCCCTCTGACCACCGACAGACTCTTCTGCTACCGACAGACTCAGGAGAGGCTGGGAGAGGTGTTTTAGGATTAATGAGAGCTTTGACTCGTGAGGTCTGCACCAGAACAGAGTGCACCAGTGCTGGGAGGTCTTCATGTGGTCACTGTCCATCTCAGACCAGATTCTCAGTAATATCTGAGAGATGTCTGGAAGGCCACATGCATTTACGAAGCCTATCTTGAAAACTGACTTATAAATTCCATGCTAAGAACACCCTACTCCAAGTTACCACCATTGGTTCCCTTACTTACTAACTGCAATAGCCTCTTATTCTTCCTCCACAAACTCTGGCCCCTCTCCAAATTTTCTAGGCACTGCTTCTTTTCAGAACACAAACATGATCATGTCACTGCTCTGATGGGATTCCACTGCCCTCAAGATAAAGACCAAATTCCTAGTATGATCTACCCATTTTGTACGACCCAGCCCTTGCTCACCTCTCCAGAAGTCACCCCCGCTTCTCCTCACTCTCCACCATCCAGAAGGTTTCTTTTATGTCTTCCAACATGCTGTTTGCTCTGCCCTCAGGGCCTTTGCACATGCTAGTCATTAATGCCGGCTGCCTGCTTTACCTTGATTTCAGCTCAATGATGCTTCAGCACAGAAGACAGCAAAGATGTCTCCACAGATGTAGTCAGGTTCTCAGAGTCCTCTAGTGTGGTGTTTATCAGTTTGTAACCACAGATTTTCTTAGGTATTTATTACTCAACTAAACTGTCTCTCCCTATAGACCATAAGCTTCAGGATAGTGAGAACAGGACTTATTGTGCCTACCACTGTATCCCTTGCACCTACTGTAAAGTACAGATGACTCTTCAACAACATGGGTTTGAACTGTACGGGGCCACTTACATACACACTTCTTTTGATAAATACAGTAAGGTATCATAAATGTATTTTCTCTTCCTTAAGATTTCAATGACGTTTTTTTTTCTCTACCTTGCTTATTTCTTGTAAAAATACAGCACATAGTACATATAATATGCAAAATATGTGATAACCTACTACTTACGCTATCAGTAAGACTTCCAGTTAATTGTATGCTACTAACAGCTAAGTTTGAGGGGAGTTAAAAGTTATAGGTAGATTTTCGACTGTGCAGGGGGGTTGGTGCCCTTAACCCCTGCATTGTTCAAGGGTCAACTGTACTCAGTAAATAAATACCTACTGCCTGAATGAACAGTTCACTCAGAAGGACAAATTATGTGTATGTGCTATAAAATAACTGAATGTACAAATCCACAAAAGAAAAGATAAAATTAAGTTCCAAGCCAATGCTGTTACTAGTTGCTTTCCACCTATTTGTCCATTTCATCACCTGCAAGTATCCACTACACATTTAAGGCACAGACTCAAGAAAAATAGGAGGAATTTGTTAAATTGGGATTTTCCTTAATTAACTTGGAGACCATTCTGTTTTCCTTGTTAGCCAAACACCCTACCCTGGCTCTGTAAACCACTCATGACAGCAGTTTGAATGTGGCCATAAATGGCTCCAAGGAAGGACTGACAGGAGATGGTGACTTTCGTTTTCAAAGTCACATACTTGTACATAATTAAAAACTGCTAACCCTGTCACTGTTCTCACAAAGACAGATAGACACATAAACAGAGACCAAATGAACAGCTCAGCATCACCTACCTACAGGTCTTGCCGGAGACTTCTCCTGTTCAGGGAGAGGCGTGACTGGGGAGCCTGCAACCCGCTCTGGCTCGGGCTCTTCCACAGGCGCTGGCAGGGGCGCAGGGACATCTCTGGGGGGAGGGGACGTTGAGGGTATGGTTGCTGGCTGCTCCTCTTCCTCTTCTTCTTCAGAGGAGGACTCAGATGATGAGGAGGATGAGGAGGATGAGGAGGAGGAAGATGAGGACGATGACGAGCTGGATGAGCTGCTGCTCTCGGAGTCTGACGTGCTATCATTTTCACCATCTGAGTCGGCATACAGAGAACATTTGGAGGACGAATCGCTTTCCCCGTCCTCGCCTGGAAATCCAGAAGGGGCAATCAGGCGAGGTGGGAACACCCCTCCCTTGGTCAAGCCATGGGTTCATTCACTGACTCCCTACCATGGACAGGTTAGGCACTGTGCTAGGTGCTGGGAAGTCCAACCCTCAAGGAGTTGAATAAACACACTACTTGTTCACGGTGAGATAAACCTCAACATGAAAGGCTAGGGGACCATGGCAAAGGGAAGTCCTGGATTCTACCTGGAAGATCCGGTCAGGGAAGGGATCCCTGGGAGGGAGATGCTGAAGTCAAGAAGGACAAGTAGAAATACACTAAGCAGGGGCGCCCGGGTGGCTCAGTCGGTTAAGTGTCCGACTTCGGCTCAGGTCATGATCTCACAGTTCATGAGTTTGAGCCCTGCGTTGGGTCTCTGTGCTGACAACTCAGAGCCTGGAGCCTGCTTTAGATTCTGTGTCTCCCTCTCTCTCTCTGCCCCTCCCCCACTCGCATTCAGTCTCTCTTTGAAAAATGAATAAACATTAAAAAAAAAAAGTACACTAAGCAGACACGAGGGCTGAACAGGGATGTCAAAGGTGAGGGAAGGTGAGACACCTGGAGACCAGTAAGCGGTCTGCTTTAAGCTTTTCCCAAAGTGGGTCTTATAAATGCTGCCTAGACGACAGACTCATAAAAAGGACTGTAGGATAACAGAAGCTTTAAAAATATATGTTTTATGCCTCTGGGAAAGGGCAATACACTGGAAGAATTCTGTAAGAAGTTAAGAAATTTGAAGTGTCTGAGGAACACAACTGGATAAATTAGAATAGACAGTGCTGGTGGCCAAGGATGGGTCTGGAGAATGGCAAGATAGAGCTGAACACATAAATGGGAGCTAGGTTCTAAATGGCCTAACGTATCAAGAGGAGGAGTCATCTTATAGAAAATAGGGCGCTAGGAATCGACTTTATGGAGGAAGTCACAGGGTCAGGTGTTCGCTGAAGAAAAGAAAATGCCATTGGTAGACTGGAAAATGGATTGGAATGGAGGAAGAAGGATGGAAACAAAGACGAGGTAATCAATCAAAACTGCTGCAGAAGATTCTAACTGAGAAAAGACAGAACAGCAGGAACAATAAAGGCAACAAATCCAAGAAACACTGAGGTGGTGAAACTGACAGAAAGCAGTGACAAAATGGATGTACAACAGTCTGCCCCCTTAGAGAAGGTGACCCTGCCCTCTTCTTTCCTGAAAAGATAGGCTCTCAGATCATCATTCTCCCATCTGGCCTCTGCTGAAATGGCACCTCTCAGAGGCACTCCTTCTCCAAGAGATCTAGAACAGCCCATCTTTCCCCAGCTCCCCCACCCGTTACTCTCTACCCCAGTAACCTAGTTTCCCTTCTGCAACGTATGTATCTCTGAGGTGCTATTATCTGTTCACTCGTCAAGTCTCTTCCTCCCCTCCAACTGATCACAAGTTGCATGAAAGATGTGTCCCCAATACCCAGAACAGCGCCTGGTACACAGTAGAGGCTCAACAGCGATTTCTGAACAAATGAATGAGAAGAAAGACT
Organism: Panthera leo; assembly: GCF_018350215.1. Taxonomy (NCBI): domain Eukaryota; kingdom Metazoa; phylum Chordata; class Mammalia; order Carnivora; family Felidae; genus Panthera; species Panthera leo. The sequence goes on from NC_056694.1 coordinate 17,402,870, forward strand.
AAACCGTATATCCAAGACTCAATGGATGTGGAGGGAGGAGGTGTTCAACTGAAGAGCAGAGCAGTGTCTGGTGATGGCAGCTAAGGGGAGAGGGGAGGAAGGGGAAGCATGGCTCGGTGGCTGGACCTTAAAGGAAGAGCAGTGCTCAAAGGCAGAAAGGCATGGTCTGGTAGTTATCAAGGACTGGCAGGAGAACATGGACCACTTATCTTGAGGGGTTGGGCAAATTAAGTACATTCTGCTAGGCTGTCTTCAGAAAGGAGCAAAGTTTCAGTATAGGAGGTAAGCAGAAGGGAGTGTTCTGGGTATTGGACTTACTGTTTACAATGGGCCAAGCGTTCCAAAGGATAGGGCTAAAGGACAGCTGCTTTTGGGAAAGGCAAAGGTGGCCAATAAATCTAGCATGAAATTTCTGTGGACTCAGGGAAGCGATAGACAGGCAGCTGAATTCCTTCCTCCCTGAGCCAGAATTCTACTGTATTCTGTCTGTACCTACCATCTGATGCCTCTGTCTCCTTCTTTGTAGTATCCATAGCTTCCTCACGTTCTTCATCGTCTTCATCTTCCTCATCATCCTCCTCATCCTTAAAGAAAAGGACAAACAGGGACTAACAGGAGAAGAACAACTGTCCTTCCGGAGGCACAGCTACCTGGGCTCCAGCCCAGAGAGAAGGTGGCTGTGGTGACAGGAACTCAGCAAGTAGGCTTTTGGCAAGAACCGGGCGCCCCTCACCTTCTCTGAGGAGGACTCCTGGGATGCTTCCTCCCCTTCACTGTCCAGAGCAAAGGATTTGCGGTGCTTGCCCTGGGTCTTGCTTCGCTCTTCATCTCGTTTTGGGGGCTTGGTTCCCGGACGTCCCGGCTCTCCAGCCTCCTTCTCTCGCTCAGGGTCTAGGTGCATGTGAGTGGCCGTTAGAGCAATTTACCATCAGCAGTTAACAGTCCCCATTCCCCTGGCCCAAAGGAGCTTTTGCACACACCACTGCTGATCTTCCTGACAGTCCGACAAGACAGACCTCATTTTACAGACAAGAAGCTGAAGCTCAACAGAGAAAAACCCAAAACCCCAGAGCTACCTGTAACATTTTATAGAGTTTAAACATACTGCACCCGTTTTACCTTTCATCCTTTTCTGGGTTGGGTGGAAGAGGGAGAGGACTGGTTATGCCTGACCAAGAAAACAGTACTAAGGTAAATGGGTCTCCAGGGAAGCAAATCGGACTCAATAAGGAAGTTTCCTAGCCACGTAAGCTGTCAACCAATAGCTCAGACTTAGGGAAACTGGGAGGGAGGTTGCAGAAGAGCTTTAGATGGGGAACTTGGGCAGATGACCTGTTAAACCCTGAAATCCTACGACTCTAAATGTTGAAAGTATTTCCATTTTACAGGGGAAAACTGAAAATACAGAAAACTTCAATCAGCACGCCAGAGTAAGAACCACAACTAGAACCCAGGAATGACCCCATCTTAAGCTTCTCACACATCTCAGAACTGCTTTCATTTAACCTTGCACCAAAACCTCTACTTGGCTACTTGCCCTCCGACATCTTCACCCTTTACCTCTGCTTATTACTTTCCTATCAGAAGCTAGCACCCTTTCCCTTTTCTCCTTCCATCTGACTTCCCACTCACCATCTTCATCCTCCTCAGCTGGAGTGGAGGGCCGGGGCCTCTTTTCCTCACTGGCCTCTGAAATTTCCGAAGGCTCTTTTCGCTTTACCTGGGGTGCCGGAAGAGACAGAGGCTGTTTAGAACTCAAACTCTTATGGTTCCCAACCACCCCTACCCCAAGGAAGGGAACTCCCACCCTGCTGTCTCCTCCCTACTAGGCAAGACCAGTTCTGGGTACCTTGAAAGAAGGCAGCCGCAGGGCCCCTCGCAGCCCTGACCCAAAAGCGAAGGCCTCGATGCCCGTGGTACCCCCACTCTTGGCCCAGTCTACGAGGGACAGCAGGCCTGGCTCTTTGAGTTTTGTCTTCTCTTTATCCTCCTCCTTGGCTTGCTGTTTGGCTGCATTCTGGAATGGCTGCGGGCAGTAGGGGGACTGAGCCCCAGAACCCAGGCGTTCCCTCCTGCCTCCTGCCTGAGAACTACTCCCAGGTCCCAGGAATACAGAAATGCATCTACTCACTCCTCTATTTGACACAGATCTATGCCACACCCCCCTTGCACCAGCCCCCGTACAGACATTTCTTCAAAGTCTGCTCATTGAGTCCATCCCCCTTTATTATTCCTAGTCTACAGATGGACACATTGAAGACTGAAGCCCAGAGAGACTTAAGGGCCTCGTCTGCCAGAAGCATGCAAACAGTAGAGCTAGAACAAAGCTCCTCTGACTCTAAAGCTTATGTTTGTTTTGTTTTGTTTTTCTGCAAGCAAGCGAGCGAGAGAGAGAGAGAAAGAGAAAATCTTAAGCAGGCTCCACGCCCAGTGTAGAGACCAATGCGGGGCTCCATCTCACAACCCTGAGCTCATGACCTGAGCCAAAATCAAGAGGTGAACACTTAACCGACTGAACCACCCAGAGGCCCCTCAAACTTATGCTTTCCTACTGTTCCACTTGCCCCAGTTCTCCTGCTCAACCACTGTGCCCCATCAAGTGGCTACACAGTCTCTCTCTCCACTTGCCTTGATCGTCTCTATTTTTTACTTTGAGCTGTGTAGCCTGGAAAAGCCAGAAGTCTACTTCCTCCAATGGAGCCCCAGGTTTTCCCTAGTCCCAAGCACTGGCCCTCACCTTGGCCTTCTCTTCCTTGCTCTCCCACCACTGGTCAAAGGCTCCAAAGGCCACATTCTCCACCATCTTGCGGTTGAGGTCTCGCTGCATGATGCTCTTCATCTCTTGGACTAGGGTGGCCAGCACACGCCCCACGGTGCCTGCTGACGGTAGGGCCTTGCCCTCTGCCAGCTCTGCTTCCTCCCTGGGAGGTAGCCGGGCCTCTTCTCCAGAGACCGAGGAGGAGGGCAGGGGCTCAGCTGCCATGGGCAAAGGCAGGTGGTATGCCTCCCGGGAATATGCCCCTCGGCCTTCTTGCCCTTGTGTGTACAGAGCGTAGGGTAAGCCGTAGGCTGCCTCTTGGGGGGGTGGGAATGGGAGGAAGGCCTCCCCAAAGGCCCCACCAGGGGGGCCAGCTGAGGCAGCAGTCAATCCCTTGCCCTGCCGCAGCTGATGGAGCCGAGTTAACATCTGGGTCTGCATCTGGAAGGACATGGGCATCCCTCCCCACTGAGCCCCAAGTCGATCCATGAGCTCTAGGGAATTCACAAAGTCATAAATGTGGGGGGGTGGCGGAGGAGGTGGGGGGTACTCAGGGGGTGGTGGCCCATCAGGGCGTGGTGGGAGGAGGTAGGCAGGCTGGTGGGGAGGATAACCAAGGGGTAGGGAAGCCAGGTAGGGAGGAGGAGGAGGGGGTGGTGGAGGAGGGGGTGGAGGCTGCTGGGGGGGTGTTGGGGCCGGAGGGGGTGAACCGCCCCTGTCATCATCAGAGATCTCCATATCCTCTCCCGAAGAGCACGGAGAAGCCTGTAGGAATACAGAGGAGGGTCACATGAAACTTCTGCCTTTCCATGGGCTTTTCCTCAAATCCCTGTTCTCTTATCGAATTCCCTCCCCCACCCCACCAGACCCAACCCTGCCTCCCAGATCCCAGTCATCTCTGCTGGCTAACCCCAAACTCACCTGGTTCTGTCCGTTGGCCTTGGGAGACTCCCGGGTAACCCCTGGTTCCCCACTCCCTGTAGGTGCCACATCCTCAAAATTAGCTGGGGCTGGAGGGGGCGTGCAGGGCCCATGACCTGACCCAGAAGGCACCTCACTCCCTATGTCTCTAGACCCAGGGCCTGTGGTGCTGTTCTCTTCCTCTTCCTCTGTGTCAGAGGCCAGGAACGAAAACTTGGAGCGCTGCTCCTTCAGCAACATCTCAATGCGGGAATCCAAGCTGCTATGCTGAGCGAAGGGCACACTCTCATTGGTGGTCTCTGGGGCTGGGGAGCCGGAGCGGGCAGGTGAGGCTGGGCGGGGGGAGGTCCGAGCTTCTTCTCTCTCAGGGCTGGGCCCTCCCCCACCCCCGCCTCCACCAGGTTCTGGAGGCTCCGGGGGTGGAGCTTCTGAGGCAGGAGGCCGGTAGTCCTGGTCAGCAGGCCGGCTGGGCTCAGGGGGCAAGTAGGAGGTGTAGGAAGGTGGGAAGCGCTCAGCTGCATTTTCAGCAAAAGATGCCCCAGGGGGCTCCTCCCGAGTTGCGCGGCGGGGAGGGTAGGAAGCATGGCGTTGGTAGCGATTCCAGCTTTCATAGTACGCTGGGTAGTTTGAGTCAGTACCACGAAAATGAGAGGATGAGGACGAAGAGGAGGATGAAGAGGACGAGGACAACGAAGAGGAGGAGGAAGATGAGGAGGAGGACGAGGCAGTGGCTGCAGTAGTGGCGGAGGCAGCTGTAGAGGTGGTCGTGGGGGCTGAAGATGCAGAGAAATGGCGGCGGGAAAAAGAATCTTGGTAGCTGTTCTCTGACCGCCGAGGCTTGAAGGAGGTTGAAGTGGTGCTGGAGAAAGAGTGCAGGAGTTAGCTAGGTTCAGTTCTGTAGGACCAAACCCTAGTGTCCTGGTTCTCAGTACCCAGGCGCCCTTGACACTGCCCCCAAAGGAAGATCTGTCGGGTTTCTAGCTAGACAGGGGGTTCCCTGTGGACAGGGATTCCATTGGCTGAATCCATAAGAGAAACCAGTACAAATTACTCCCAACTCCCTTTTAGGGAGACTCCAGGTTTCTTCTTTCTAGTGTCAACTCCCAGAATCTGGGGGTCCCAGAGGGTGTTTACTCTGCACCTGCTGGAGTAGGCAGAGTCCTGAGAGTAGGGGGTGCTGCCCCGAGATGTGTAAGGGGTTCCTTGGGAGGACTGAGGGGTGAATTGGCCAAAGGAAGATGGGGTGTCTTGTCGGCTGCTGGAGAAGCTTGTGTCCTGGGAGCAGGGGGTGCCATTGCCAGGAGTGCCCACCCCAGCAGAGCCCGCCGGGTAAGCAGCCGTGTCAGAGGAGGAGCGGCGGCGGGATTCAGTCTAGAGGGCAAAAGTAGAGCACGGAGAAAAGAAGACATCAAGTACCATATAACAACTTGCCCTTCCCCAAACCAAGAACCTCAGTTCCCTGTCTTTTGAAAGCATCTCTGCATCTTTTCTTGGCTCTTGCCATCCTTAATGGAAGTCCAGAACCTCCCAAATACTGTTCCTGGCACCCAAGCACTGTGCCCACGTGGCTAGGGCTGTGGCAACAAGCTTCTTACCGTCTCAGTGGCTGCACCAGAGCCCTGGAACTTCTCGCTCAGCGCCTTGCCCCCAGTGGGCACCGTCTGAGGGGTGTAGGAGCCATTGACTATCAGTTCATAGTATTTCATTCGTTGTTGTCCTGGAGGGAGGAAAATGGGAGCCATCAAGAGTCAGATGGAAGAAACAACTCCTTCCTTCTTTGGCTTTCCCATTTCTTTCTCAGGCCTCAAGTTTCCTATAATTTCTTGGAGTCCTGGGTTCAGGGATTTCAGGTCTTCTACCTTGTCTCTACCTTTGGGACCTCCTACCTCATCTCTACCTAATGATACAACAACATACTGAACGGCACTTTACAATCTATAATCAAACATCTTCACTCATAAATTAGTAATCTAAGTTGGATAATCACCAGGAGAGAAAGGCATCAGTACCCCTATTTTATAGGCTCAAAGAAAATTGACCTGCACAAAGTCACAAAGTTGGTCAGTGGCAGACTGGAATTCAAACCCAGGTCGTCTGATGCTAGATCCCACCATGCTCTTCATCCTACAAACTAAAGGTTGCAAAATGGCAGCCTGAGGGCTAAATCCAGTCCACAGTTGTGTTTTATTTGCCCTACACAATCACTTAAAAATTTGGCGGGGGGGGGGGGGGGGGGGGGGGGATTTTCAGCACTTAAAAACAATGAGATTTCACACAAAAACCTAGATTCCTGGCTTAATATAAAAACACTATTTGGCAACAGTTTTCATTCCCAAGTGCAAACTGGCTAATACCAACTAATAGCCGTCTCCTTCAGATGACAGTGTACTCTACAGTCCCCGACTCCTCCCTACTGTTTCTCAACACAGAAACCCAGACTGCTTCACTTATCTGTACAGGTCCCTATTCTCGATCCAAAATTTCAAAACCCCCCAAAACTTAAAACCAAACATTTTTTTGAATTTGGTCTCAAAACTTGATCTGAACTGAGGCTATTTACTAGGTTTTATTGATGCTACCTAGTATAACCCTTCATTTGTTTTCTTACAAACATGTTACATGCTAGACTGTAAGATGCTACCCAACCTTGCCAAGGACCCCCCCCCCCCCCCCCACACACACACACGAAACACATAAAAACCACAATCCCTCTGTAAAATTCTGATTTCACAAACACATCTGGCTCCAAGAATTGCAGATGAGGAATCATGAACCTGATCATTCACCTGGCCCCAACAGGCATTTGCATATAAAGTCTCTGCTGGAACCCAACCTTAGGCAGTAGGCAAGAGAGCCCTCACCTTTGATGTCGAGCTGGGCGTGGATGATGTTGCCCATGACGGAGGTAAGGTGGAGGTTTTTGACTGTTTCCTTGGCTCCCCGAGTGCTAGTGAAGAGCACGCGGGCCAGGCCCAGGTGCTTGCGAGTACGGGGGTGAAGAAGGATCTCCACCTCTTCCACCTCACCATACTTTCGGCACATATCCTTTAAGAAGGTCTCCCGCACATTGTCATTCAGCCTCGCGAAAGTCACTTCCTTCAGAGGGATCTGTCCGATATAGAACTCATCCAGCTGTGGAGAAGACAGGAGTCTTGAATCTGGGGTCTCAATACTGACTACTGTTCCTTTGCCTTTTGGGAACTTGGTTCAGAGACGACTGAGAAACACAGGCAAAGGAATGGGGAAGAGGGGCTCCGACAGGTGATAGATACGTCAGTCTGACCTCTCTCTGCTCTGAGTTCTTCTCATCACAGAATAATACAAGAAATCAGGAAAAGAAACGTACAACTGAGAAATAAGTATACGTCAAAGAAATTAATTGTAGAAAATAATTTAGTAGTTCAGCTTTTACCATGGACTGGGCAACAGAAATACAAAGATGAAAAAAAAAAAGATTCCTGTTCAGGAAAGCAGACAAGACATATATACGTAGTCACTGTTGTGACACAAACGTCCGCAAAAGTGTAGACAGGGTGTTTAGGAACCCAGAGAAGAAAAGTGTTGTTCCGAGTGGAGGCAAGGAAGAATTCACAAAGATGGTGTCACTCCTATTTGACTTTTTGGGTAACAAGAGTTCAAGAGGTGACAAGGACTTAAGACATGAAACTATAAAATAACTTGGCATTTTCTAGAAACTGCAAAACGTATACTAGAGTAGAACACAGATATACAGCATCAAGGCAGGAGATGAGGCTTAGCCAAATCTATAATCATATGTGCCAATGCACAAAAACATGGACTTGACAACAAAAAAAATGTAAAAGCCAAATAAAAAATACAAATGGCAGGAGCCATCTGTGGTGGAGCATGAAATGGGAAAAGAGAATGGAGGCAAGAAACCCCATAAAATGAATACAGAAATTGTGTTAGAAAATCAGCAATGGAAACAAAAGAATTAAAATAAAAAGGAAATGTGTTTAGAAAAGAATCAGCAAGACTTGGTGATAGATTATGTAATAAAAAAGAAGACAATCATAGGATGACTCCCAGGTTCCTAGTTTGTGCAGCTAAGTACATGGTATTACCATTACCTTACAAATATTTACTTAATAAACAAGAATAAAGAATTAGTGAAGAAAACCAAGACCCATCAGTTTTCGAGAGCCAGTCCAAGGCCTGATGAGTATCCTGCCTACACAGGGAAAGAGGAATACTTTGAGGAAACAAGATGGATCAAGGCACCAAACGAGGAGTGAAGAGCAGAGAACTCCAAGGATGGTGTTCCTGGCCTTGTCGATACCCTTAATCGTTGAGAAACTGGCATATCACACCAGGGCACTGTCATGCTGTGACATGGACTACACAGTGATAGGTACAGCAAAGAAATGTGCCTTTACTTCATCCTTCAAGAAGTCAGCACTCCTGCTTGAGACACCTAACCTATACCTTTCTACAAGATAAACACAACTCCTCTCCAGAACAACTCAGTCTCACAGCCTCCGAGCTTTTAAGACTTGATTGTGATCCTTTCATAGGAAAACCACTTTTATCAGGTTATGTTGAGACAAAAACTGCCAGGATGGATCCTCCACACCTCCCAAGGGCCACCACACCAGGGTCTAGCAGATACATACCTTAAACTTAGGGACTGGGAGGGAAAAGTCTCTGTTTTTGGACCTGACGTGGCATCGGGGGTCTTGGAGGTCTTCGACTGGTATGTATTTTGAGTCCTAGGAATGAAAGCAGGAACAGAAAGACAGCTCAAGGTGAAACTGTTGAGTTCTAGGAAGCCCATTTGGAGACTCACATGCAAAAGAGCTGAGTTCTGGTTGCACACTTTTAAGAAAGGCAGTCTATGGGTATGGGAGTTCAGGATGCTGAACAGAGGTAACAGAGGAGAATGGGGCCTGGAGTTCCCTAGATGACAAGGCCTGGGACACTCACGTTGACACTGAAGTGGACTCCATCATAGCGGTACACCTTTTGAGAAGGCCTGCGCAAGGCAGGGTCCAAGGCAGGATCCACGATGAGCTTGTAGTTCCGCCACTGGAAGCTCGGGGCTTTCTGCCCATCTCCCCCACCTTCCTGATCCATCTTTGCTCATTTACACTGTCAGGAAAAAGGAATAGGCAAAGGGGGTTCAGGGCTTAGGCCTGACCCCCTTGCTGCCCCTCACCGACCAGCCCAGACTTCAGGTCCGCTCATCACCCCAGTTTCCACACCTCACCATGACCCGTGGCTCCCCCAGATTTTCCCCCAAGTACCCTCTCTCACAACACCCCATTCTCTCTCCACCTCCCAACTCTCCCCTCAGGCCCCCAGGCCCATCTCGCGCCCCCTTACCTTCCCGCTCTGCTTAGCGCGCGCCCCACTTGGCCTCAGAGCAAGACCCCTCCCCCGCCCCCTGGCAGGCCCCGCCCCCTCCCGCCTCCTCACCGGCCAGCGGCCCGGGCCAAGCCCGGCTCTCGCTCCCACACACCCGCTTGCGTCCCCGCGCCCCGATCCTCTGGCCAAGAGGTGGCACCTCTTCGGGGCGTTGGAAACACCGCGAGACCGAGCTCGAGACCCGGCTTCGGCCCCGAATCCGGGCGGGGGGGGGGGGTGGTGGGGGGGGAACGCGCGCCGCTGCCCTCTCCTCCCGCCCCGGCGCGTTCTGCCCCCCCATCTCCGCGCACGCGCGGCGAGGCCTCACTCACCCGCTCGTGGCGAGCGGCTCCCCCTCCCCCCACCCCGCGCGGCACCTCAGCGGCGCGAGGCGGCGGCGGCGGCGGCGGCGGCAGCGCGAGACCCGGCCCCGCAGCGGTGGCGGCGGCGGCGCCCCCCCACCACCACCTCCCCGGCGCGCGCACCAAACACCACCGCCACCTGCGCGAGGCCCAGCGGGCACAGCGTCTACATTCGCACTTTCGCCACGGGTGCCGCCGGGAGACCCACGGGGCCGAGGAAAGCGGCTTCGCCTCGGCCGGCGCCCTTTAAGGCTCCAGAGTTGCGGCCCAGGGAGCCTGGAGATTGGCCGCATTCCCCGGAGAGTGGGCTTCACCACGACTACCCAGCTGCTCTGGCCTGGGGTCCTTGACGAATCGGCGGCGACGAAAGCAGCGACTAATCCCTGAGGAAAAGGGGGCGGGGCGGAGGGGAGGAGGCCAGCCAGAGCTGGGGAGATTTGAGTGGCGCGTTGAACAGGCGCAGATTCGTCAGGCGGGCGGGGCGAATCGGTGGATGGGATGCGCGCTCCTTTGCTCTTCTTTCCTGCCCCTTCCTTGTGCGGCCAAAGGCCTGAAAGGCTGCAGATTCGCCACAGGTCCTGTGGTCCTGGCCTCAGCTGTCGCCTCCCTTCACCCGCCTTGGTGGAGTCAAGAAAATAATGCCCGGTTAGCCAAGCCCCGTTGGCAGAGTTGGCCACTTTTCCCGGATCTTTCTTACTAGCAGAGCTTGGGGAATGCCCAATTTCGACCCCGGAGAAATGGCTACAGCCCAAAGCTGCTTTCGGAGGCCGATGAGAATTTCCAGCCTGGTATAGAGAGGCCCGAGTAATTCTGAAGAGCTGGCCTAGCGAATCTGCGGATCCTCCAGTGGGCGGAGCCAACGCTCGGCGCGCAGAGGGCGTGGCCAGGGCGTGTAAAGCCCGGCGTCGCGGGGGCGCTTCCTGTAGGACCCACCGAAACCGTGCGGGCTGGGAGGGGCGCCCAGGAGATGGAAAAATACAAGTAACAGCGGTGACTCAGGCCGTTTGCCTGGCGTCGCACACAATGCCGGGAACGTTTTCCTTTCGCTGTCCCCTTGGGCCCCAGCTGTTTCAGATGCCCATTTGACAGATTGGGAGACTGAGGCCTGCAGAAGGTGCCGCATTTTACCTATAATCGAGCCGCCATTCGTAATTAAATTCGAGGCTGCCTCAAAGTTCTGTGAAAAGTCTTGGGGGGCATAAAGGTCTTAGAACAGGTCTCGTGAAAAATAAACTAGTACCTACTGGAGCTAGGCTGGGCTGGTCGATTCTCCAAGCACCATGCTCCCAGTGCCCTCAGCTTGGAGCCGGGGCGGGGGGCTATGCTTACGTGGTCCCACCGCTGGAGGGCAGCACCAGCCCAGGCGCTAACGTCGCCGAGGCTGGGTACCCTTTTATTTCGCTTGGACGCAGGGCATCCTGGTTTCTGGGTAACCGCACTCTGAGAAGGCCCCCCTGCTTGAGCTGAGGATGCTCTAGGTTTCAGACATCTCTACCTACATTCGTTCCTCCCTGTGTGACCTTGGGCAAGCCATTGACCTCTCAAAATTTAAGATTCTTCCTCTGAAAAATTGATGTTCAATCCTGTCTCACAGGAATGTTATAGCAGTCAGAACAGTAAAGGAGGGGTGCCTGTGTGGCTCAGTCAGTTAAGCTTCTGACTTCCGCTCGGGTCATGATCTTGCGTTTCACGAGTTCGAGTCCTGCATAGGGCTCTCTGCTGTCAGCGTGGAGCCCCCTTTCGGTCCTCTGTCCCTCTCCCTCTCTGCCGCTTCCCTGCTCAAGCTATCTCTCAAAAATAAATAAACATTAAAAAAAAAAAAAAAAAACAGTGCGGGAAAGGACCCTGAGGCCTGGTTCATACAAATTCACAATTTTAAGTTACAGGAAAAGAGAAAAGAGGAACTGGACCAAGGTCTCATGCTAAGAATAGAGGAGCGAGGATTAGAGCCCCTTAAATTTTTGAGGAAAATTAGACTTACATGAAAGCCTAATTTTTATATGGAAGCACTGGTGATAAGAGCAGATTCCTTTCTCTTGCCCCAGTTGAAAGGTATTGATCGGCTTCTTATATCAGACAGAAGGAGATTTCCCATGTTATGGTAAAGGTAGTCCAAGTTTTCATTGCTTTGGGCAAGATCCTCCACTTTGTCGGGCCTGTTTCCTTATCTCTGAAATGGAAATGGTGAAGACTTGTCTCTTGAGGTCATTGTGAGGGTTAAATAAGATATCCTTGCTCCTAGTATGTAGTAGTCACTCAAGAAAGAAACTTACACTTTAGAAAGAAACTAAATCATCAATGGAAGAGATGGAGACTCAAGAACAAGAGTGCAAAAATTTTAGCCTTGGAATAACTCAGTCTCCAATCCGAAGATACTGGTCCCTGCCAGCACCAGAAGGGGATCATATCTGGAACCATTTTCCCACCCCCCACCCCCAGGTACACCTGCTTCCACCTGGCTCTTAGGAGTAAGTCACCTGATCCCAAGGAGGCCCCCTCTTCACCCCATTCACAGCCACAGGGACATCTGTGAAACACATTTTATTATACAAAACAAGGTGCATCAAAAATTCAGTGTGAGAATAGCTCTGTATTCCAAGGGCTAGTGACTGGATCCTCTCCCTTAAAACCTCCGCACCCCAAACCCTTACTAGAGAGTCAGGTTGGGCACACAGGCCCTCAGTCTCCAAAGATCTCCAGCCCTGGCCCAGGAGAGTGAGAACCAGACGCAGAAGCTTAAGTGTGGGTCTAGGGCAGTGGGGCAGGCACTTGAACCTCCAAAAATAGCGAGGCTCCTCCTAGGAAAGAGTGGACCTATGTCTGGGTTAGAAACACCCAAATCCTTCTCTTCAGCAACTAAAGCAAAAATGTGGAACCCATCAAAATCTGGAGATGGGGAAAAGCTTTCTCAAAATGCCAACCATAAAGTAGATTCTACAAAAATAAAGCAAGAGTTAGCTACCTTCTGAGGCAGCTGGGTGGGTGTGTAACCTCTGACTTCCACATCCTGTACAGGGTTAAGGTGTTAAGGGTCAGCACCAAAGGTCTGACCAGGGTCTCCCTGCCTCCCCTCTAGCTACATGAGACTTGGACTGAAGACCTTTTACTTCCTCCTCTGCTCCTCCCAGCCCAGATATAGACAGACTGGGATAGACTGACAACGAGGAGAATCCCTGGGAATGTAAAAGCTGCCCCCGAGGCACACCCCAAAGGACTCGGAAACCAGGAGTCTGGTCTCTACCTGGGAGTGGCCACAGGGGTGGCTCCTGGCAGGGGCAAGGAATGGGGTCTGTGGACCTGGGTCCTCTTGCAGACCGGAGGGAGGCAGTGTTTACAGTAGTGGTTGACATCAGCCTCACACAGCCTGCAGCTCCCCCTGCAGGCGACTCAGCTCCTCTAACTCTTGCTTGTGGCGGTCTGTCTTATGTGCCACCAAGGAGCGATAGAAATGCAGGGCAAAGGCCACGAATACAAGCCCCACAGGTACCATGATTGCTGTGGAGGCCATAGCTGCTTGCCAGCCTGGTCCATGGGCTCCTCCACCAACACATGCTTGCCGGGGTGGGCAGGCCTCAGATGGCTCAGCCTGTGATGGGGCTACAGAAGTAAAGGATGGCTTGAAAGCTGGACTAAGGGAGGTGGTCACTGGTGACAGAGTCCCAGGCACCTGGGAGGCAGGTACCAAAGGGGCTGGTGTGCCCGAGGGTGCCCCAATGGGCACAAACTTGACCCAGCCAACCAGAACAACTTCAGCGAGGAAAAGGAAGGTGCCCAAGGCAGTGGAGAAGCCCCAGGCCAGCTCCACATAGCGGTGGAGTCGCTGGTGTGGAGACTGGTGGACAGAGTTGAGGTTGTGGATGTTGCTAACGGCTTCTATGTGGGGCAGCAGACAGGTGGAGACCATGAGTGCAAAGAGGTGCACAGCCACTAGCACGGTGGTGCAGGCACTAAAGGCCACCAGCAGGCCTGGCGGGTATTCGTGGTTGCTCTCCAGCTGTACCTCCACCATGGCCACCTGTGGGGACAGAGATGGATTGAGTGCCTATAACCTCTTTGGCAGTAGAGGGTTGTTTTACCTGTTGGTATACATTACCAAGGTATCCCTAGGTGCCTGGCAGGAAGAAGGTGCTTAGTCTCTGTTGAGTGAATGAATTGGTAGCCTCGGTAAGGCTCTGTCCTGTACTGGCTTTGGTTTCTGCACCTGGCTATTGAGAGAGCTGGATGACACATTTCTGGAAATCTTACCTTGTTATCACCTAGGGGTTAAAAAACAGATTCTGGAGCTGGGCCAACTGGGTTCACTCTCAGCTCTACAAGCTGACAAGTGACATATAGCTCAATGCCTTAATTTCCTCATCTGGAAAGTGGGGATTGATAATAATATCTACCTGCCTTACAGGGTTGTTGTAAAAATTAAATGAGATAATGTACACCAAGTAATAAGAATAGTATAAGGCACAGAGTAAGTGCTAGTTAATTGTGTTGTTATTATTAATTATTAACTGTTATTAACACTAGTGTTCTTAACACTGTCAATAGTGTTATTAACACTGAAGTCTGGGGTGCCTGGGTGGCTCAGTTGGTTAACTGGGCCAACTTTGGCTCAGGTCATGATCTCATGGCTCATGGATTCGAGCTTCGCGTCGGGTTCTGTGCTGACAGCTCAGAGCCTGGAGCCTGCTTCAGATTCTGTGTCTCCCTCTCTCTCTGCATCTCCCCCACTTGCACTCTCTCTCTCCCTCTCAAAAAATAAACATTAAAAAAATTAAAAACAAAACAAAAAACACCGAAGTCTAAGGCTAGTGCCTGCAAATTGGTATACCATGAATCCAAGCCAGCTTTGCACATGTTTTGCTTGGCTCATACACTGTGTTTTTTAAGGAATTAGGTTGAACTTTTAAAACTCTAGAGATTTCAGGGCACCTGGATGGCTCAGTCAGTTAGGCGTCCAGCTTTGGCTCAGGTCATGACCTCTCGGCTTGTGAGTTTGAGCCCTGCATTGTGCTCTGTGCTGACAGCTCAGAGCCTGGAGCCTGCTTCAGATTCTGTGTCTCCCTCTCTCTCTGCCCCTCCCCTGATCATGCTGTCTCTCAAAAATAAATAAACATTAAAAAAAAAAAATTTTTTTTAACTCTAGAGATTTCATATAAATATCTCTATTTCTGGATCCTCTTGAAAATTTGGAAGATCTGGTTACACTAGGCCCACATTCCTGCATGGCAACTACCAGCTAGAATTGAGTCATGACTGCTCCCCTGCTCCCTTTGGACAGGTCATGGGGTCTCCTGATAGCCACAGTCCCCACCCAGCCAACTTGGAGTCCATATTAAACTGCCTGTCCTTTGCAAACATTTGCGCTGGTGATCCTGTTCTAGGCTTGTGTAAATTTGGATTCTAGAGTCAGACTACCTAAGTTCAAATTCTGCCACTTACTTGCTGTGGGATCCTGGGCAGGTGTCTTAACATCTCTGATCCTGTTTTCGCATCTGTAAAATGGCCATAGTAGTGGTACCTACTTCATAGAATAATAAACGTGATGCACGTAAAAGCTCTAAGCACATTGCCTGGTACTGCATGACAGTGTAATACAATTTGTATGTTATTCTAACCCAGGCTACCCAGATACCAGAATCTGGATCTTTCCCCATGCCTAGTTCTTACAGGATCCATTATATTGCTCTGGGGCTGAGAGAAAGAAGGTACAGAACCTGGAAGGTGGTGGTAGGAAGACAAGGCTAAGTATTTTGGGAAATTGGGCCATGGTGAGTGTTAGCAGGTGTTTTCCACTGACAGTGATCTGGGCCAGGCCTAGTCCTGGTTTCTCCCAGAGCCTGACCCAGTCTTGCTCTCCCCTGGCCAGAGTGGGGCCAGTCTGCCCCCAGAACCTACTCATCTGGTCTTTTGATCCTGCAGAGAAGGTCCTGGTGCTTAAGCTGTCACCTCAGCAACATGCAAGTCCAGCAGCAGGCCAGATTGTCCCCTTGGGAACAGGCTGGACCATGGGATGGATGGGGGTGAGGGACCTCTCTCAGCTAGGTCCAGGAAGTTGCTTCCTTCCCTCTCCAGTCTGTACAGGAGAAAAAGAGCCACTTCACTGTCTCTAGCTGACCCCACATCAGGAAAACTGGACTGGCCTATGGATACTGGGTCCCTATACAGAAAATGATAGAACTCGGATGACCCTTAAGGGTAGACTTTTCCTCTCATCATTCAAATACATAGGCTATGGTAAAGAGAAAGAGGCAGAGACTAACCCAAATCACCTAGTGTTGTGACTCCTCTATCCCCATGTCCGTATGTTCCTATGAAGACTCCCCACCAGCTTGCTTGCTTTTTCCTGTTGTGTTGGTGGGGAAACTCTGGACTAACAGAGTCCAGTGATCCTGGGCCCTAGTTCATTCTGTATCCTTCATCTGCTGAGTGCTCTTGGCAGAGGCACTGCCCCATTCTGGGCCTTGGCTTCCATGCCTCTCCAATTAACAGACAGGCTGAGCCATCTCTGATGCGTGTCTTGTTCTGACATGCTGGGATCTAGAGTTTGATGACAAGAATCAGCTCATCCTGGGGCGGGTACTTGCAAGCTACAGAGAGCGCACCCTCCATGATCTCAGTTTCCCACTGGACTGCGAGGGGGAGGATGCCTGTTCAGGGTCACACAGCTGGCCACAGGCTGGGAGGAGCCAGGGTTTGTGTCTGCTGACTCCTCCTGACCCTGAGATTCCCTCAGTCCCATTTCCTCCGCTGGGCCTGTTGGCTGATATCATCCTCCCACACCTGCAGTTTATCAGTTCCGAAATCACATATCAGCTTCCTAATCAGCTTCTTTCCCCAGCAGCTTCCTCACAGGCATCCTCTCTGCTCAGAGCTGTCCTGCGTTACACCAAGCACTCTTTGTGATTGCTAGGAACTGGCCACCCTCCTTGGGATGGGGCCACCTTCAGCTGGGTGACTACGTTTATTCATTTTTTTGTCTTTGACTCTCCCAGCCCTGTTTTTATAGCTCCCACCAAACTCTGATTTGCCTTTGAATCTCTCATGGCAACCTAGTAAGGACTTCTGCCTGGGACCGTGCTCCTTTGGGACCTCTTTGCCCCACCCTTGCATATATATCCCCGTTGGTGATTTGTCTCCCCTCAGGACACCTTTCGGGCTTGTTTATCCTCCTTCTGGCCCGGTTTATGCTAGGGGTCTTCTTACACACTTACTTACACACACACACACACACACACACACACACACACTCAGAAAAAGGGACTGGAGTAGTCCCTTGGGACCTTGTTTGTACTCCTTTACCTCTTAAAAACCCCTTCCTCTGTCCCGTCTCCCGTGGGTACCCGTTTACTTCGTCCACGACCCCATGCCCCCATGTGCCTCACCCCCACCCTGTGCGCCCCTTCCCTCCCCTCACCATGGCGAAGCCCGAGAGCAGGGCAGACGTGCGGCTGGAGGCTTTGAGCTTGGCCCGGCTGAGGTAGAGGCGGCGCCAGCTGAGCGCCCGCAGCGAGTGCTGACTGGCCCCCATGAGGTCCAAGTAGCCCCGGTGCACGAACTCTCGGTACGTGGCCGAGCCCGCGGGGCTCTCGGCCTCCGGGTTCAGCGGGGCCTGTTCGCCCGCGTCCCCCTCGCCGCCCTTCATCCTGGGGGCCGCAGCACTGGGCGGGCTGGGCGGTCACGGGGGCCCCGAGTCGCCCTGGGGGCCCCAGGAGGGCAGGCCCCGGCCGGCAGAAGGCCCCATCCCACGGCGGGGCTAGCGGGGATGCGGGCGGCGGGCTCCCACGAAGAGGCGCCCAGGCGAAGCCGAAAGAGCAGGCGTCTGCAGGGAGACCTCGGGGCCAAAGCGGGACAGCAGAGGCCGAAACCGGAACTAGGACGGAGGCGGAGTCGGAGCGGCCACATGATGGGGTGGAGCCGGGGGACTGTGGGCCGAGATCCCGAGGGACCCCGCGACCCAAGGCCACTTCACTATCGCCCAGGTGCCGGAACCCCGAGGAGGCAAACGCCTAGCCCCAGCGTGTGACTTGGGGGTCCCCGAGCCCTGGACCATTGAGGCACATCTGGACACCCCCTAGATGTCCAGACCTCCAATCCCCTCCCCCCTAAATGATGAGCTGGCGAAAGGTAAACCTATCCACCTTTAGGGATCACAGGACGTCCGGCATCCTCAGTTCCGGGAAGCTTAGGGGACGCGAAGAACTCCCAGATCCATCCAAGCAGCCCCCTTCGGGAGGCCCAAAGCATGAGCATTCCAGTCAGGCCAGCTCTACCCCCACCCCAACGCCGAAGAGACACACACGAACGCGGCAGCACTGGCTGGAAGATTTTGAGTTTTATAGCAAACCGTATTGTACAGACCCGGGGCCCAGGGGCCCAGCCCGGCTGGGACCCCCATTTGCCCCCGCCGGGCTGCCTCCTCCCCCTCCCCAAGCGGTCCCATTATCAAGCCTTTCGCCATACCCAGAACCCCCTCCCCTCCGGCCTTTGGTCCGCCCAGTCCCTCCCCCCACCCTCGCACCTCCCTGTTACCTGAGGTATGTGGATAGATCCCCCCTCCCCTACATGGTACAACCCGGCTGCCCCGGGAGGCCGGGGCTGAGGGGCGGGACCTGGCCCCAACTCCTCCCCCTGCCTCCTCAAACCCCGCCCCCATCCTGGAGGGGGGCAGGGGAGGGCCAAGAGTCTGTTACTAAGTTCCCATGGCAACTAAGAGGGGCCATTTCCAGCCTTAGCACTGGCTTTGGGAGGTGTCCATTGGCTGCTATTTCCATGGCAACCAGGAGTGGCAGTTCCCTGGGCAAATGGGATACAAGTTTCCATGACGATGAAAGAGAGGGAAGAGCCAGGCTGGAGGAGTCCCATCTTTCCCATCATTGGGCTGGCACCCCACCCCCTCCCCCACCCCCGGTCAGGAGGGTGGAGCTGCTCAATACAGTAAAGCATGAGAGAGCCTGGGGGTGGCGCAGTCCAAGCAGGGTGCCCACTGGTCCAGTCTCAGTCTCAGTCCAAGCGGATCAGTCCCCTCACTCTGGCTCCCCCAGGTCCGAGGTTCCCCCGGTTCAAGTAACACTTCAGTACAGATGAATGTTCAAGTATTGTGTGGGGAGGCAGGCAGGGGGCTGGGGTACCCCTCACCACTCCCCTGGGCCGCGCTGAACCCCGCGGGCCCCCACTCCTCGCAATAGCTGCCATTGTCAGTGACGTTCAAGGAGTCAGGGCTTGTGGGGGAAGGAACTGAAATCTGGGGAGGGAGTTAGGAGAGGGGTGTGACCCCCTGAGGGGGTACTACTGCCCCCACACCTGCTCTTTGCCCCCACCCCTCGCTCAGCCCTGGCTTTCCCCTGTTTCCCCGATTCCCCCCCATCTCTGACATGTGGATCCCCAATTACTCCTCTGGTTTCCCTTTTTGGCCCCCCCCCACCCCCCAACTCCAAGTATCTGGTCTTTGTTCCCTGAACCCTTGGTGGTCTGCTTTCTGTCCCCCCTCCCCCAGCCCATCCTCCACCTCCCCCAGCCCCCTGGCTCCCAGTATCCTGTGTGCAGATACCCTTTCCCCGATTTCCCTCCCTCAAACTTGCACCTTACCCCCCTCCCACCATCCCTTTGGCTCAGCAACCCCCAGTACCTCTGACCCACTCCCCCCAGGGGATGGACAATGAAGCAGGTGGAAGGGAGAGGGGATGGGAAGGAGAGACCCCCAGAGATATCAGTGCAGGGGGCAGAAAGGGGGGGAGGCTGGCTCGAGTCCCTGGGCAGGAATCCCAAGTCATGAGGTGGGTAACCTGGCCTCCTGGCAGGGATAAAATGAAGGCCCGAGGTCCAGGCTCCTGATGAGTCCTGGGGGAGGGTGGGGGGGCACCCAACTAGCTGTCCTTGAGAAGTAGCTTCTCCTCTGGGCAGCGGAAGGGGCCAGGGGGCCCAGCGGCTGCCAGCCGGGCACAAGCTTCAGGTGAGAGCTGGCGGCAGGAGCGCAGGTCTAGGCGGCGGAGGCGCGGGCAGCGGCGGAACAGCGGGAGGCAGTGGTCCGTGAGGCGGTGGCAACCTAGGGGTGGGGTAGAGGTAACTGAGACTAGGAAGGTGAGCAGAGGGTGGCCACCGGTCTCGGGGACAAACACACTAGCAGGATGGACAGATTGCTTACCAGCAAGATTGAGGTGCACCAGGGTCTCCCGGAGTGGGGAAGTGGGGGCTGTGAGTAGGTGGACACTGGGATCTCCGACGTGGGCGCAGTGGCTCAGGTCCAGGGCGCTCAGCTGGGGTGCGTGGCGCAGGAGGAGCCGCAGGGAGGCATCTGTCAGCTCCAGGCCCGCCAGGCGCAGCTCTGCTACCCCCTGCAGCCGCCCACGGCTCTCTGTTTGCCCTGGGCAGGCAGGTGAGAGATCAGCACTCCTGGCCGCTCCTGTGCCCAAACCTAGGCATCTAGCCTACCTGTGTCTCCACACCTATTCCTCACCGATCCATAAACTGCTTCCGAGATAAGAGAGCCTCCACCTGCACCACCTGCTCTTCTCCCAAACACCCACACAACCACACAACCTGACCTCATCTAATCTGTTCACTGCTCACATCACCTCCCTAGTGAGACCCTCCATGATTACTCCATTTGACTCGGTAACATTCCACATACTCCTCCCTTTTCCCTGCATTATTTTTTCCCCTTTTCTAACATGTGACATCTTTTTTTCTCTCCTCCCACTAGAATGTAAGTTCCACCAAGGCAAGAGTTTGTGTCTTGTTCTTGCTCTATCCCTAACAATTGGGACATAGGTGCTCAATATATATTCACTCATCCAACAAATGCCATCCCCAATGGAACTGCCATCCCAGGCTCCCCTCCTACTTCCCTCTCCTTCCATTAGTAACATCATCAGCTGAATCCCTTTTTCTCCATTCCCCAGACACCCCTCTGGGGTAACACCACTCCTGCCTGAACTCTTGCCACAGCCTCCTCACCCAGTCTAGTCTCTCCTCTCCTTCCTCGCATCCAAAGAGAGCTGTTCTCAAATACAGGCTCCTCTACCAAAAACCCTGAAGGCACCTCCTTGGTTACAACATTCCAGTTCCTATTAGGTCTCATCCCTGTCTCAGTTCCTAACTCCACGCCTGTGCTCCCAAACACCTGGGCCAAATTCCATAGGTGACCTGCTCTGAGACTCTGCCTGTGGACACCGAAGTTCAATCCTATGCCTGGCTGGTGTCCCAGGCTTTTAGGTCTGAGCTTAGAGGCCTCTTCTTCATCTCCAGGGTAGAAGAACTCATGCCCCTCATCTCTACACCCAAAGCATGTGGCCTGCTTTTCTTTTATTGTATCTACCACATTCCTGCATTACTTTTTTTTTGCTTTTTAAACTAAGTGCCTAGGGTACACTAGCCATCATTAATTGAGCACTCAGTGTGGGCCAGGCACCAGCTAAGGTGGGCTAAGTGGCAGCCTGCCCCAAGGCCAGTGACTCTTCTGCGTCCCCTGGAGGGCTGCCTAGAATGGTTGCTGGCCCTGCCACCAGAATTTAGATAGTAGGGCCTCAGAGTTTCTATTTTATTATTATTATTAAATGTTTTTATTTTTGAGAGAGAGAGTGTGAGTGGAGGAGGGGCAGAGAGAGAAGGGGACAGAGGATCTGAAGTGGGCTCTGTGCTGACAGCAGAGAGCCCGATGCGGGGCTGAAACTCATGAACAGTGAGATCACCACCTAGCCGAAGTCAGACACTTAACCGACTGAGCCACCCAGGCACCCCTAGAGTTTATTTTTCGAACAAGTTTTCTAGTAGTGTTGATGCTGCTGGTCTGGACTGCACTGTAAGAACCACAGCTGTGGGAGACTGTGACTATCACTCCTGCTTACAGATGAGAACTTTGAGGTTAAAATCATTAAGCAATCTGTCGGAAGTCACATGACTCTGAAGTAACAGAGTAGGACAACAGACCACATACCACAACACTATCTGCCTCCCAGGCACTGGCCTAGCCCACAGATAAACTAAATCAGATGTCGCAAATTTATGAAACTAGCCTTCACAAGTGTTTTATGGAGTCTGCACAGTGCTAAAAATTTTCTTCTTTCTTTTTCTTTTAAGTTTATTTATTTTGAGAGAGCAAGAGCAGGGGAGGGGCAAAGAGAGGGGGAGAGAGAATCCCAAGCAGGCTCTGCATGGTCAGCACAGAGCCCAATGCAGGGTTTGAACCCACAAACTGCGAGATCATGACCTAAGCTGAAATCAAGAGTAGGATGCTTAAACAACTGAGCCACCCAGGCGCCCCAGTGCTAAAAATTTTCTTAAATTAATGACTAATGCTACAAAAAGGACATTTCCATAAAGAAATTTAGATAGAGCTTTTCCTTCAAAAATTATAAGATCTGGCACCACTGGGCTATCTTTTTCACCTGAAAATGATTAGCTGGGAGCTGGGTTGCAAGATGCTATTCCCTAAAGTCATTCACCAAGCGCAACCCTTCTGTTATCTGCCAGGCCACCTTTGTGGACACTTGACTTGGCAAACTGGATTCTACCTCGTTTTTTCCTTTAAGGAGTAGAGAGCCTAGAAAGGGGATACACCTACAGATGCCTTCAATCTCGGGCCACAGCTAAAAGCCATCAGGAGGAAGCAGAGGAAAGAGAGGTCACTCCTGGCTTGGGCAGGGGAAGTAGGCATCTACAAGGATTTCACTGAGGTGGCAGCATTTTAGCTGGGCTTTCAAGGATTTAAACATGCAGAGAAGTGAGAGAAGAACACGCCAGGCAGAGAACAGCGGGACGAAAGCAAGGAAATAGAAGAACTTGAAATTTTGCTTCAGGAATGCTACACAGAGCCAGGGAGCCAAGATAAGAAAGGTGGGTGTAGAGGCGCCTGGGTGGCTTAGTCGGTTAAGCGTCCGACTTCAGCTCAGGTCATGATCTCGCAGTTTGTGAGTTCAAGCCCTGTGTCGGGCTCTGTGCTGACGGCTCAGAGCCTGGAGCCTGCTTTGGATTCTGTGTCTCCCCCTCTCTCTGCCCCTTCCCTGCTCATGATCTGTGTCTCTCTGTCTCTCAATAATAAATAAATGTTAAAAAGAAAAAATTTATTAAAAAAAAAAAAAAAAAAAGAAACGTGGGTGTAACAGGTCTTAAGGACCTGGAAGGTTCATCCTTGGAAGCTCCTCAGGTAGTTCAGGCAGGAGGAGCTGGGGTCAGTGTGCCAGCCAAACAGCACTTTCTCACTTCATGGACTAAACAGTTCCCAATGCCCACCCTCACCCCACTTTCCTGATTCAGTCTAATGCTGGTAAGAGTGGGCAACAGGGAAGTTCTCTGGGCTAGCTCTGCCTGTGTGCCTTGCAGTAGTCACTCAGTCCCTCTGGGCCTCTGGTGGCTTGTCCAGATAGTAAGAGACTTCTAGATGTTTGTCTACCCCCTTCCAAGACTGCTGTGAAGGGGAATGGGGTGGGGAGAAAGGTGCTGAAAAGTGAGCTGTGAAAGCAAAGGGCTAGAGTGAGCACAGCCCCTGCCCTCCTGGAGCTTAAGAGAAGAAATGGGTTTTCATCAAATCACAACTATGTAGTGATAGCTGGGAGTGGATGCTCTCAAAGCTCTAAAATTTTTTTTTTTTTTAATGTTTATTTATTTTTGAGAGAGAGAGAGAGAGAGCGCGCACGGGGGAAGGGAGGGAGACACAGAATCCAAAGCAGACTCAGGCTCTGAGTTGTCAGCAAGAGCCTGATGCGGGGCTCAAACTCACAAGCCATGAAAACATGACCTGAGCCGAAGTCAGATGCCCAACCAACTGAGCCACCCAGGGCCCCCCTGCTCTCAAAGCTCTAAAGGAACTCTGATCTTAGTGCACAGTGCGGGGCGGGGTGGGGGGTGGCGCAGATCTTGGAGGGCTTCCAGGAGGAAGTGGCACTTATGCTGAAGCCTGAAGGATGACTAGGTGTTAATTAGACAAAGGAGGATACAGCATTCTAGACAAAGAAGACTGGGCAAAGGTCCTGGGGCTGGAGGGGCTGAAATGCAGGGATAGTATTGTGTCAGTGGGAGCCAGACCATGCCATGCCTTAGCGACAAAGTATTAGTCTTTATCCAGAGAGCCCCAAGGGGCTATGAGAAATAATTTAGAGCACAGGGCAGACATGGACAGATTTGCCCTTCTGGATGGTTCCCCTGGCATCAGTGTGGAGAACAGACTAGCGGGGGCCAGAGAAGCTGTTGTTAGCATCACATCTCCTGGCTAGACAAGGAAGCTCCGGGCCTCAGTGCTCCTAACCCACACCTCTGTTGTGACCAGCCTCTGTTCATCTGACCAGCCTCAGCTCCCAGCACCCCCCTCTGTCAGTATGGGCCTCATGCCCTAAGAAACTGTTTATTCCTGCTTCACACTCCCTGGGACAACCCTGTCCCTTTCAGGACCCAGTTTAAATAGCACCAACTCAGGGAGGAATTCTCTCACTGCTCCCCACCCCTGCCCTGACCATAGCCACTACCATTATCACACCCTAACTTTCCATTTCTGATTCTCTTTCTTCTGCATTACTAGGGTTCCACCAGTGTAGGGAATGGGACCAATTCAGTTTGAGATCTCCAGGGCCCTACACAGGGCCAGGGCCAGATTATGTGTTCAATAACAAAAGCTGACTTTCCCTGGCAGTACCTGGCCTGACTCAGGAGATGATACCACCAGCCCTATGCAACCTTCCAAGTCATTTGGCTCCCTCTTTCTGCTCCATCCTCTCAGGAAAACCCTTATCCTTTTATTACAGGGCAAGGGGGCATAAGGGCCAAATCTACTGCTCAGCCATATATTTACTGGTCCACACATGAATTTTAAAAGAATGTTAGTGACATTCTTTTAGGTGGCTCAGTTGACTGAGCATCGGACTTCACCTCAGCTCATGATCTCAGAGTTTGTGAGTTTGAGCCCTGCATTGGGCCGACGGCTGTCAGCACACAACCCACTTCAGATCCTCTGTTCCCCTCTGCCCCTCCCCTGCTCACACACACACTCTCTCTCTCTCTCTCTCTCAAAAATAAACATTTAAAAATATATAAAATAAGCAAAAGAATGTTAAATTAACTGCCATCATTTAAAATCAAGGATATTTCAGGGCACCTGGATGGCTCAATCAGTTAAGTGCCCAACTCTTAATTTCAGTTCAGGTCATCATGATATCATCATGATATCAGGTCATGACATCACGGTTTGTGGGTTCAAGCCCCAAGTCAGGCTCCCTGCTAACAGCCTGCTTGGGATTCTCCCTCTCTCTCTGTCCTCCTCCCCAAATAAACAGACATTTAAAAAATAAAATAAAATCACGGATATCTCATAGAAAAATCCACTTCTGGCTCTTTGGGCCTGCATTCTTCCCTGGCAATTGCCGCTGCTCCCTTTGGAGGCTCTCCAATAGTGCCCACCACACCCAGTGACTTCACTCATATCTGCCATCAGCCATGCCCCTAGCTTCTTCCAGAATTCTTACATCATCCTCCTGTTTTATACCGTGTTTCATCACATAACCATCTCCCCTCTAGGGGGCTACTTCCTCT
Source organism: Panthera leo (assembly GCF_018350215.1). Lineage (NCBI taxonomy): Eukaryota > Metazoa > Chordata > Mammalia > Carnivora > Felidae > Panthera > Panthera leo. The sequence continues at coordinate 17,427,785 of NC_056694.1, forward strand.
TCATCCCTGTTCCCTTACAGCTCCTATCACACGGTGGAACGCACAGCAGATGAACAATGGCCAAGTAAGGCCTTCTAATCAAACTTGTGCTCGTCCTTTCTTCAAATCTTTTAACATCCAGCATGAGTTGGAAGAGGCCTTGGAGGCCTCATACCCACTCCCTCCCCTTGCCCAACCCATTCTGCAAATGAGCCAACAGGGGCCACACCTGGTTTGGTGTCTGGTGGAGGCAGCAGCAGCTCACGCAGCTGGGAGTCTTTAACATCCTCAATCCAGCGAAGGTCCAGGAGCCGCAGGGCCGGCAGTGGGGCTGAGCCCAGGGCAGAGACGGAGAGCCAGGAGCAGCCGGAGAGCACCAGCTCCTGCAGGCCTGGGGGGTTGGAGGGAAGGTCAGGAAGCTGATGCTCCATCCCAGGACCGTCTCCCTCTTCACTCTGTCCTACCTTGCCATCCAACCCTACCTTGCAGTCGGTTCAGAAGCCACATGAGCTGCTTCTTGGAGACACCTGTCCAGCTGAGGTCCAGGGCTCGGGGCTGGCGACGAACCACACCACTGAGCATGGGCGGGGTCAGTGACTTTCGCCGGCTCAGGTCCATTCGAGGCCACAGACGCTTGTCATAGCACCTATCAGCCACAAGAGGGAGACAGAGCTCTCAGCTCTCAGGGAACCCACAAAACTCCCTACTTAAGGGTCCACCACAGACAGCTCTGGCCTGGCTGGCCCACAAAGACAGCAGGGGGTGGCAGGAAGCTCCCCTCCTCAGGACAAGAGCACTGGGTTTGGGGTTCTATTTCATCACCTACTGGCTGTGAGACCCCAAGCAAGTCCATTCCTCTCCCTGAGCCTCAGATGCTCCCTTTATAAAATGAGGATAATGATCCAGACTCAGTCAGCCCCACAGGGCTTCTGTATGTTTTTAGGCATTACAGCTTATAAAGCATTTTAGCAAAGACACAAACACCCTACATGGTGTATTTAATGTAACACCATAGGGATCTGTCAGCAGCCCCTACCCACCCCACCCCCACCCCACCTTGGACTTCTGGAGTTCTCCCTGGCTAAGTTATGATGACTCATGGGAATTTCCCATATCCTTTATTAATCTCTGCCTTTGAGCCACATCTGCCCCATTCTGATGGCCAACTGCCTGAGGCTTGACCTACAACCCTGTTCTCTTTGATCATTGTGTCTCTACAACTAGAATGGAGGTTCTACAAGGGCAGGTCTGGCTTTTCTCCTTTGGTAGGGCCAGTACCCAGCACTGTGCCAGGTGCACCCAGGTGATCTGTTGCACATTTGTTGAATGAAGGAATGGTGCAAAGCCAGTGTGAATTCCCTGAAGCTTCCACCGGGCCTTCCCCCACAACACATTTCATCTCAGCTTTTCATTTATTCACTTAATCAGTGTTTATGGAAGGCCTGGTAGGGCCCAGGATTCAGTTTCAAATCCTGATTTGAATTTGAATTCCTGATCCCAGCATTTCTGAGAGCCTTGACTAGTCCAACATGCAGCAAAACCAGAGAAGGGCTTCCCAAACTTATTTTACCAGGAACCCTTCCAGTGTTCTCCCCAGGTCACCTATAAACACTTTGTGGCACACTAAAGTTCCTTGAGACTTAGTTAGAAAACTCTCTTCCAGTTTTCAGAGGCATGTCAGGAAATTCTCACTGGGCTAGATGGACTGTGTCAGAAGCAGCAGGGGTGGGAAGGGCCCAGGAGGCTGTGTCTTCCCTGCTTCCCACCCCTCATACTGAAGGGCTTTCCCTGCAAGAAGCCCTGAGCTGGGAGAGTGGTTCCCAACTCCGGTTATTTGCTATCCCCTTCTGTGCAGAACATGGATTGATCTTTAAATTGATCCCCACTTCGCACTTAAAGGCAGTATTATTTCACATACATATGTTAACCTTAGAAACATGTACAATAAAAACAGACCAGGGCTATTAAGTTCTAGGCAGGTGTTGCTGTGGCTTTAGGCTACCACCTGAAGACTATTTTTGTTAAACAGGGAGATAAGTATTGAGAAGTGTTAAAGATACAATAGCACCCAATGGAGAGACTTCCTTTTCAAAACTAACAGAAGGATTAAGCCATGCTTTTGTGCCACTTGAAACCGCCAGCGCCCTGTATGACATTTTAGGGAATACTGGGGGCACAGACACTGAAGGCTTCAATCCAAACAACTCCACTCCCGCCTGCTGCTTCCTACCACTTCCCCCCCTCTTCTGGCATTCTAGCCTCTACTTCTCCTGGTTCCTTCCACTCAACCAATAAACATTTGCAAATCTCTCCGATTATAAAACAGAAAAGAAAAAAACCCAACCTATCCTCAACGCAGCTTCTGCCCCTAGGTCCTGCCCTTTTTCTTTTTCTACTCAGTGAAATCCTGCCCACTCCAACCCAGTCTTGAATCTCAGCTCAACTGCCACTATCATCTTGAAGTCCTCCTGGATCTTCCACAGCTGGAAGGGAACCCTTCTCCCTGGAGGCACACACGGGCCCCCCAGTTGTTTCTGTATCCCACTTCACGATAGCCAGGCCAAACGACCTGCCTGCTTATTGACATACAATGCTGCCTGGAGCCAACATAGATTGGTACATGTTGTGCTTCTGCCAGAAATGCCAACCAACCCAGAGCTTTCAACACACAGCTCCAGTGCCTCTTCTCCCAGGAAGTCTCCCAGGACTTTTCTGGGATTGAACTAATTGGTCCCTTTACTCTTGAATGACCAGGACACTGGGTTTAAACCTAAGAACGGCAGCCAACAATCACCGATTGCCCTACTGATCCTAAGCGCCCAGCCTCCACTGGGCTATCAGAAAATGGGGGAAACACGGCCAGTCCATGGTAACTGAAGCAGCAAAGGATATAATAAGGGTCAATGAGAGGACTGGACAAGGAGCCTCCCAGGGAGACAGCCTGATTTGAGACTTTAAGAAGACAGTAGTTATTCTAGTGAGGGGAGGAAAGTGGGTGTTATGTTCCAGATGGGGAAGAACCAGTGTCCAGGCCTAGGACACAGAGAGAAAACAGAGCACCCTGAGAAACTCAGGCAGCAGGAACAAAGGGCAATTCATCAGCTCACCATAATGAGGAAGGTGAGGATGATGTCTATGGTACTAACAACTGTGTTTACTGAGAGTTTACTATGTGCCAGGTACTTGTCTATAGATAAGGCATTTAGCCTCACAACAGCCCTAGGAGGTAAATATTGTTGTTATCATCTCCTTTTTAACAGTTAAGGCAAAGAGATTAAGAAACTTGTTCAAGATCCCAGAGTTACCAAGTGGCAGCAAAGCCAGGCTTTAAACCAAGCCGGTCTGGATTGAGAGCCTGAATTGTGACTGGTTTAAAGCCCGGGGGAAGACCTCAGAGGAGGCCCAGGGGAGACCCACCGTGTCAAGGCGGGCTGGAATGCCAGGCTGGACTGTCATGCCCACAAGAGCCTAGAGGTAAAGTGTGTGAGCTCGATAGGAATTTGAATCCCAGCTCTGCCAGCTCCATGCTTTGAGTCACCCTCTCTGGGCCTCCATTCTCCAAACCATAAGAGAGTAAAGGCGGTACTTCAAAGGTTTGCTGCAAAGATGAAGGCAGACCGTACGGGGGAAGTGTGGGAAATACTTAGTGCCGTCGGTGAGGTACTGTACACGTCCAAACGTCCAACAGAATTGGGGGAGTTTGTTGTGAGGGCAGCAGGGAGCCATGGATACGGTCTTTCTAAGCTGGGGAAGGACGCCTAAGGTGAGAGGCAAGAACTCTTAAGAGGCACCGCATGTGCTCATCTAGGGGCGTCAGGGCTTGATGTGTGAGTTCCCTAACCCGTTCACTTCTTTCTAGACCCCAGCCACCCCGACTGAGTCAGCACCCCATTAAGCCCACCTCCCAAATCTGAAATTCTGGTTCTAAACCTCTGTCTTGCAGAGGCCCTTTGGGGATGCAGATTTACCAGCCCAAACTGGTTCTTCCCTCTCAGCAATCTGGACTCCCTGATGCCACCACTGTCCTCCTACCCACCCATCTCCAGGCCTTTATTCCCAGCCCCCAACTGGTCCTGACCCTGTGTTCTAGTCCCTTCCTTGCCACCCTCTCTGCCCATGTCCTCCAAAGTTCCAACCCTCTTCCCTGTGACTCAACAACTCCACCATACTTCCTCTGGCTGCCCCCTCCCCTCGCTCTTGGTACATTGACTTCGCCTCCCAGTGCCAAAAGATAAAAGCCACCAGACAGGAAAGCCTACAACTTCCTGCTCTCCCACCTACAAATTCCTCTCTAGCTCCACCCTCACTACCTCTTTCCACACACCATCCTGATTTCCTCACTTCCATTCATTCATTCACCCATTCAACAAGTACTATCTTAGGGGCGCCTGGGTGGCTGAGTCGTTTAAGCATGCTACTCTTGATTTCAGCTCAGGTCATGATCTTGCGGTTCATGGGTTTGAGCCCCGCATCCGGCTCTCAGCTCGGAGCCTGGAGCCTGCTTTGGATTCTGTGTCTCCCTCTTTCTCTGTCCCTCCCCCACTCATGCTCTGTCTCTCTCAAAAATAAACATTAAAAAACACCCAAAAAACAAAAAAAACAAGTACTGTCTTAGAACCTACTGTATGCCAGATACCATCTTAGAAACTAGGGACACATAAGAAAACAGATTAAGTCCTTCCCTTGGAGCTGACATCTTTGATTCCATGCAACCTGGCTTTGGTCCCCCCTAACTCTTTGTAGCACAGCCAAGGATACCAAGGCCTCTCATAGCAAATCCAGTTGCCATTTCTGGTTCTTGGTCTCTTACCACCTCTCGCCAACATCCTACACTTTATCATTTACTCCTTCCTCAATCTCTCTTCTTCAGGATACCACCACCATCTCCTCCATGTCTCTGGCTGCTCTTTGTCTAATTCACAAATACTAACATTCCGTCTTCTGTCCTTTCTGGAAGCTGCCACCTATAGGATGAAAACTTCCAAACTTGGATCTTTCTCTCAAACATCAGACCTGTACATCCATCTGCTGTCTCGCTAGCTCCTGACTGGACCACAGAAGTTTTGGGCCAAATATGTCAGAGCTGAGCACTTTGCTTTCCCTGGAACCTGCTCCTCCTCTGGTATTCCTGAGCTTAGGGAACGGCACTGTTGCCCACCCAGAAACTTGTGGGCCAGAAACTCAGCAAAGAGTCACCCTGCTGCTCTCATAGCCATTTAGTCACTGAGTGCAAGCCATTCTGCTTCTTAAAAAGTTCTCAGCCCAAGTGCCTCCTCTCTTGCCAGCATTGGTGGTATAGTGGTGAGCATAGCCGTCTTCCAAGTCCCTCCTCTCTACCCCTCCTGCCCCTACTTCTGTGCCCGGGCCTGACCGAGCCTCCTGACTGGTCCCACTGTACCTCTGCTCCGCCCTACCTTCGACCTTATCAAAAGCCACCATTTTATATAGTGTTTAGTGCCTTTCAGGTAGTGTGCTAAGTGCTTTGCAAGGACCACTTCATTTAATCCCCACAAGGTAAGAGTATGAACCCTAGACTAAAGATGAGAAAACAGGCCATGAAAGGTATCGCTATCCACCCCTGGCCATACATCCAGGAAGTGCGGAAGTCCCAGTGGATGACACCCACGAAGGCCAGACTCCAGGACCCCAGCTAGAAATCACTGTGCAGTCCAGCCTCTCTGCTTCGTCCACTTCTGGTCGCAAGTCTCTCCTTGAGGCAGAAATCAAGTCCTCTTCAATTCTGGATCCCACGTGCCCAGCAGAGTTGGCTTTGAGGAGGCCTCAGCAAAGTGGCCTCAATCACTACACAATCACTACACAAGCTGGGGTGATGATCCCCAGTAATTGCTCTATTTGCTTCTATGTTGCGGGTTGACTGGGAACTCTTCAAGGGCACAGACCTGTGTTCTGAGGATATAAAGTCTGTGCCTCCAGTCAATATTTGCAACTGAGTGAATAATAACGATTACAGTTAAGGCATGGAGTAGTTTCTATTTCCTAGGTAGCATCCTCAATTCGTTAAGTATATTAGCTTACAAAGACACTATGAAGTAAATGCTTTGGTTCTCCTGGCTTCACAGATGGAAGAAAAAACTGTGGCACAGAGAAGTTAAGAAACTTAACTTCTAAATTAAGCCCAGCAGCATCAGCTTATCAGAGAAAGAATACGATGCAACCATAGGCAATTTGCTTCCAGAGCCTGTACTCCCATCTTCTTAGCTCTACAGCCTCCACAGGGACCAGAGGCATGAACTAATGCCCCAGAGTCTAAAGGAAAAGGACTGAAGTTTGAGTTCAGCCACGAACTTGCGCTGTGACTTCAGGTGTCCCTCATTCCTTCACAGGGCTGCTACTACGAGGAACAAGTCAGCCAACAATTTGCCAAGTGCCCAAAACAATGCCTGGTCTACTGTAAGTGCCTGGGAAAGAGCCTGAATGTTCTCATTTAATGAATTATTTCTCGGGCACCTACACTGCCCTTGTCCCATGGTGGGGACATACAGATAAAACAGACAAAGTACCATGCCAACAAGGGACATGAACATGAAAATGAATCATTGAGTGAAAACTGATCAGCAGGCAAAAGACCTCTATGTGCTCTGTAGAGGGAACAGAGTACAGTGGGAGTTTGATGGGGTTGGGGGAGGATTTTGTCAGGGGCAGGATCAAAGAGGAAGACCAGGGGCTTGGGAGGATGACCGACATTTCTGAACAAACAAGGTTGAGAAAGCAGTGGGGAGATGAGGGGAGGATAGGCAAAGGGAGCTGGTGGTGGCTACGGGGCAGAAAGAAATTACCAAGGGAGCCAGGGGTCCCAAGAATGGCTGCCTCTGAGAAGGCAGGGGCCACCTCAGCAAAGACCTTTCTTCTTTGTAAATAGGACCTATAATGAGACTGTCCTCAGAAAAAAGACTGTGTGAAAAACAAGTCAGGTGACGCATGTCCAGCAGTCAGCACTATGCTTGGCACATACTGAACGTTCGTAAACGATAGTTATTAAAAGAAAAGATTCTGGAGCCACAGGGCCTGGGTTCAAATTCCTGGCTCCACTACGTCCCCTCCATGACCTTGACCTCAGCTTCATCTATGAAAGGGAATAATAGTACCCACCTCACAAAGTTGTTATGAGAGTTCAACGAGCTCACAAATGGAAAGCAGCCTGCATACAGCAAATACAAAAGTATCAGACTAAAATGTGCACAGATTACAGACCAGGAGCCAAAGAGATCACAACCTGCTGTTGCAGGTCACACAGCAGTGAGAACCCAGGCCTGTCCAGGTCACTCACCAGCGGCTCCAAGTCCGGCAGACTCGCATGCAAATGCACAGCTCTCGGGGCCCGAGGTGCTGGAAGACACGAAGCCAGGCGGCACGGGGCAGGGGGTGGTCGGATCCAGCAGCCAAAGGCAGCGTGTCGGGCTCAGGGCTTCGAGGCGGGGGCCGTACCACGTGCCTCTCCAGCTGTGGGGGCCGGGGCGGTGGGGCGGGGCCCAGGGGCCAGCTGAGGAGGGGCCCCCCACTGCCAGGGCGCACAGCCCGCCGCCCCCCGCGGTTCTCCTTCTCGCCCGAGCTGCCCCGGGCTGGCCGTCGCCCATTCCGGGCCTCGCCAGGGGCCTCATCCTCACTCAGCGATGTGCCTGAAGAGTCGGAGTCAGAATCCGAGTCTGAGGAGGACGAGGAGGTGTCAGGCACCCGCTCCAGCAGCTGGCACATGCGCTTGAAACGTTCTAGCTTCTCCCTCTGTGGCGATGGGGACGGCACTGCCGGGCCCTCAGCAGAGGCCAAAGGCGGCTTTGGTTTCTGCAAGGAGATAGGGGGAGGCTGTTCTAGGGCCTGGGGTGCACTGTCCCACCTCCCTGCCCCTGAGGAGTCAGCAGGAGATGAGCAGCCCAAGAGACGGTCCCGAGTTCCAGTCGTGGCTATGCCCCCGAACGATGTGAAGCCTCAGCCACACCATGTCCCTCTGGACCTTGGTCTCCTTATCTGTCACATGAAGGCATTGACTCAAAGAATTAGAAGCCCTATGGGTTTCAACAGCTTATGAGTTTCCAAAGGCAGTGAAATATGGAGAACAGTCAGAGATGTAGTTTTGTGTATTGGCTTGGCTATTGAACTCTCTGTGGCCTTTGGAAACCCCTGGCTCATCACCTGCAACACTGAATGCTGGACTAGACGATTCCAAGTATCTGTTCAAGGATGTGAGAGTGACAGAGCGTCTCACGCTAACTCAACATACTCTCACAGTGCTTGCATGGAATGGCAACCTGGGCCACTCTTCTTAGACATGAGGAGACAGGCGCTCTGAGAGACTAAGTGACTAGCCCAGATTACAAAATGACAAATGGCAAAAGCAGGATTTGAACACAATCAGGCAGACCCTTGCATTTGTGTGTCAGGGCAAAGTGACACCTGAAGTTCAGCCTTGCTGTGTGACCCTGGGCAAGTCTTTTAACCTTTCTGGGCCTCCTTTTCCACAACCCTAGGTACATTTCACAGTTCACAAAACTCATTTACTTTCATTAGATGTAAACAGTTCTGTGAGATAGGTGGGTAGGGTAGGCAGTATCATCTCCTTCACACATGAGGAAACCAAGGTTCAGAACAGCTGACAAGTTGCCAAGACCACACAGGGAGTCAGTGGGCAGGGATCTGAACTCAGTTCTTTTTCCCTTTAAGATGTGGAAAGATGATGCAAATGGATCAGATGACACCCCAAGGGTTCTTGGAAAGTTCTGAAGCCTGGCCCCAACCCACCTCTCCCCTTCCACTCTTCCCAGGGGTCCAGATGCCCATTGTGGCCAAATGGGGCAGGGGCAGACAAGGTGAGCAGGAAGGGACAGATCTCTGTCTCCAGGGTGGAGGGTGGGGCAAGGAAAGGTGGGAGGGGGAGGGAGGAGGTCCCCGGCACACCTCCCAGTTCTCGGGAGGGAGCCCAGGGTGGCAGGACGAGAAAGCCTGGCTTGGATTCAGAACCCTGGGGGGCAGAAGGCCGGGGCCGCCTGGGTCCGATCCTCGGAGGAGGCAGGCATCTCCACCCACCTTCTTCAGGTGCCTCTCTCGGCCTCCTTTCACCTACCAGAGTAAGAGGGAAATATGGGGAAAGGGAAAGACCCCATTAGCCCCTCATTGTCCACAAAGCTAAGATCAATGCTCTCTTCTTAAACTACAAATCCCAGAAGCCCCCATCTCAGGAAGAACTCTGAGCATGCTCACCTCCCCAACAGTGTCTTGGCTCACTGAGCATGCTCTCATCTTCTCTTTCTTCCCCCTCAGGCCCTTCCCAGCCCCTCCTTCTTCCTCTGTAGCAGCTAAATTGAGCAGGCTCTCTCCCTCCTACCTGAAGCACCCTGAGCTCCCAAAGCTTCCCTGCCCAGTACCAGTTGCACCTCACCTGTACCTCTCCTCCCCACTGAGCATGCTCCATCCTCCTCCCAATACCTCCTGAACTACATCTCCCAAAAACCCCTTGGGGAACCCACAGAGCACAGCGTCCCAGGCCCACCCTCCCCAACAAGGAACAAGACTACTGCTCCCAGAATCCTTTGTGCTAGACCTAGTGAGCATGCTCCCTGGCTCACCTTTTTCCTTGGGGTGGGGGGCTCATTCCCTGCCTCCCTCTCCTTTCTTTTGGGGGGCCCAGGCACGTCCTCTGGGGGGGGCCCAGCAGGTAGGGGGCCCTTGCGCCTGGGTGGGGGTGGTGGAAGCGGCGGCTCCTCCGTCAGCTTCCATCCACTCCCCAGGCTGGCGCCCTCCTCGCCGTTGTCAGCCCTGCGGCGGCCTGGTCCCTCACCTGAATCCTGGGGAGATGGAAGCTGAGGGTGAGGTTCTATCCAGCTCTCCGACCCACTGCCTACCCAGAGTCCAGCACCCAGCCCAGCCCCTATCCTTACCTTGCTGGTCCGGCCTTCCTGGGTGCATCGAGGGCACTCCCAGCAGTTAGGGATCTCCGCATTGATGACACCCTCAGCCTTCCCCATCTGTAGGCAGAGGGCAGGGAGTGGATGTAGGGTGCCAGTAAACCCAGAGGCAGCATTCCCCAGGGCCATCACCTTCAGACTCCAGGGCCCCCAGGGCCATCACCTTCAGGCAGCCAGGGTGGACGATCTCATTGCAGATTGTACACTCCATGAGGCTCAAACCAAATTTCTCTTCCTCTCCCTCCACTGTGTCCTCCTTCCCAGCCTCCCCACATAAGAGGCACACAGCTGTGTGTGGGAGCACGGGCTGTTGGGGAAGAGAGGGTGTTAGGGACCCTGAAAGCAAGCAACAGGGGAGAAACCCTTCCGTCTGGGGAGCCTGGCCAATGCTGGATGAAATTCAGAACCCACGGGCCAAGAGATCAAATCCTGAATTTGTTCCTTTTTGGCAGTGTAACCTTGAACAAGTGACTTAACCTCCCTATGTCTTTGTTTCTCCATCTGTAAAATGGTGCTAAGCATTTTTCTTCTGTGGGACTATTGGAAGAATGAGATAATGCATGAGAGGCACCGGATACATAGTTGTTATCGCTGTTGGAAATGTTGCAGCTGGAATCAGGGTCTGTGTGTGTGACCCTGAAAATTGTAGCTGGCTTTGCCAAAGAAGAGAAACCATGGGAAATATGACAATACTACCGAGAGAGAGCTGCAGAGGACGTGGCAACAGCTTGGGATGATTCTGAGTTTGCTCAATGGGCAGCCCAAGGGTTGCTCTGGAGCCTACAATGAACCAGGTTTTGGCAAGACTCCTGGGAACACTAAAAAGTCCCATGAGAAAGAGAGCAGCCCTGAGACAACTTGACTTTGGGAAGGGCAGTGGTAACACATAGTCATCTGAGGGACGCTGAAGGTCGGGAGACAGGCCCAAGGAAAAAGTAGGTCGGGAAAGGAGAAACAGGAAAGCGAGGCAAGGGTTTGGGTAAAAAGGGAGAGAAGGGAGTGCTGTGGGGTAAAGCAGCAGCAAAAAGTGGCTGGAAGGAAAAGGAGGTGGTGGTCCTCCAGGAGGGGGCGCAGGATGCAGCTGGCTCCTTAAGGCTGCTGGAGAAGGGCCACATTCTGGAGCCCCAGGAAGCTTAAAGCAAGAAACTCACATTCTCCAGATACCTACTGTGTGCTGGGCCCAGTAGCAGGAACACTCACGTCCATGCCACTGTTTAATCTTTACACTCGGCAAAGAAAACGTTTCACAGAAAAGACACCTTGAGGTTCAAAGTGTTTGTTCAAGGTCAAGCAAAGGGTAAGCCTGGCCTCAACTTCAGGACCACTCTGGCAGGTGAGGAAGAGGCCAAAGAAGGCTAAGACCTATTCACAGGGGCTGGCTCTGGAAGTGGGCCTCTGTACACAAATTCCTCTAGGGAGGGGTACAAGACCAAGGCAGGGTGAGCTCTCTATGGGTCTGTGCTTCTGAAGCTGGGAAAAGCATGAAAGCAGGCACTAGGTTAGATTCTCCTGGGTTTCCTAACATTGCCCCCAGCTTGGAGCGAAAATGGGCCTGGTGGACATTTAAACAACACAGTGAAAAAATTCATGAATAAACAGCAACTCTACAGTACACGCCAGGAAGCAGCCACCCCCAGAAAGGCCCTTGGGCCAGCTGGGGAAGGGTACCCAAAGCCCCAAGGGTGTTTGATGAGGTGGGGTCAGAACTCACGGCAGTGCACTGCCGGAGCAGGCACGACTGCTTCATGCGCCCGGGCCCCCCGAACTTCTTCATGTCTCGGCAGAAGTGGCAGTCCCCGCACTCAGTTCGCACACAGGCCCGGCAGCGGCGGCAGCGGGTTCGGCGTCGGCGCGCTCCGGCCCCCGGCCCCCGGCTGCTCGACGACATTGGGGGCGTCAGCAACGCCGAGGGCTATGGGTAAATGGTGGCAGGTCAGGTGAGACCACTGAGGCCCTGGCCTGAGAAACTCCCGCAGATCCCCCCTTTCCTAGGCAACCAGAGCTTGCCCTCTTACCCAGGGAGAGACAAGGAGGTCATCCCTCCTGCAGGGGAGGTGGGTGGGGGTGGGGGGGGAACAACACTCCCTCCACTCAAGGCCTCTCTCTCCAAAGCAGCTCACCTGGCTCCTCTGGGAGTCTGAGAACTGGCTTTCTGACCTCACTCCTCTTTCCTCTAACACTTCCTCAGTGTCCTCTTGCCTAGCCCAGAGATGAGGAAGGGACTAGGGCCTCTGCACTGACATCCCCACACCAAAGCTCCCTGGAAAGCCAGGGGCTCCTTTTCTGTGGAGTTACCTTAGAGAGGCCCCAACTTTTCCTCTTTTACCCAAATGTAATACACCCCATGCATTCTCCAACCTAAAATTTCCCAGACTTACCTCCAAAATACCCACAGATTCCTGGATAGAAGCTCCAGACCTTTCTTCCTCCCTCCTTTCTCTCTCTCACACACACAACTACCACCCAATCTCTCTTCCTCCAAAACCTATACATTGTCAACACATCCAATGGGATGCTTCCCTCCCCCATCCCTAAAGATTCACTCTGCTGCCCAGGCCTCTGAGACACCCCTCCCCCCAATGCTGCTTCAGAGCTCTTCCTCAGTCCAACATCTCAACTCCTCTGCTCCCCACAGAGCTCCCTCTGCCCCAAGACACCCTCCTCTTGGATCTCTCATGTCAATCTGGGCAATTTCCCAGATTCCCTGGCATTCTAGAATCCACCCTGACATCTCCACAGAACTCAGGATGGGCTCAGTCCTACATGTCTTCCCCCCCAACCCCCAAGCTTCCCAGGCTGCTTTCCATTCCTAATTGTCTAGAATCCCTTGGGCTCCCCTTCCCATGGAAACCAGATCCTCCAAGATCCCATACAGACTCAGCAGGCCTGGAGGGTCTCTTCGTGGCCAGAGTCTTACCCCAGCTTCCCCCTTTCCAGGGACTTCCAGACCCATCCATGGGGGGAAGGGGCCCTCCAGTGCTCCAGGGGAGGGGCCTGGAGGGCGGCGACTGCAGGCAGGGATGGGGGTCTGCAAGGGGAAGCAGGGTCTAGGAAGGAAGGCCAGTTCCCCAGGGTTGAGAGGTAACAGGAAGGAGGGCTGGAGATGAGGAGTTTGGAGCAAAGAGAGGGCGAGGCTGGGGGCGGGGAAGGCAGAGAGAGGCCGGGCTGAGGATGAATGGGAGTGGGAGCTGCCCAGGTCTGGGGGTGAGGAGGAGCCGCATGAACCCACCTCACACGTGTCCCGGGAGCCATCTCTCCCTTCTCGGCAGCTCCCGGCGGGTCGGCGGCCATCGGCGGCGGGGGGGCCGGGCGGCGCGGGGCGCGGAACGCTCAGAACGCCGGGGTCCACGGCCCCCCGAGGGCGCTCGGCCCCTCCCTCCGGCGGAGGCCGGGACGGCGGCGAGTGGAGATGGGGGGCGCCAGGGGCGAGGCCCTCCCACGGGCTGCGGCGCGGCCCTTCCAGGGGGAGGTCCTGCTCTGGGGGGCTCAGTCCCTCAGCCCCCCCAGGCCAACGGGGGCTCCTCGGGCGCAGGGTGCTCAGCTTCTGCCCGGGCCCCACTCAGTCCGGGGTCTGAGTCACAGCTCCCCTCCCCCCACCCCACCTCTCCACAGTGCCCCCGGCCCTTTAACTGGCCCCTTCCCGGCTCCCACTGCCCAGGGGTCCAGGACCAGGCCTGGGCCCCCCCACCGTTTCCGGGGTTCAAGCCCCGCCCACCGCCGGTTCCCGGGGAGGGGGGGGTCCCTGTAACCTGCCCCCCTCCCCTGGGCCCGCCCCTAGACTGCGGCCCCCTGCCCTAGGGCTACGGGGCGAGCGGAGGGGGGTGAAGGAAGCTGCTTCGGCCCCGCCCCCCCAGCCTGCGCGCGCCCCCGCCCTCGCCCCCTCCCCCCAGCGCGCGACCCTCCGGAGATAGGGGTTTAAATAAAATTTGAATAAATCCCCTTCCTTAAGCTGGAAGGTGGAAGGAAAGGATGGAAGGGGGCAGGGAAAGGGGGAGGGGGCAATTGGGGTGCCTCAGCCCCCCTGGTCCCCCAGCCCCGCGCTGCTTCGGCCCGGGGCCCTGGCCGCCTCTCTCATCCCTCCAGAGCTCCTTCCTCCTTCCTCCTCTCTTCCCCCACCCCTCCCTCCTCCTTCCCTCCTCCTCCTCCTCCTCTTTACTCCCTCCTTCTCCCAGAGGAACCCCGCCCCCTGCCCCCTCCTTTCCCCACCACCTCCACTTTCCAGGGCGAACACGCGCAGGGCACGACGGAAATCGTAGTCCTGCGGACGCCGGTGATACCGTAGGAACAATGGGACGCTGGGGCCAGCGGGGACTACAAACAAGATGGCGGAGGGCGTGCCAAGCCGGGAGCCGAGGATGCCGGGAGTTATAGTCCGGTTGCCCCGAGGCTCCCCGTTGCAGAGGATAGAGAAGGAGCGGGAACGATGACTACAAACAAGATGGCCTTCTCCCCCGACCCGACCTCCTTCCCAGGCACTCACACGCCCTCCTGTCCACAACCCTCCGCGTGTGTGGTACCTGACGGGAGTCGCAGTCCATCTGCTGCCTTCCCGCTGCCATTTCTACTCGTCAGGAACAATGGAAAGGTGAAAAGGAATGAGGACTACAAACAAGATGGCGGAAGAGGGGCGTACACCTGACTAGCAGTCGGTCTTATGAGGTGCGATGGGAGTAGTAGTTTTTTAGTCTTCTAGTGTGCCTTAAGAATGGCGGAACCGCGAGAATAAGGAGACTACTATAAAGATGGCAGGCTACCTGGCCTCTCCCCGTCGCCTCATTCTGCCACCTTGGGCTCCTCGCCTGCCTGTAATATCGAAATCCCCCCCTCCCTGTGGCGCAGAGCCTGACGGGAGTTGCAGTCTTCCCAGCTCCGCTCCATTATCTGTGGTCGAGACAATGGAAGGGGAAAGGGGCGGGGACAATCAAGAAAGATGCGGGCCGGAGGGAAGGGGAGACGGCGACCTGGGTTTTGTAGTCCGCGCACTGAGGCTGCTCCCTGTGGAAACGGGAAAAATTGACTACAGTAATGATGGCTGCCTATCACTCGCTCTCTGCGGCAGTGCCTGCTGGGGGACGTAGTCCCTTCCTTAGCTCTCCAGAGAAAGGACGTGGGCTGTTGAAATGTGCATCACGGCGGACACGCCAAATTGCGAGCCTACGGAAAGCGAGAGTCTCTGTCTTCCTTTCCCCACCACCTCTTTCTGAACGACCTGCCGGGAAATGTAGTCCCACGCCTTGTCTTGCTAGTGGAGGGGGAGAATTTATGTCACCAGTGGGGATCAATGTAGGTGAGGGAGAAACACGTCGGGCGATCTAAGTAATATATAATGTCTATCCTCGCGTATGGCAAGGACTTCATATTTGATGGTAAGGCTCGTAAAGGAAAGCAACAGTAATCAGTATTGTCGCGACAAGGGAGGCGTGGTTCTCGCCGAAAGTACCATCGTGCTGTTGTCTCTTGGAGAGCTTGGGTGCCTCACACCCGATGCTTGTTCCCCCAAACCTCCTGGTATAGGTATCTTCCAAGTCTTGAGGACTCCAGGGAAAAGGCTCTGGAGTCATACAAAATCTCCGCCCTTCCTTGGGAAATCACCAAACCTCGGTTTTCTTATCTGAAAAATGGGGATAAGGAGACCTATCTCCAAGTAGAGTTAGGTATACTAGGACAATGTTCACGAAAGTGCCCAGCTCAGGGCCTGACACGGGGCATGTGTTGGTAGTTCCTTTTTCGAGGTCCCTTCCTGCCCAGCTTTTCTGGGATCCCAGGAATCCATCATGCGAAAGGGGTCAGTTCCTGTGAGAAGAAAACTGTGGCAGGCAGTCTCCCCCTATCTTGAGCCGCACCCCCTCCTCTCCCCGCCCACTTCATCTTGGTTCTCCAGCGTCCACTACCGAACACTGCTCCCAGGGGGCGCCCATTCTCCATTTGACTGAGGTCCTGCAGCAGGCGAGATTGCTCAGCCTGAAACTAGGTTCTGCATCCCGCCCAGCCAGCCTTGGAGGCATCCCTCTAAACATCTCAGCCGCCAGAGCAAATAGGGTTGCTTCCCACCTTTGTGCCTTCTTACCTGCCCTCTTGATCTCCCTTCTCTGCTGGAAAACTACTCACTTCTGACCCCAAGGCCAAACCCTACCCCCGCCTGCCTTCTTCTCCGTTTGAGAGAAGAGGGTTAGAGGGCTCTGCAGAAGACCTGGTGTGTGTGGTTTTTCTGTCCGGGAAGTTAACAGTGGCCAGAGTAGTATGAAATCTTAAGTTTGCAGGGACTCCCTCAGGCTGAACTGAAGCTCCTTCCAGTTACCACTTTGTCAGGAAATCCTTGGCCTCCAGACGGCTGTTTCCTCTATGTCCTCACTGCTTTAGCGTTGGCTTACATGATTGTTCAGGGCTTTCTCACGGGTTTTTCCCACTGCCTGTTATTTCCTTCCCCTTCTTTCCCACTTTTCTACCCAATTAACTATTCATTCTTCAGGTTTCTGTTTAAATGCCACTGTCCCAATGAAGTCTTCCTGCAATTCCCACATGAAGTTCATTTATTGACTCTTTCCCTACATTGTAAGCTTTATGAGGTGTCCACCTCACATGTTATTAAGTGCTTTCAGCATCTTACTTGATTCTCAGAAGAATCCAATGAGGTAGAATCCCCTTTTATAGATGAGGAAACTAGGGCCCAGATAGATGAGTTGTAGAACCAGGATTCAAACCCAGACTCCAGAGCCCATCCTGAGGACTACTGCAACATCTGCAAACTGATCAAATCCAGCCAAACGTGTGTGCTTAGTTTGGCATAGCAACAAGTATCTCCTGCAAAAATGGATTTCCATTTTCACTTGAAATCCTGAAATCTAGTAACACTGAGTCTCTGTTCCTTGAACAAGAAACAACTGGACCTGAGCAAAAGGCTGTCGCTTTGGATAAGACATGTACTCACCAGTGCAACACAGTCCCCTCCCAGCTTGCTTCAGTTCGAATGTAAGCATTCTTGGCCCCATTCCATTAACTGAGACAACCAGAAAGAGCCTATTGAGGGTCAAGACCATTTCTTACACTATATGTATAACACCCCAGTGCCAGGCTCTGTGCCTGTGCCCCCAGCTGGGTGGGTGGGGGTGGGGGGTGGCAGAGTGAGATTGCATATATAAGATATAGGAGGACTTTTACTTTTCACTTTACACCCTACTCTGCAGTTTGACATTTTTACCATGAGCAGATATTGTTAACATTTACAGGAGTTGAAAAGACTACAATGTTGACATTAAATGTCGACCATGTGGACATTAAAATATAAAGATGACAGACCTCAAGGGGTGCCTGGGTGGCTTAGTCGGTTAAGCGTCACTCAGGTCATGATCTCGCGGTCCGGGGGTTCGAGCCCTGCATCGGGCTCTGTACTGACAGCTCAGAGTCTGGAGCCTGCTTCTGAGTCTGCGTCTCCCTCTCTCTCTGCCTCTCCCCCACTCATACTCTATCTCTCTCACTCTCAAAAATGAATAAATGTTTTAAAAGAATTAAAAAAAAAGATGACAGACCTCAAAAATCAGTAAAGTCAAGGAATACGGCACTCATGAGCCCCTTTTCATTTGTACAAAAATGATGGCTGTTTTCTGTCAACCTTATTTATGCATTTTGTGTAAGACACTTTGCAAGGATGACTTAAGACCACTCAGTGGTGGTGTTTTTCATTCCGAGGTCCTAGGCTATAGGACTACAGACCGGTTTTGGAAACAGGTCGAACCACTCAGTCTCTAGTGAGGAACTGCTAAAAAGGAATGGAGGGCACCTGTCTGCCTTCAGAACTATCTGCAACCTTGGAATGAGCGCACTGAATTCAGGAGCTGGAGCAGCCCATTTATCCCGAAGTTCCTTTTTAGCAGTGGCTGGTCTTCCTTCTGGATCTCTTCTGGATCTCTGTAGACATTCATAGCTTCTGTATCGGCCAGGATAGGCTAGGTTATGTTGTAGTAACAAATAACACCCAAGTTTGGTGGCTTATAACAAAAATGGTCTGTTTCTTGCTCATTCTGCATGTCTAGTGGGGTCTGCTCATTCTCGTCACTCAGGAAACAAGCTCCATCTTGCTATGTGTCTGTGACTCCATGTGACAGTTCTGCTCACGTTGTATTGACCAGTCCATAACTTTGCCTAACTTCAAAGGGGGCAGAAAAGAGATCTCTTCACATGCCTAGGAGAAGAACTGGCATACTTGTGAGAAACCTTAATGACAAATACAGCTTCTTAAGGGTCCTAGGGAAAGTTAGTGTCACCATATAGGGGATTTTCTGGGCAAGCACCCAGCACGAGATACCTGCTGAGTAAACTCTTATTGTCTTATGGTTTGGCATCGTCCATATGAAGTAGGAAGGAGTCTGATATACACTGAACTATAATGGACAAGTGAACAGAAAATGCCTCTGTGAGAGGATGATAGTCAGCCCTGGGATCAATCATCACAAAAAGCAAGGCTCCCCCAAGGCTGCCTGGATCTGATTAATGAAGATCCCAGAAGTGAAATGCTCGGCAATGGGTGTGGCTTCACGTGGCCACAGAAACCTTCAGTAGAGCTCTTGCTAGTGTTCCCAGAGAATCTGATGTCCATAGTAAGCTGAGTTTCTACTGGTAGCATGGACTACCACGTAGCATGGACTACCAGTAGAAATTTCTCCCTGAACCTCTTGAAATTTATCATGTAGATATATGACATTTCTTTTTGCAGATGTCCACTTCCGTTCAGGAGCCAGGATCTATGCACTAAGTGGGTTCCTGCAGCAATACATATACAAATACAAATACATATACATATACATATACATATACATATACATATACATATACATATACATATGTGTGTGTGTATATATATACACAATTATGTGTGTGTGTGTGTGTATATATATATATATATATATATATATATATATACAATGAGATACTTTTCAACCTTAAAAAGGAATAAAATTCTGACACACTAAAACATGGATGAACCTTGAAAACAGGATGCTAAGTGAAACAATCCAGAAAAAAAGAACAAATACAGTATCATTCCACTGATATGAGGTACCTGGAGTGCTCAAATTCATAGAGACAAAGTGGAATGGTGGTTACCCAGGGCCTGGGGGAAATGGAATGGAAAGTTAGTGGGTACAGAGTTTCAGTCGGAATATTAAAAAGTTCTGGAGATAGATGGTGGTGATGGTCCACAAGAATGTGGATATAATTAATGCCACTGAACTGTACACTTAAAAATGAATAAAATGGTGGAGCACTTGGGTGTCTCAGTCGGTTAAGTGGCTGACTTTTGGTTTTAGCTTAGGTCATGATCTCATGGTTCACGAGTTCAAGCCCCACATTGGACTCTGCACTGACAGTGTGGAGCCTGCTTGGGATTTTCTCCCTCTCTCTCTCTCTCTCTCTGTCTCTCTCTGCCCCTCCTATGTCTCTCTCCCAAAATAAATAAAGTTTTTAAAATGATAAATTGTATTATATATATACATATATAATAAATACATATATAAGTACATATATGTATTTATGTATATATGTATTATACATATATGTATAATAAATATATATATATAATAAATAAATATATACGTATATATGTATTTGACCACAATAAACAACAACAAACCACTATACTATAATAAGGGGGGGAAGAAGAACACAATTGTGACAAGTCTTCTAGCTTAGAATGGATATAGAAGTTAGGGGTTTAAATTATGCAATGAACTCAGAATATTACTTGCAACCTTTTCAGACATATTTCAGTTTCTTCCACTTTCTTGTAAAAGTAGAACAAACAGATAAAATTGTGGTTTAAAACAAAGAACTAGTATGAGATGATTTTTGAGCAACATTGTTTTTTAAGTTTTTTAATTCCAGTCAGTTAATATACAGTGTTATGTAAGTTTCCGATATACAATATAGTGATTCAACACTTCCATACATCACCCAATGCTCATCAGGACAGGTGCCCTCCTTAATCTCCATCACCTATTTCACCCATTCCCTCCTGCACCTCCCCTCTGGTAACCATCAGTTTGTTCTCTATAGTTAAGAGTCTGTTTCTTGGTTTGCCTCTCTCTCTCTCTCTCTCTCTCTCTCTCTCTCTCTCTCTTATTTTTTCCCCTTTGTCTTGTTTCTCAAATTCCACATATTAGTGAAATAATATAGTATTTGTCTTTCTCTGACTTATTTCCTTTAGCATTATACTCTCCAGCTCTATCCATGTCACTGCAAATAGTTGAGAAATATTGAGTGAAAAAAGCAAGGAGCAGAATAACGTGTGTGGTTTGTTACTGTTTGTTTTACAAAGGCAAAATCCAAACATACAAATTTGATTACAGATTCATAAAATGTCCTTGAAAATATTCAGAAGAAACAAGTAGCCTTGGTTGCCTCCAGGGAGGGGAATTGGGTGGCTGGGGAGCACAGGTAGGAGAAAACCTTTGCACTGAACAGATGCCTTTTCGGCCCTTTTGCGTGTTGAACCAAATGAGTTATCTGTCCCCAAATGACTACATTACCTTTGTAAAGAACCACAATTGTAAAGAATCAAATGACATTTTCTAGAAAATTCTGAAGTACACATCTCATTGGTTGAGGATCACTACCACTGCCACTAGATTGAATAAATGGGTAGTAAATACTTCTTGTATGCCAAGCCCCATGCTAGGCAGCTTTGATGCAAATTTCCTGGCCTAATCCAGAATGTCTAGAGATGAGGGTTTGGGATTTATTCTCCCCACCCTCTAGGATCTGTAAGACAAGACTGTGGCCTCCTGCACAGTACTGCATCCTTGTAATGAACTGTGGAGAACTTTGAACCCCAATATAATACATCCCCACCAGCTGATACTGGGCCTCCTGCTTCTATGCCCTTGCTGAAATGGGCCCAGCTTCCCCATCCCTCTAGGCCCAAGGCAAACTCTAAACTCAAGCTAGTCCTTCACAGATACTAAAAGCCCTGAGGGCTTGGATTTGCTGCTGCCCCAAGCTCTCAGTTCCACTAGAATGACCTGAATCCCTGTTGCTTTGGTTAAGCAGAGATCAGGGATCAGCCACCTCCTGTAGCCAGCCGGCTGCCAAGCTTAATTCTATCATTCCTCCTCCACCCTCCCCCCACTCCTTCCTTCCTTTTTCCCCCCCTCTTTTTCATATTTATGGTCATCTTTCCCCATCTGAAATGTTACTCTTGTTGTCTTTTCCACCAATTAAAATACACTCAGTATGCAACAGCTTTAGGCTTTGTATGTTTTTTCAACTTGCGGTGTACCATTTTTAGCTTCAATTCAGTTTGATTTTTAACTCTCTATTGTGGAAAATTTCAAACACATGTAAGAGTAGGAGCAGTGTAATAACCCCCCCATATCCGTGTAACCATTATCCACATATAACTAATCCAGTTTCAACTATAACCCCACTCCTCCCCTCCT
The DNA here is from genome assembly GCF_018350215.1 of Panthera leo. Lineage (NCBI taxonomy): Eukaryota > Metazoa > Chordata > Mammalia > Carnivora > Felidae > Panthera > Panthera leo. The sequence continues at coordinate 17,449,110 of NC_056694.1, forward strand.
CCAACCCCTGTTGTATTATTTTAAAGCAAATCCCAGACATCATAACATTTAATTTATGATATTCTTCAGGGTATGTCTCTAAGACCTAAGGAATTTTTTTTAGCATGACCGCAGACATTTGTCACTTCTAAATAAATAATGGTAATTCCTTAATTAATATCATCTAATACATAGTCCATGTTCAGATTTCCTGGATTATCTCATAAATGTGTCTGTACAGTTGGCTTAGTGAAATCAGAACCCAAACCAACTTCATACATTTGGTTGTTGAAATAGGGAGCTTCTGACATGGCTGCAAATGATCCTTGCCTTCTGGTCTTCCCCTCCCCTTAACAAAGGCTGGACCTAGTGACTTGCCTGTGCAATGAATAGAATCAGCAAAAGTGATGGGACCATACTTTCAAGATAAGGCTACAAAAGACTGTGATTTCCATCTTGGCACTCTTCTCTGCTTCTCTGATAAAACAAGATGTCTTGTTGTGAACTGCCGCAAGGAGAGGTCCACATGGCAAGAACTGAGAACAACCTCCCGCTACAAGCGGGGGAAGGACTGAAGCCTTCAGACCAACAACCCTTGAGGAACTGAATCCTGCCAACACCGCATAAGTGGACTTGGAAGCAGATACCCGTGCCCCTTGAGATGACTGCACCCTGACAATGTTTGCAGGCTGCTGAGAGTCTCAGCCTCTGGCCCACAGAAATGGAAATGGAAATAATGAATGTTATTTTAAACTACAAGGTTCCGGGGAAACTTGTTACACGGCAAAAGATAACTAATCCTGTTGTTATGTCTCCTGAATCTCTTTAATCTACAACAGTTCACCTACCTCTTGTGGTTTTTTCCTTGCCAGCCCTGGTCCTGTTTGGAAGACAGAGTTGTATGTAATATTCAGTATCCCTCAAAGTGGGACCCAGAATCCCCCAGGAGATGGGGTGGCAATAGCTCCCATACTAAAAATGCAGATGCCTGGGCTCCTTGGAACCTACTGAATCTCTGAGTGGGGACCAAAAATATGTACTTCTAAGAGCATCCCAGGGGATTCATTTGTCTACTGAAGTCTGGAATCAGATAGAGTTGGTTTAGAGGCTTGGTTTTAACACTATCTGTGGAGCATTGTGTGACCTCACCTCTCTGAGTTTCCTCATCTGTAGGATATGATCCTTACAGTATTTACTCTGTAAAATGCTGTACCTAGATGTTTCCTTTCCTACTCTCTTGATTCATGGATTTGCCCTATTTCACGAGAAAGGGATTAGGTGGGGGAAATGGGCCTTGGGATATTTTCACACACTCAGTGTTACTGATAAGCACATACACACTCAAATCGTTGCACAGGAGAACCAACTTGGTTTTTCAGTTTGCCATACAAAAGTCCCTTCTGCATGCTAAGGCAACTTGAACTATTTGCAGGAAAGAGGCACCTGGGTGGCTCAGTCAGTTGAGTGTTCGACTCTTGATTTTGGCTCAGGTCATGATCTCAGGGTCATGGGATTGAGCCCCACATCAGGCTCCACACTGAGCCTGGAGCCTGCTTAGGATTCTCTCTCTCTCTCTCTCTCTCTAAAATAAAAAATTGAAAAAAAAAAACTATTTATGGGAAAACCAGCTCAATTGCATATGAAATGTTGAAGGTTTAAGAAATTAACAGTCTTACAGTCTGATAGTGTGGAGCCTGCTTAGAATTCTCTCTCCCTCTCTGTGTGTCCCTACTCCATTTGTGCTCTCTTTCTCTCTCAAAATAAATAAATAAACCTAAAAAATACTTTTAAAAAGAAAGCTTTCTCTTAGCCCAAGGTTTTCTTTTATTTTTCCCTCCCAGTTTTAATATGTAATTGACATAGAACACTGTACACGTTTAAAGTGTATAGCATAATGACTTGACATATATATGTCATATATCTACATATTTTTAAATGATTACCACAATAAGTTTAGTCAACATCCATCACCTCATGCAGTAACACAAAAATGTTCCCCCCGCCACCGTGATGAGAACTTTTAGAATTTACTTTCTTAGCAACTTTCAGATATATCACACAGCACTGTGAACTATAGTCATCATGTTGTACATTACATCTTCAGTACTTATTTATTTTATAACTGGAAGTTTATACCTTTTGACCATCTTCACGTAATTCTCCACCCTCAACCCCCACCTCACAACACAAATCTGATCTCTTTTTCTATGAGTTTGGTTTTTTGAGATTTCACAAATAAGTTCGATCATACAGTGTTTATCTTTCTTGGTCTGACTTATTTCACTTAGCATAATGCCTTTAAAGTCCATCCTGAAATATCAGGATTTCCTTCCTGTTTATGGCTAAATAGTATTCCGTTGTACACACACACCACACTTTCTTTTTTTAAGTTTATACATTTATTTTGAGAGAGGAGAGTGGGGGGGAGGGGCAGAGAGAGAGAATCCCAAGCAGGCTCCGCACTGTCAGACTGTCAGCACAGAGCCCGACATAGGGGAACCATGAGATCAGGACCTGAGCTGAAATCAAGAGTTGGAGGCTCAACCAACTGAGCCACCCAGCTCCCCTCAAACCATATTTTCTTTCTCCATTCATCTGTCGTGGATACTTAGGTTGTTGCCTTGTCTTGGCTCTTGCAAATAATGCTCAAACCGAAGACTTAAAAGTATTCTTCTATATTTTTGCTTCATAATTTCAGAGATCTCTTTCACATGTAAGTCTTTATCATTTATTTATTCTTAATGGTGTTAGAAGGGGAAATGCTGTAGGGTCCCCAGAAACAGCCTGAGATGGGGATTCTTGACCAAGTGACATAGGCAACGTTCTCAGAAGAAAAATTAGGTCATAAGGATTAGGGCAGTGAGGAAAACTGAGCAAGAATGTGGTCTTGGCTGTTGACTAGCTTTGGTTTGATGCTAGAGAAAGCTCTGGAGCCCACATTGTACTAACAGGTTAGTGCCACCTGGAGGTAAGGCCTTTCACACATCTGTGCCAGTCGGCCATTGGCTAAGGAGGAGGAGTGCTGGGCAGTTCTCCAGAGATGGGGGCAGCTGGGCGATGGGTGTACTATTGATAAAGGGATCTGGTGGGGCAGCAGCAGCACGCACGACACTTCACCTTTGCACTGCTCAGATCTACTTGCTTTTCCCCTGAAGTTCACTCCATCCAGGTACAGCTTCTCTAGCATTCTGATTGGTCACAATTTCTGGGTAAACTTAGAAGAGGAGAATTAGTTCCTCCCCTGATAGTCATCATCTCCTTCCTCTGCCACGCACTTATTCTAGCTCTCCCCTTCCCTTCTACCCTGGGCTTCAACTAGTCTTTCTGCTAGTCTCAATAGCTTGCTGGTAAGTTGACCTTGGCCATCATCCCAGAAGGGTTGAGTCCCTAGTTACCATGCCCTGTCAGGCCATGGCTATTGTACTTGCCCATTTACAAATAAAACTCAGGACAGGTATCTGGAGATGTCCCAATGGATCGATTGCCTGCGTGCTAAACATGGTCCTCCTGCCCCTATTCCATAGCAGCTGTCCTACCTTCTGGTGATGACCTTTGGCAAGTCCTTTCTTTGCCTCTTGGTTTATTGGCACAAGGAGACAGAAGTGACCAGGCGGCAGGTGTCGCTCAAAATTCACCGGGACTCTTGCCATGTCCCCTTGCAGAAATGTCCCTCTGCACTCTGGGAATTGGGATCTCTAGACCCATAGGACCTAAAGTTAGGGGGCTGGAAGCACAAATTCCCCAAGGAGGTTACTGGGACTAATGGTAAACAGGACCACTCCTGCTTCTAATCCTAGGTTTCCAGACTCATATACCTATGTTCTTGGGCACAGCACCATGAAACAGCCATTGGTTTAAGGCATATGTTGCATTCTAAAAGATAATACTATATGGTCTCCACGCCAGCATCTCAGCTGCACCTTCCAGAGACCGTTCCGTTACCTTAACAGGCCAACGGCTTCTTGATGGTACGGCAAATGGCAGTGTGTCCACCACAGCACTTCCTTTGCTGTAAATGGGTCCCTGGATCAGGGGGAGAAGGAAGCAGCTGTGAGTCACTAGTAGCAGGAGTCACATCAGCCATGAGATAGGTGCACTGCTAGTAAAAGGGATGCACCAGCTGCATGCATTATAGGATCTCATCCAAACGTTCACGTATAATTTTCCACCTGTCCTTTTTTTTTTAATATATGAAATTTATTGTCAAATTGGTTTCCATACAACACCCAGTGCTCATCCTAAAAGATGCTCTCTTCAATGCCCATCACCTACCCTCCCCTCTCTCCCACCCCCCATCAACCCTCAGTTTGTTCTCAGTTTTTAAGAGTCTCTTATGCTTTGGCTCTCTCCCACTCTAACCTCTTTTTTTTTTTTTTTTCTTTCCCCTCTCCCATGGGTTTCTGTTAAGTTTCTCAGGATCCACATAAGAGTGAAAACATATGGTATCTGTCTTTCTCTGTATGGATTATTTCACTTAGCATCACACTTTCCAGTTCCATCCACATTGCTACAAAGGGCCATATTTCGTTCTTTCTCATTGCCATGTAGTACTCCATTGTGTATATAAACCACAATTTCTTTATCCATTCATCAGTTGATGGACATTTAGGCTCTTTCCACAATTTGGCTATTGTTGAGAGTGCTGCTATAAACATTGGGGTACAAGTGCCCCTATGCATCAGTACTCCTGTATCCCTTGGGTCAATTCCTAGCAGTGCTACTGCTGGGTCATAGGGTAGGTCTATTTTTAATTTTTTGAGGAACCTCCACACTGTTTTCCAGAGTGGCTGTACCCGTTTGCATTCCTCCAGCTGTCCTAATGCCTTTTAATAGTTTATTCTTATCCTCCCTCAATTAGCTAATTAATTAGTTTATTTACTTGTTTGTTTGTTTTTAATGTGTTATTTATTTGAGAGAGAGAGAGCGCATGCAAATGGGGGCCGAGCAGAGAGAGAAGAGGGCAGAGGATCCGAAGAGGGCTCTGTGCTGACAACAGTGAGCTTGACGCCAAGCTCGAACTCATGCATCGTGAGATCATGACCTGAGCTGAAGTTGGACCCTCAACCAACTGAGTCACCCAGATGCCCCCTCCCCTATTTTATTTATTTTTTTTTAATTTTTTTTTCCAACGTTTTTTATTTATTTTTGGGACAGAGAGAGACAGAGCATGAACGGGGGAGGGGCAGAGAGAGAGGGAGACACAGAGTCGGAAACAGGCTCCAGGCTCCGAGCCATCAGCCCAGAGCCTGACGCGGGGCTCGAACTCACGGACCGCGAGATCGTGACCTGGCTGAAGTCGGACGCTTAACCGACTGCGCCACCCAGGCGCCCCTCCCCTCCCCTATTTTAAATGCCCCTTTTATCATAGCCTAGGTATACATGGGTCTATTCCTGGTCTTTCTATTCTGTTCCATTGACCTACTTGTCCAGTTCCACATCTCTGTCACATAGTGTTTAATATAATAGAGTTTGGGGAAGTTTTTCTTATTTGGGAGAGTCTGCTCCTTTGACCAGACCCTGTTTATGTGTCACTTTGGGAAATTCAGTTCACACAGAGAGGATTCAATATGCAACTGCTGAACAGAGGACAGCCCTTTTGGCTCTCCACTTTCTCCCAGTTTTTAAATCAACACCCTAATCCTAATCCCCAGTCAGACTCTACTAAGACACCTCATGTTACACCTCTTCCTCTGGCCCTCCTCCTCAAGCATAGGGCTGTCCAGGAAGCAAAGGCAAAGTTTGGCTGGATTGCAGATGTTGCCAACGACTGGGGTGGGACTGGGTTAGGACATACAGTTAGGTCACTGATGGATCTGTGTCTCTCACTTGGCCATCATGGTGTCCCACCAGCCTGGGGACGGTTGGTGGTGCAGATATGGTGCAGACAGCAAAGGAGATTCATCTGGGGATGGCAGGGAGTAGCCCAGACACTGGAGCCAGTCCTTGACCTGAGTTCAGGGTCAGACCTTGACCTGAGTTCAAGGTCTCTACAGTTCATTCTCTGTCTGATCCTGGCAAGTCACTGAACCTCTCTAAACCTCATTAGTAACCATAAAACCTATTTCCCAGGGTTGTTACAGGATTAAGTGAGATAATGTCTAGGTATAGAGTGACTGGTAAAAAAAAAAGGGGGGGGGGATTCTTTTCTTTCTCACCTTCTCGTGACATTCCTTCCTGGATCTCATCTGCAAAATGGGGATGCCAGCCCTTGTCAGATAACCCTGAAGGGAACCCAGGGCAACAGGGGCTGTGGGAAGGGCTCATGAACTGGAAACTGTCAAGCCCCAGAGATTATAGGTGATGATAACAATAAAGAGCCCTGGCTCTGGAGCCTGGGTTCAAATACTAGCACTGCTCCCTGCTAGCCATGTGACCCTGCGGTGATCACTTAACCTGGCGGTGCCTCAATCTCCTCATTTGTGAAAGAGGAAGACAGTTCTATAAAGGAAGCATGAGGTAGTGTATACAAGGGCTTCAAACAACACCAGACCCCTAGGAAGCACTGGAGAAATGTTGGAGGCGATGAGGCTGAGCTGCCGGGCTGTGTGCTCCGGGAGGACAGGTGCCCAGCCTCAATGGCTACCAGCTGGGGCTCTGGAACAGTGCAGCAGAGGGCCATGGGGTTTGAATGGAATGGGCTGTGCTCTTCACCCTGATGATCCCTGCACTGGGGGCCTCTCTTCCAAGAGCCCTCAACACCCCTCCATCCTGCCACTCCATTAGGATGAGGCACTGACGTGGGGGCTCCGAGAGATCAGGTGCTCCTCTCAGTAGACCAGCCTCCTTGGAACTGGAACCATTATGTTTGTCTTCCTTCACCTGACACTCACTGAAGTGTCTCCTTTGTACATGGCCTGGTGCTGGGGCTGCAGAGATGACAAGTCCCTGCGTCCTGTTACATTGGGGAGAGACACTGGGAGACCGAGAATCACAACATATGGTGATCAGTAAATGGACAGGGGAAACTCGGGGCCTGTGGAAACCCAGAGGGAGCAGAGGAGACAGGGAAAGCTTCCCAGAGGAGGTAAAACCCAAGTCAAAGTTTAAAATATGAGATTGTATTGGTGAAGAGGGAGCAGGAGAGCTCTCTAGGGAGAATTACATGAGGAAGGCCTGGTGTTGAGCAGGCCTGCAAGTAGGTTGCAGAGCTGAGGGAGAAGGTAGGAAAAAGCAAGAAGTGAGTTGCAAGGCTGCGCAGGGACTAGGGGATTGCAGGCCTCAAAGGGCAGGCTGCAGAGTTTGGACTGTGTCCTGAGGGCACTGAGGAGTCAAGGGAGATGTGGAGATGGCAGGAGAGGGCAAGGTGACTCTTGCTCCTCCCCAACCTGTCATACCTCACCAACCACCAGTCTCTTTGCTCTCTCTGCTGGCCTTGATTGTTCCTGAAAACGGTCATGCCTGCTCCCACATGAGGGCCTTTGTACTTACTGTTCTCTTTGCCTGAAGAGGTAGGGGTACAAATGGGGTTGGGCTTAATACTGGGGTCAGGGTGAGGATCTGGTTTGAAGTTCACATTTATTTGTTCTGAATAGGTCTCATTACGTGACCTGCTGGGTGACACTAGGGTCATGCTTCAGTGTCCTGGGAAAAGGACAGGACAGATCTCTTGGGAGCATATGTATGGCCTGTGGGGACTGGCCTCCAAACATGGGGTTGTGCAGCATCAAGTCTTTTGCCATTGGTTGGAGGCTTTATGTGCCATTGGGGTAACCGTTAGAGGCCTGGGAGGAGCAGGAGTCAAGGCACTTGGTGGGTGGGGTCAGTGAGAGCCCGGGTGGTGGGAATTATTACCCGGTTTGCAGATGAGGAAACAAACTGAGGCTCAGAGAGGTTGGGGGTTTGGCCCCAACTAGCAAGGGACAAAGGCAGGACTTGCACCCACGTCTGCTGGCTCCTAAGTTGGGGGGAATCCCCGGGCAGCAGCTTTTGGTGAGACCAAAACAGAGATGGAGACAGATGGCCTGTGAGGTGGGGCCGGACAGGGTGGCAGAGCTGATGACCTTTGCCAAGACAGACGCCTTGGGACAAAGCCAGGCCTGGGCTGGGGGCCAGTTCCTCCAGCTGCGAAGGGAAACTAGGGGTCCAGAGAGAGAAATCCCCAAGAGAAGCAGGACGTGATAAGGTCGGGTGAGGGTGAGCCTGCCTTCTCGAGTGAGGCCCAGCCCCACGTCCACTGTCCACCTGTGAATAGCACCAGATCGAGTATCTGCCTCCCTCTTCCCCTCCTCCCCTCCTCCCCTCCTCCTCTGCCACCCCCCCCTTCATTACCTGGCCTGGCCTACGCCTCAGTGCACCCACTCAAAGGGCCTAGGCTAATCCCCTGACATCACTGTCTGCCTAGCACAGGCCCCTTCTGGCAGCCCTGGCAGGTCCTGGCCTCGGAGACCCAATTTAGGATCCCCCACCCCAAGGCCCATCTTTCCTTCAACTTCCTCCTTCTTTCAGTTCACAGTTCCGAGGGGACAACCCAGATCTGGTCCCCAGTTGGGGGGCAGGAGTCTAGGATCTGTTCTGGCCTTGCTGTGTGACTCCAGGTAAGTAGCTGTCCCTCTCTGGGCCTCAGGCTCCTTATCTAAATCTCCTCAACCCCACCCCCCCCACCCCCCCACTCCCCAAGCTAATCACATCAACCTATTTTGGCTTCTTCTTAGCACTTTGTTGCTTCAGGAAATTTTGTTTTTTATCAGTTCACATGTTTGTTGTTGTGAACTCTGGGCTGTGCACCCTGTGAGGTGGGGGTGCAGCCCATCTTACGATTCGCCCTGGTGCCAGCACACAGTAGAGGCTCCATGGATATCTGCTGATTGAATGTATACATGGGTGAATGAGTGAACAGATGTATCTCCTGCCTTTGTAAGAAGGGTATGGGCCTTCTTCCTCCACAAGAGGAAAGAAGGTAGAGCAATATTCCATCCCCCAACAGGATAGAAGCAGGGTAGGGGCCTGCCTGAACACTCTGACCCAGAGGGTGGGCAGGTGCTTAGAACTGAACAGTGCTTCCTTATGGAGAGACTGGGAAAGCTCTGAAGAAGAACCAGAACCCAGCACCTGTCTGCCCATACTCCTCTCTGCCACAAGCCTTCCCTAGCTGGAAAAGGCCTTACGTATATGTCTATGTGTCTGGTATGCGCTGTGTCTGGGCAGAAGAGGGCCACTGGCCCAAGATCTTCCAGGACAGCGGAGACTAAAACGTGGCTAGATCTCAGGACTCCTGACCTCCAGCCGCATGTGTGTCTGTGTGCACACACGTGACCATGGTGTGTGTACACCCCATATATGTACATGTCTGCTCCACGCATGTGCCTCTGGTGGGGCCCCTGGGTGTGGCTATGTGTTCACCTGTCTGCATGCATTCGTGAGGACACGTCCGCACTTGTGTGTCTGATTCTCCCTGTGTAACGTGTAGGCCTGGCAGGGTGTGTGTGATTCAGTATACGTGTAGCCATGTCCACTAGAGTGTCAGCTCTCTGAGGGCAGGGGTTTTGTTGGACTTGTTCCGGTCCTATCCTAGCACCTGGAACAGGGAGGGAGCAGCACAGTCGGTGTGAACACGTACTTAAATGAATGAATGTATCCAAGTGTGCTCACACGTCTGGTGTGCACCCGTGTGCCAGCCTGTGTGTAGACGTGCACATGTTCCTCTGTCTAAGGGTGTACCTGGGTGTTGGCCATGCTGCTCATATGCCACCACTCCCATCCCTTTTCCAAACTCCTGGGGAGAGGGAGCCAGAGCGGGCAGCGCCGGTCCCCATGAGGCGGGGCAGGAGGCCGCCTCCTCACGAGAAACTGGATCCCAGGACGTGAGGAGCAGCAGGGAGCAGGGCGGCCCCTTTGTCCCCCGATAATCCCCTCCCCGCCTTTGACCCCTCCCTCCCAGCAACCAGGGTTTAAGGTCGAGTTTGGGGGTTGTAGGGGACTAGGGTGTCACCTTAGTGTCCCCTTCCCTGCTGTCCCTTGCTTCTGGGGCTTCTGCACCTGCGCCCCCAACACACACCCACCCCAGGGTGTGACTCCTTCCCTCCCTCTCGGGCGGTCTCAGGGCTCAGCCCAGGTATAAAGCCACCTGAGGGGCAGGAGGATAGGTGCCCCAGAAGAACCCAGAGACTGGAGAGAGGAAGGAACCAAGGAGGGAGCATGAGCTATCTGCTAGGTGAGTGAGGGGGACAGAGTGCCAGGGCCTAGAGACCAGGAGGGAAGGGGTACTCACTGGCCCTCGGCCCATATGACTCATGCACCTGGCAGTCTGCATGCTAGGAACTGCCAGATCCTTACATGCAGAAGGCTTCATTCATCGATCATTCATTCATTCAAGAAATATTTATTGAGCGCCTATTATGTGCTAGGTAGTTTTCTTAGCACTTGGGGATACAGCAGTGAACAAACAGACAAAAATCTATGATCTCATGGAGATTTCATTCTGCAGACAGACAATAATGTCCTAAGTAAGGAAATTATAATGCCTGTGTGATCGAAGGTGAGTGCTAAGATCCAAGCTTGTTGAATGAATGCATGAATGAATGGGCCTTCACTATCAGTCTTCCCTTAAGTTCTGAATTTAGGGAACTCGGGAATGTAGAAAGGGGAACAAAGGAGGCCATCCTGATTTGCCTCTCCTCTCCATTGCTTCCTGCTGGTGACCTTAGGTAATTCTCCTCCTCTCTCAGCCTCACACTGGGAACAACTGGGCCTGCCCTTTAAGGGGACAATTGGCGGCATTTACTCAAATTTAAAGTGAGCACATCCTCCAATCCAGACATTCCCTCTTTGAAAAAGTGCCCAAAGAGCCTGGGATAAGGATGTTCATGGCAGCATTCATTCAACAAATATTTATTAAGCTCTGTGCTAGATGCTGGGGAACCAGCAGCGAATGAACCAGGGGGAGTTTCTCCTTTCCTGGAGCCAACATTCTAGGGGCAGAGACAGTAACAAACAAGTAGACAAATAAATAAAGAGAAATAGCAAATCTCTGAAGACTATAAATCGGGGAGAGGGAAGGGGCTTTTGATATGCAGTCAGGACAGCTCATCTGAATTGAGGCCTGAAGAACAAGAAGGAGCCAGCCTTGGAAAGGTTTGGGGGTGGTCCTGCAGGGCCCAGCAAGGGCAAAGGCCTGAGGATGAATGCTTAGAGAAGATAGGAGGCCAATACAGAGGGGCTAGCCCTTGTAGACCACTGGGGGCTTTGGCTTACACACTTTCACAGTGTGAGGTGGGAGCAGAGGGAGTGTTCAGGCAGAGGAGGGATTTAGCTGGACTGAGGAGTTGGAAGGGGGGAGGGGCAGCAAGGGTGAAAGCAGAGACCAGGGGTGAGGCTGCGGTAACAGTCCAGGTGAGAAGTGCTAGTGGCCGGGACTCAGGTGGTAGCAATAGGAGGGGCGAAGTAGGTAGATGCTGGATCCATCTTTTCAAGTTTTAAAACTTTTTATTGAAAATAACAAATATAAAAGTGTACAACTCATTAAGCGTACAGCTCAATGAATTTTCACAAAGTGATCATATCCTTGTCATGAGCACTCAGATCAAGAAACACAGACCTGCACTGGCTACCTTTTAAGGACAGAGCCGATAGGATTTACTGTGGGGGTGAATGTGGAGAGCAAGAGAGAATGACGCATCAAAGAGAGGACCCCACATTCTGACCTGAGCAACTGGAAGAACGGAAGCAGCTTTGCCTGAGAGGGGGAAGACTGGGGGAGGAGGGTAGAAGGGGAATCGAGAGTTGAGTATTAGACATTTTGAGTTGAGAATCTTATTAATATCCAAGGGAAAATGTCAAGCAGGAAGTTGAATACACAGGTCTGAAGTTCAGGGGAATGTTCTGGGCTGGAAATAATCTACTTACAGGGTGATTCTGTCCTGACTTGGATACACAAGATTGTTGCAGGCCACAAAGTCTGTGGCCACTTGAAGAGTTGTTACAAAGAGTGAATGAACTGGGGCGCCAGGGTGCCTCAGTTGGTTAAGTGTCTGACTCCTGGTTTCAGCTCAGGTCATGATCTCACGGTTTGTGAGTTCAAGCCCCACATCAGGCTCTGCACTGACAGGGTGGAGCCTGCTTGGGTTCTCACTCCCTCTCTCTCTCTCTGCCCCTCCTCTGCTCTCTCTCTCAAAATAAATAAATAAAAAAAACATTTTTAAAAAATGAATGAACCAGCAGGCAGGCTCAGGAATTTGATCTGACCTCCGATTTTCTCTGACAGCCCCCCTCTGCCTGTTGACCCTACTGCTGCTACCCCTCAGTCTGGGGGCTCCCATCTCGCCAGCTGAGCCCATCAGTCAAGCCTACAGCCTGGCCCTCTACATGCAGAAGAATACATCAACACTGCTGCAGACTTACGTGAGTGACACTGGGCACAAGCAGGGGATGAGGGGAGAGGGAAAGTGCCCTCCTTGCTCAACTCTAAGTAGGAGAAGCAGAGCAAGGCCAGGAGAAGGCTCCCCCATGAGTCTGAGGGCACAGGGGCTCTGTCAACTAGAGACTCACTCAAACGCTGTCACTGATAGCTGGTGACCTTGGGCTGTCATTCCTTCTCTCTCTCTCTCTTTTCCTCATCTGCAAAATGGAATTTGTGATCCTGCTTTTGCTGACCTTTCAGGACTGTTACAAGAGTCAAAGACAGCACATACAGAGAAAGACTTTACAGGGTCATAATTATTTCTACAATCACCTGGCGCTATGTGCTTACTTGAGCCATGTGCCCGGGCTGGGCACTCTGCCCATTATCTTGCTGACTCTTCAAACACTTCTGAGAGATAGAATCATAATCCACTTTACAGATAAGGAAACTGAGTTTTAGAGAGGGTGAATAATTTGCCTAAGGTCACACAGCTAATCACTGGCAGTGCCAATCCTCCCGCACCACCCCCACACTGTCTAGAAGTTCAAACTAGCAGCGGCCCGCTAGCTGAATCTGCCCTGCAGATGTTTTCTGTTTGGCCCATGAAATACTTGTTCAAATTTTGAACATGACTGCCTGTCTAAAACAGGCACAGGGACCCTCCTGGCCCCTCCTCACCCCATCTTGGTTCTGCCTTCTTCCTCCAGTTATACAATCCATCTGGCTCCTGGAGGCCCTAGGATTTGTGACTCCTCCCCTGTGCTATATTCCAGGCCCACGTCAAGTTTACTAAACCTAGTTTCTCGTGCCATAGCTGCCATCATTCCCTGGGTGGCTTTGGGCACCATGAGCCTCAGTTTCTTCACCTAAAATAGTGATGGAGGTCTAGGTGGGCTACCAATTTGGGGATTTATCAGTGCGCACTAAGATTTTGTGGGTCTAGGTTTATGGAGGCAAGAACTTTAATGGAGAAGGCACTCAACTAAATTTAATGTTAACAATTATTTATTAATGATTATAATAAAACTAATAAGCATAAACAACTAAATGCTATAAATAAAAAAGATACATATAGGGGTGCCTGGGTGGCTCAGTCGGTTGAGCGTCCGACTTCGGCTCTAGCGGTCCGTGAGTTCGAGCCCCGCGTCGGGCTCTGGGCCGATGGCTCAGAGCCTGAAGCCTGCTTCCGATTCTGTCTCCCTCTCTCTCTGCCCCTCCCCCATTCATGCTTTGTCTCTCTCTCTCTCAAAAATAAATAAACGTTAAAAAAAATTAAAAAAAAAAGATACATATAGACTATATGTGGTCAATAATATATTTAGACTGAAAATAGTATAATAAATAACACAATCATAGTGTCATGATGTCATGATATTAATGTAATATAGTGGCCTATCATGCCCTTATTGTATGCCAAGTGCTGTGCTAAGTGCTTTATATATACTACTTCTTATCATTTTCACGCATGGGAATTACTGAAGCTGTGAATCAAAGTTGTACAATTTATACATGAACCTGGAACCTAACAGAGCCCAGGCTCTGTGCTAGGACATCCCACTAACTCCTCCCCCTGGGAAGATGTCAGTCTTATGGAAGGCAGATGTGAAGTCAGCACCACTTCCGTCCCCGCATTCCTATCTGTCTCTGTTTCTCATGCAGCTCCAGTACCAGGGCAGCCCCTTTAGCGACCCTGGTTTCTCAGCCCCTGAGCTTCAGCTCAGCAGCCTGCCTCCTGCCGCTGTCTCCTTCAAGACCTGGCATGCCCTGGATGATGGGGAGCGGCTGGGCCATGCCCAGGGGGCCTTCCTGGCCTTGACCCAGCACCTCCAGCTCGTAGGGGATGACCAGAGAGACCTGAACCCTGGCAGTCCTATCCTGCTGGCTCAGCTCGGCGCCGCAAGACTCAGGGCCCAAGGCCTGTTGGGCAACATGGCTGCAATCATGACTGCTCTGGGCCTGCCCATCCCCCCGGAAGAGGACACTCTCGGTGTTGTTGCCTTTGGGGCTTCAGCCTTTGAGAGGAAATGTCGAGGCTATGTAGTGACCCGGGAATATGGCCACTGGACAGACCGAGCTGTGAGGGACTTAGCTCTGCTCAAGGCCAAATACCCTGGATAGACGAGGCAGGACTTCCTGCCAGAGGCTGCAACACTTCTTTCCCAATGGACTCTTTCCTGCCTTGCTTCTTCGCTAAAGGAGACACATCTTGTCTAGCAGACAGGGCTTGTTTATTTGGGAATATTTCCTAGGAACCAGGCCTCAAGTCCCTGTTGCCTGGGTCTTTCCTGCCTAGGTCCTATGACCTCCCTTCCAGATCTGGGTGGGACTCTATGGGTATCATTTTGTGGATTCTTTCAATCCAGTGGTCCTGGTTGCCCCCATCTTGGGTGGAAAGAATGCCAGGGCTCTCCCTGAGACCTTCCTTTTCCTGTAATTTTGAGGAGGTCCAGGGGCTGCCTTTTTGTTTCTACCTCATTTTCTGTATGAAGCTATGGGCTTTCTGAGCAGATAGGTCTCCTCTTCTTGCTGGAGTTCATTGCCTCCCCTAGTCTACTTCCCTGACTATAGCCACTGTTCCAACTTTCTTCCCAATCAATGGAAGTCCAAATGAAAAAGTACTCATATAGATGTTTCCAGCTCAGGACACATCTACTTCCTGTTCTAGAGTGATGGACAATATCCCTGGCCTGGGGGCATTTGTTAATCTCCTATTTATACTGTGGCTTTTGGGTATGTCTGGGGGACCAGATTGTGCCCCAAGGATCCTCTTCTCCCCAAAGGTGTCTCCCCATTTTCGGCAACTGTATATACTGGTAACTTTAGTGTTCTTTTTTATTTTTAAACATTTTATTTACAAAAAATTAATTTATTCTCAGGAATAAAACTGTTTTAAGGTGTTGATTTTTTTTCTCTCCATAGATTTGGCTTGGTGGGGGGAGGTATGGGGATAGGGCAGAGGAGGTGAAGGAGGGAAAGGACATCAAATGGAGAAGCAAGGAGGGGGAGTGACGCACTGTGGGAAGGTGGCTGAAATTTGTCTGGAGTAGCCCTCCCACCAGGGCTGGCAGCCAGGTCCCTGGCCAGGAAAGGACAGAGAGAGGCAGTGAAAGAAACAGAGTTGATGAGGTGTCCCCTCCTTGAGATGAGGCGGAGAGGTACACCTGCTCACATGGGGCCAAAGGGAGACAAGAGATGGAGAAAAGGGAAAACAAAGAGACCCCCCCCCCCCAGAGACAGGTGAAGGGGGAGACCAAGAGAGACGGAGGCAGGCCCAAGCAATGGAAAAGAGGGGGGAAAGCAAGAAAATGATGGACATGGGACGTCACAGACACAAGGAGGTCCGATAAAGAGACACGGAGCGCTTACAAAGCACAGAGAGGTGGCAGAGACAAGAGAGACGCAGACAGTCCGCCCTTATTAGGCACCGACAGAGACGGACTAGGAGGGGGTGACAGCAAGCTGCAGCCCCGCGCTCAGGCCGGGCCACTGGGCACCAGCTGGCCCAGGTCGCCCTCGGTTCGGCTCACCCACTCGCGGTAGAGGCCACACACGCGGAGCCCCAGAACCTTGGCAGGGAAGACGCCTGCGCCGGTGGCGGCGGCGGCGGCAGCGGCGGCGGCGGGCTCGGGCCGGGGCCCGCGAGTCTCGGTGCCCAGCGCGGCCAGCACGGCCTCCACCGCGGCGCCCAGGGCCCGGGCCTGGCGCGCCGCGTCCTCCAGGCGCCGCAGCAAGCGCGGCGCACGCGGGTTCAGCTCCGCCTGGTGGCGCCGCACCACTTCGAGCAGCGGTGGCAGCGCGGTCAGCGCCGCCGCGTCCAGCCGCAGCCGCTCGGGCGCGGGCAGGCCCGCGTGGCCCGGTGCCGGGGCGCTCAGGCCGGCTACTGGCAGCCGCGGGGGCGAGAAGCCGGGCAGCCCGAAGGGGTCTCCCTGGTGCTGCACCTGCGGAGACACGGCAGTCAGGGGGGCCCCGCCCTTCCCCGAGAGGCGCCGCGACAGAATTCCTCCACTCTCCACTCCTCCCGCTCTCTGGGGCCTTAGTTTCCCCACCTCGCAAATGACACATTCCTTCCAACACAACTGTTGCGTTTGATACGACAACACGACCCCCTCCCCCCCCCAAAAGTGGGCTTTACACCAGTGCCTTTGTTTCCTCATCTCTAAAATGGATAACAGTATCCACTTCATAGGGTATTTCCGAGCATGGTAAAATGCTTCCAGCAGATCCTGGCCCACTGGAAGGGCACAATAAATGTTAGCTCTTTTATTAATGCCATCTTTCAGACCGGGGCGCAAATCCAGTCTCTGCCACTTGCTAGCAATGCAGTTTCATGCAATACCATTTCCCTTCCCCGAGTCTTACTCTTCTCATCTGTAAAATGCGGGATCAGCTCCCTGTCCTGTCTTTCTACTAAGGATTTCCTGAGAATCACACAGAGACTGCTGAAAACCATCTGTTTCTCTCTCCCCTCATCCTCCACTATCTCTGCACCTGCAGGGGGCTCATTTGTTCATACAAATGAACAAATGAAAGATAAAAGAGATTTGTAATTTGCAAACATGCTACAACTGTACCATTTATCCTTTGCTGACATCTTGTCTCTGGTTCAGGCACTGTTTGCTGCTTTAAACACACTATTTCCTAATCTTTCCAATAATGGATGTGATGATTATGATGATGCTGATTTTATAAATGAGGATATTGAGGCTGCTGAGGTAAACTGACTTGCCCCAGGTCATCTATCTAGGAAAGGACAGAGCTGGATTTTGAACCAATGTTCACAGAATTACAAAGCTAGTTCTCTCTCTTATTCCACTTTCATAATTGTTACATCATTCTTTTTTCATGTTACCATTACTGTCCAAAGTCACAGCAAGTTAGCAGACCTACAGTCTTTCTGATTCAAAGCTATACCCTCCTTCCACTACACCAGAGTAATTGGTGGAAATACCCTCCTTCCTTGGGTAGCGCCCTATGCCTAACCAAAGATGGTGGCAGATCCCCCCTCCTCTGTAAAAGTCCCTTCTTGGACTGGAATTTTTGCCCCATGTTGAAACCCCTTCTTGGTCTCTCTGTATAGCACAGGTAGATGAGTTTACAACTCATCTTGTTAAACTGCCTCCTTTAATAGCTGGGGAGACCAAGGCCCATGGTGGTAAGGTGACAAGATCACAGAGAGCCTAGAACCTAGGTTTCCTGACTCACTCACTCAATTCTCTTTACTCTCTCTGCCTCTGTCTTAATGCAGTGTGGTAGGATAGCCTCCAAGCTGGGGCAGACACAGGGGCATTTGGGGCACAGAGAGGGGCCAGTTCCCCAATTTGCCAGCATGGCAAATTGTGTCCCATTTTTCTGCAGCTGGGAAATGAGGGTGGAAAAATGAGGGTGGTCAGGAACCTCTGTGATCTGTACTTCCCCACTCCTCAGGCCTCTGGCACCCCCATCCCCATTCCCACTCACATATTCCTGGAGCAGCTGCTCAGCATATTTGGTGAGGAGGCGGGCAAAGCTGTGTGTCTGACGGATCTTGGCCTCCAAGTGGGGAAGGAGTGAGACTGAGGAGTCAGCCTGTGGGTCTTCTGGTGGGAAAAAGGGGGAGGGATGAGGGCAGCCCAAACCCCTACGCCTTGACCACTTCTTGCAGGCTGGCTCTTCCTTCCTGAATCCACAAGCTCTGCTCTGAATTCTCCAACTTTTAAGCTGGGCAGGCTATGTCCCATTCCCACCAATGGTAAATGAGGCACCAGACATTCGCCAAACAGTTGTCCTACCTGAAATGTATTCTCTGATGCCAAATCATTGTTGAAATCCTATTAAAGCCAAATTCAAATATTGCCTCCTCAGTGCAGCCTCTGGATTCACCCCTCCCTTAAATTAACTTTTTCCTTTTATTTTAGGCCATTTACTCATACTTCCAAGGTAGTTTTTTTAATGGCTCCTTTATTTGTGTTAATCTGCCTCAGTCTGGGAGCCCTTTGAGGATAGGTTTCACATACCTCGGTACCTCAGTGATGGTGAAGTTTAACATCATTGAAGCACAGAATTTCAAGTCGGAATGCTCCTTTAAGCCCATTCTACAGACTGGGAGACTGAAGTCCCATTTCCTCCCCAAAGGACCTTCTGTGCAAAAAGCTAGAAACCCGCATCATTCACGACTAGCCTTTCCTAGCGTAAACTAGAGGGTGGAGCCCCGGAAGCATGACTACATTTCCCGAGCTGCACAGCGCGCCTACCAAGGCATGCTGGGGAATGTAGTCCTGGCCCGGCAACTACCGCCCCGCCCCCCACCCCAAGTCTGAATTTCCCACCGCCTGTCCCTATCCTTAACAACCTCGACTTTCATCTCCCGTTGTCACTCACTGGTTCCTGTGGTCCAAAGAAACTTCCTTCCCTAACTCTATCTTTCCCTCTGGCCCCCAACTCTGATTCTTTCCCAATACTCAGAGGATCCAGGCGTCCAAACCCAGCTCCCAGTCCTCTCTCCCAGGGTGTACTCGAACCCGTGATCTAGAAACCCTGAGCCCAAGTCCCTGTGAAGGCACAGCCCAGGCCTCCGCTAAACTCCGGCTCTTGTCCCTTCCCACAGCTCACTCACAGCTCACCCGCTCGTTACCTGACACCGGGGCCCTGCTCTCCCCAGTTCAGGCCGCTCCCATCCCGGACCCGGGGTGGCTGGGACCCTGACCCCAGCTTCCAGCCCTTCAGACCCCTGCTCCCCACGGACACTCGACTTCCGGCCCTTCAGCCCCTTACCCAGACTTCCCTCCCTCCGGCTCATGCTGGCCCCTGGCTGATCCCGGTTGCCTCCACGCCCCCCTTCCGAAGGGGGGAGAAGGGGAAGGGGTAGGGGCGTGGCCCGGGCTCAGCCAATCAGGGCTCAGACCCCAAACAATCTCCCCCCCCCCCCCGCCCCTCCCGCCCCAGGCAGGATTCCTTGGCTCTGAGCTCAGCTCCCTACTTGCGCAGCCCAGTCAGGAAAGGGGCCTGAGAAGGGTTAGCAGGTTGTCTGCGTGGTGGGTTTAAGACCTTGAGGCTGGGTGTGCCGGGGCCCGGAGACAGCCCTGGTCCCGCGGGGAGGAGGAGGCTCAGGCTCTGACTCGGTGCAAGACTTAGGGCCGGAGCTTCTTTTCCGAGAAAGCTGATGGGGGGATGGGGGATGGGGGTGGGGGGTGGGGAGGGATAGGAAAGGGTGGAGCTGGCAGGACAGGAATGTGCTGGTCCTACCTCCTGTTTGGGGGAAGGGAGGGGAAACCGCGATGAGGGCCCTCAGGCTTGGGCCACACCTGCCCAGACAAATACCTTCTGGTCTTAGATATTTTCTGTGTCTCTCTCATTATCTCTCTCTTTCTCTCTCTCTCTCTCTCCCCCCCCCCCCCCCCCCTCTCATTATCACACCTACTAGGAGTGTAACAGATACACCGCCTCACTTCACCTTACCAGGCCCAGTAAGAGAACCCCTCCGACTTACACACATCTACTGCATGTAGACCTTCATTCTCACCCAGGAACAAGGTACGGGGGGTCGTACCGACATGTCCACCCCACTCACCTGATGCAGATAAACGATGAAAGGTCTGTACACACTTACACCCATAAATTGTTCCCAAGTACCTACTTGCCCTGGGCTCCTGGACCCAGGAATGATCGATCCATACTTGGTCTCTGGCCCCCTGAGGAGCTCGGTCTGATGTGGGAGACCAGAGCAGGTAATGGGGTTTGTGAGTGAAGGTTTGTGAGTGACTGGGAAGGAGGCCTGTGTGTCTGTGAGAGTATTGCCAGAAGCAGATAATTGCTAGAATAAAAGAAGGCATTAACGGGCAGAGGCCATAGCAGGTACAATTGAAGCCAACTGTTGGTAGGGGCCACAATCACACACTTATTAACAGCGAATATTTATTGGGCATTTCCTATGTGCAGGCATTGTTCCAGGAGCTACATTACATACTAACTTACTCTCGTTATAGTTGAGGGAACAGAGAGATAAGTGAGTTGTCTAAGGTCACTGGACAAGCAGAACTGGGATTTTCCCCAAGGCAGTTTGGCTCCAGAAATTTGGTTATAATCACTCTCTTATACCTTAAACCCTCTGGCCAGAGTCCCACCCTTGCAACACACACACATAGCAACCCATGTCATATCTGCTGGCAAACACAGCTTCAAATAAAATCAACCTAAACACACTCATTTTAAGTAAACTTTTAATTGAAGTATAATATGCATAGGGAAGAGTACATTCATCCTAAAGTGTACAGTTCAGTGAATATTCAGAGTAAATATGTTGGGGGGTGGGGACCAACATCAGATTAAGAAACTGAACATGACCAGTCCAAGAGCTCCCTTTGAGCCCCTCAGCCCTAAAGGTGACCACTATCCTGACTTCTCACACCACAAATCAGTTTTGTCTGTTTTGAACTTCATATAAAAGGAATCATACAGTGTGTGCTGTTGTATTTGATTTCTTTCATGAGACTTGTCCCTATTGTTGGATGTGTAGCAAGACATCACTCTGTGCTGTGTCCACTGTGTGAACAGGCTACAATTCATTTTCCACTTTCCTCTCGATGGGCCGTTTCCAGTTTGAGGACATTATCGACAGTACTATGAACATTCCAGTACACACCTCTTCCTGCTCATACCTGTGTATTTCTGTTGAGTGTTGATGACCTAGGAGTAGAATTGCTGGAACGTGTAAGTTCACCTTCTCTAGAAAACTGCCAGTTTTTCAAAGCGTCTCTACCAGTTTCCACTCCCCCAGAAATGAGAGCTCTGCTTGCTTTACTTCTTTGTCTACACTTGATATGGTCTGTTGTTCTCATTTTAGCCATTCTGGTAGGTGGAGACCTACTCATATTTGCAGCGTCTGGCCGGTAATGGGCAGTCAGTGAAGAGACAGCTGAATGAATGGCTGGAGAAAAACAGTCTGGGAGCGAGAGCCAAGGGAGGCTGGACACATACTCTGCGCACAGCATTCGGGGCCGCCCCCGCGCAGCTCGCCGGGACCGTGACCCCCTCGCGCCCTCTGGCGCCCACGTGGTCTGAACGCACCGCCTCAACCCAGCTGCGCGCTTCTTGGCGCCGAGCTGTCCCCAACCCTCCCTCTTGGTGGCGGGTAGGGGGCGCTGCGCGTCCGGGCGCCCCGAGGGGGCGGGCCCGGTCGGGGCGGGGCCGGCCGGCTTCCAGGCCTGGGCTCTGGCCGCCCGCGCCGCCCGGCCGCTCCGGGGACGGGCCGGGGCGGGGCGCGGCGCGGCGGCAGGAAGCGGGGCGGGGACTCGCGGAGGCGTTGGGGAGCGAGGGAGGGCGCGGCCAACTCCCGGAGGGACCGCAGGCGGAGAGAGCGGCGCCCGGGTCTGGCGCCGAGCCTGAGCCCGCCGGACGGGAGGCGGCCCAGCCGCGGGCTCGGCCTCGGCCCCAGCCCCGCCAGCATGGCCGGCCGGACCGTGCGGGCCGAGACCCGGAGCCGGGCCAAGGATGACATCAAGAAGGTGATGGCGACCATCGAGAAGGTCCGGAGATGGTGAGCGCTGCCCCGGGGCCAGGGACGGGACCTGGCGGGGCTACTCCTCTCCCAAATGCGTCTACCCTCCCTTCGCCTGCCGTGGCCCCCAGGTGTTAGGTGTACCCCCCAGCTGCGCCCTGGAGCTATAGGGCTCTGTCCCCCTTCTGGCTACACCCTAGGGTCTACAAAGCGTGTTCCCAAGCCGTACCCTCATTTATGCCCCGCCCCCTAAAGCTTTGCCACTCCTCCCTCAAGTATGCCCAGGATCTTCATTGGTGTGGTCCCCGGCTGGGTCATTAGTCTTGCTCTCTTGTATACCCCAGGGGTCTGCAGAGCTATGGCCCCAAGCCACACTCTCTTTCTAGAGGCACCCCCACGTAAGGCCTGGGGTCTGCAGGACTTTCTTCTTCTAACTATGCCCCATTAGCAAAACTGCACCACCCCTACTTCTGCAGGTCTCCCCAGATGTGTTCAGCTCCTGGGGGGCTCTCTCCTCAGAACTCTGACCCAGTCCCCCCACCCTCCCACAGGGAGAAGCGCTGGGTGACTGTGGGCGACACTTCCCTTCGTATCTTCAAGTGGGTGCCAGTGGTGGACCCCCAGGAGGAGGTGAGCAAGCTCTCGCACACCAGGCCCTTCATCTGTGCAACCTCAGGCGAGCCCCTCCCCACCGGGGCCTCCACCTCCAGTCCCGCTCTGAGACCTCAAATGCAGCAGCCAAGACAGATGTTAACAATTATTAGCAACTCCACCCCCTTCTCCTTTTTTCCTGCTTCCCACCCCTGAGTTCAAGACCTAACTCACTGTGCCACACTCTGTCACCTCATGCAGGGTCTTTTGCTTCTCTGTGCCTCAGTTTACTAATTTGTACAGTGGGGGCTTTGCAAGCACTAACTGGAAAGCTGCCACTGACCCTCACCCCTTTAACCCCCAGGAGCGGCGGAGGGCAGGTGGTGGGGCAGAGAGATCTCGAGGCCGGGAGCGACGGGGCAGGGGCGCCAGTCCCCGAGGGGGTGGCCCTCTCATCCTGCTGGATCTCAATGGTATGTAGGGATCGTGGAATTTCAGGGGGAGGTGTGGGCTGTAGATGAGGGAGAGAACTGGGGCCCTCAGGCCCAACCCTCTCGGCTTTTGCTCCCACAGATGAGAACAGTAACCAGAGTTTCCATTCGGAAGGCTCCCTGCAAAAGGGCACTGAGCCCAGCCCTGGGGGCACCCCTCAGCCCAGCCGCCCTGTGTCACCTGCTGGACCACCAGAAGGGGTCCCAGAGGATGCTCAGCCCCCACGTCTGGGCCAAGAAAGAGGTAGGACCAGGTGCCTCCCTAGAGCCCTCTCCTCTGACTCTTGTCCTCTGCAAAGTTGAAGCCACCAGCTTACATCTACCAACACCTACTCCTCTCCTGTGTTACCTTCTCCTGGAAGTCTTCCCTGACTCTCACAGAAAGTCACCATCCTACCTCCAGCGACTGTCTGTCTCATTCCTCTGGCTTCTTTGGGTCTTTAGATAACTAATCATCGTCTGAGATTTTCATGTAAATTTTTTTTTACTAATATTTCTCCCCACAACCCCCACCTTATGTCAGCTTCCTGAACCTTGGGTCCACATTGATCTTGTTCATTACTGAATTCTGAGAACAATGTGGGACACATAGAAGGTGCTCAATAAATATTTGTTGAGGACTAAATAATAGCAATATTCCCGAAGGTGGTTAATAAGTGATAATAACAGCCCATACCTATCGAGCTCTGACTGTGTGCCAGATGCCCTTCTGAATGTGTTGTAGGTCACGTAATCCTCATTATAACCCTATGGGGGCTATCACCCCCTCATGTAGATGAGAAGCTGAAACTCAGAGAAGTACCCCAAGCTCACACAGCCAGTGAGCCCATATCTTGGGCATAATTCCTCCTCACCTCCTCTCTCTTCTGCACAATCCCCTGTCTGGTCTGAACCATGTCCCAAATGTGTCTGCCTTCCTAGAAGAGCTCTTACCCCCACCTGGCTCCAGCCTCCTTATGGGTCTCCTCTCCCCCAGTCACCTCTGCACAGCTGCCAGAGCAACTTTTTCTTTCTTTTTTTTTTTTTTTTTTAACGTTTATTTATTTTTGGGACAGTGAGAGACAGAGCATGAATGGGGGAGGGGCAGAGAGAGAGGAAGACACAGAATCGGAAGCACGTTCCAGGCTCTGAGCCATCAGCCCAGAGCCTGACGCGGGGCTCGAACTCACGGACCGCGAGATCGTGACCTGAGCTGAAGTCGGACGCTTAACCGACTGAGCCACCCAAGTGCCCCCAGAGCAACTTTTTCTAAAGTACAAGTTTGCCAGGCTCATTTTCCTGCCTCAAAGCCTTCAATGGCTCCCTATACCTTTGACTCCTCCACTTGGCACTCTGGGCCCTTCTTGAACTACCCCTGCTGGTCTCATTATTCCTTTCCAAGAATACCATGACTTAGGCTTATGGGCTATGTTTAGGTTGTGCCATGCACTTGTGCACCTTTACTAACGTAAAAATAATAACAGGCATTTATTGAGCACCTACTATGTGCCAGATGCTTTACTAAGGGCTTTACCTGTATTATCTCACTTAATCCTCACAACTGTCCATGTGGTGATTACTATCATTCTCCCCACTTTACAGATGGGAAACTGAGGCCCAGAGGAATTAAGTCACTTGCCCAAGGTCAGGATTTGAACCCAGGAGTCCAACATCAGAATCTGTATTCACTAAATATATGTCCTGTTTGCCTAAAATGTGCTCCACTCCCCGTTTGTCTACCTGATGAAATCTTACTCACCTGTCAAGATCCCACTTAAATGTCCTTCCTATGTTCTCTTCCTGGCTTGCAGCCAGGTCCCCAGCTCCCTCCCCGGTGTCCCTCAGCCCTGGTCTGTGCTGTGGCATGGAGCAGCTGCTCAGGGAATATCTGTTAACTTGATGTTCCAGATCCTGGGGGCATAACTGCAGGCAGCACGGATGAACCCCCAATGCTGACCAAGGAGGAACCTGTTCCAGAATTGCTGGAGGCTGAGGTGAGAGAAGCCAAAGGGCTGGACTCCTGGGTCTCTAAGGCAATGGGGGCTCTGGGGCAGCCAAAGGCTTGGGGGCTGCACTGCTGAGGTCCAGGCAGGAAATGTAGACCTCAGACACAGCTCAAGTCTCAGAGGCTGGGTTCTTAGGGCTGAAAAGGAAAGGGTGTTTTAAGACAAAGTCCTGTGGGCTGGATCGGGGCTGATTTAAGACCATTAAAAGCCTGGAAAGATCGTGGTGCTCCTCCAAGTATTTTATTTTATTTTAATCTTAAACTATAAAATTAGCTTAAGAGAGTCCCCCGACAGACTTCTGACTTTTTCCACAAGGACTACCTTGATGCATTTTCCAGAAATATCAAGTATCAGCTTCTTTCCCCCCAGACGATGTTGTTGTTGTTTCCGGTGCCCACTTAATCTACTTCCTGGGTCCCTGGCCCTGGGCTAGACTCGTAGGTCCGGGAGGGGAGTGGAGTGGAGGCGCTGGAGAAGGCAGAGGCTAGGAGGCTGTACTCCTGGGTTTGGGTGGAGCTCACGCCTGTCCGCCCTTCCTCTCCAGGCCCCCGAAGCTTACCCCGTCTTTGAGCCAGTGCCACCTGTCCCCGAGGCAGCCCAGGGTGACACAGAGGACTCGGAGGGCGCCCCCCCACTCAAGCGCATCTGCCCAAATGCCCCTGACCCCTGAGAAGCCGGCCTGCCTGTCCTGTCGCCCCAGGGGCCCCTTTGGCTTTTTACAAATAAAGACCCTTTTGTAATTTTGTGTCATGTCATTTCCCCGTCAGGGCTGGGGAGGGTCTTTGGAGACAGTTTTGTCTCATGCTCTGTTTCTCAGATGGAGTCACTGAGGCTCAAAGAGGATCTTCCTATAGTCATACCATAAGTCAGACATGGAATGGGAGCTTGAGCCAGGACGCTTCCTCCCCAAAACTCCCTCCACCCTGCCCTGTCCTCCTTACCTTGGACCCTTCCTGACCTTCAGCCCTCCTCTGGGAATCCCAGGACCCCACTTCTTGTTCAGCTCTCCCTTGGGCCCAGCAATTACCAAAGCCCTGGCCCATGATTCCCATTCATACATAGGAACACAGCCCAGAGGGACTTTGGGGTCTGAAGTGACCCAACACATTCCTTGCCCTCAAGAAGCTACAACTTGTACCTCCGGCCTCTGCTTAGCCATTTCTCCACTGGAACCCCTGCCTACACTTCTCATTGAGTCTTGCTTGTCCTCAGCCCAATCACTACCTCCTCCAGGAAGTCTTCCCTGAGCCCTGGCTCGGTTTCCCTTCTTTAGGGCTTCCATCACCCACTGTGCCTCCTCCCCTCTGTCTCAGCAGACATTTATCAGGCTGTTTAGGATGGCTGTTTTGTTTGTCTGTTTTGTCCACTAGGTTGTGGGTTCCTGAGTGCAGAACTTGGTCCCCAGTCTTATCTAGCACCATGTTGGGCATAGAGCAGTTATAGCAACTGTTTGATGAGTGACCAAGTAAATGAATGTGCCGTGGTATCTGGGAAGGCTTCTCTGACAGGGCGGTGGCATGTGAGACATGAACCTCAGTGTGGTAGATCTGAAGTCAGTGGTCCTGGTTCAAACCCCGGCTCTGTTACTCACTAGGTGTGTGGCTGCATGCAAGCCATTTCCCCTCTCTGAGCCTTAGTTTGTCTATCTGAGCAATGGGGACAACAATGAGGCCTCATCTGCCCTAGTGATTTGTGGGAACCTTCAAATGATATACGGCACCTTCAGTCTGTGCCTGCAAAAGAGGTAGAGTCAGGTGTATTAGCCCTACTTTTATTTTTAACAAAGGAAGAGACTGAGGTTCAGAGGGACCACACTGGAACTTTTAAAGAACTATTTAAAAACAGAGGGATGCTTCCTGATAGCAGCTGAACTTGTGACAGCTGAGCCAAGGCTGGCCAGGGGAGCCAGGTGTATCGTGATGTGGAATATTTGCTGCTTCTTGCTGCTGCGACAAATTACCACAGATTTACTTCGTGATTTAAAGAAACACACATTTATTATCTTACCGTTCTGGAGGCCAGAGGTCCAAAATTAGTCCCACTGGGCTAAGGCCAAGGTACCAGCAGGGCTGGTTCCTTCCAGAGGCTGCAGGGGAGTATCTGTCTCCCAGCCTTTTCCAGCTCCTCCATGCCGCCCGTCCTATGATTTGGGGTTCCTCCCTCCGTCCTCAGCATGGCACCTCCTGGTCTCCCTGTCTCTTCCATCTTCACATCTCGGGTCCTGCCTCCCTCTCCTAAGGCCCCGGTGACTACATTGGGCCCACCTGGATGATGCAGGTGACTCTTCCCATCTCAAGACCCTTAAACTTAAATCACACCTGCAAAATCTCGTCGGCCACATAAAGTAACATCCACAGGTTCTGGGGATTAGGTTGTGGGCATCTGCGGAGGGCCATTATTCAGCCTGCTACCTGTGGTAATAATCTCAGCATTTTCTTGGGCATAGAGGTCATCTCATGATTCCCTTTGACCACCCCATGAGGTGATGGGAGTGCTCTGTAAACTGTGAAGTGCCTTGTATGGGTTAGTCGTACAGTGTTAAAGCCCAGAAAATAGGTTCTGGGCTTGAATATCAGCATCTCCATTCGTTTGCTTGTGGCCTTGAGCCAAGTGACTTAACCTGTCTGGGCCTCAGTTTTTTCATCTGTAAACTGGCGATAATACTAATGTCAGCCTGGTGAGAGTGTTGTGAGGATTAGATGAGGAAATAATGGAGAGAGTGTCCTTGGCTTGACACATAATAAGTGCTCAATAAATGACAGCTGTTTTCCCTATTACTCCATTTCGCAGATGAGGATACAAGGGTGTAGGGATAGAGGCCAGAGACTTGCCTGTCTGCGAGACTGGGGAGGAGGAGTCCATATCTGAGCAGCCTTGAAAGGCTAAAGTTTGAGTCTCCCCCATTCTTGTTCCTCACTTGGCCCCAGACCCCAGGCATCTGTCCCCTATTCCAGGCCTGCACCCACCCTCTCTGTGGTCCACTCTGTGACCTGGTTTAAAGTCCACTTCTTCCACAGCCACACCCCCACTCATCACCTTTATAATGCCCTCCCTGCCTCCCTGCTTCCCACCCCCTCAGGATGTCTACACTCTCTTTTTGGAAATTCTTCCACCCCTGACTCTTGGGTTCTGGCCTCTAGTGCTCCCCCATTCTCTTCTGCTCTGTCACTCTCTCCTGATCCCTTAAATATCTCTTGCCCTGGCCTAGCTCTTCATGCACACTCCCTGCTGGGTCCACCTACCCTTTTAATCAAGGGCTCCCAAATCTCTGCATCCAGGTTCCGCACCTACCTCTAGACTCAGCCAGATGCCTGCATGACATCTCCACTGGGATGTCCAGACCCTCAGCATCCTTCTCCTCCCACCCTGTTCCTACCATCACCTGTACCCAGAAATGGCCCCTCAATCCCAGACTGGAGCACCCAGAAGTCAGAGTCCCATCAACTATCATGTTTCATTAAGTCTCTGTCCTGAATAACTCTCCCATTTACCCCTTTCTTTAGGGCCCTTCTGTTTGCTAGGTTCCTCCTGGTGGGTTTCCTGCTTCACTCTTGCCCACCGCAATCCATTCTCCACCCAGCAGCTGGGCAGTCTCAGAAACTCACATCTGCCCATGATACTGCCTTTGGCGAGAACCCTGCAGTTCCCTTTCCTGGCAGGATGGGGCTACCTCCTGCCGCTTCACCCCACCCCTGCACTGCTTCCCTGAGAACTGCTGATAATCACTCTGCTGTTTCTGAGTCTAGGGTTTTGCTCATGCTGTTTACGCTGCTAGCAGATCTCTTCTTATCCTCTCTTCATCTGGGAGATGCATTCTTTTTTTTTCTAACCTTGGCTTCCTGGTGACTTCTTTTGTCATGCCCCCTGCCTCCTCCTCTGCCATTTCATGGGACATCAGGTGTTGCCTCGTGATGATCTGTGTTAACTTGGGTCTTTGGCACCAGACTGAGCTCAAGGAGGGAGGAGAATTCCTTTATTCCTAGAAACATGTATTTATTCCACACTTACTGTTTGATGGGCACTATTCTAGGCCCTGGGGATAAAGCATAAACAAAATGGAAAAAAGTCTTTGCCTTCACAGAGCTTACCTTCAATAAATTGTATCATCTGTAGGAAGTTATAAGCACTCTAAAAAAAATAAAGCAAGGGAGATGGGAAAAGGGCGGATTGCAATTTTAAATAGGGAGATCAGAGGAGGCCCTACTGAGGAGACATTTGAAGAAAAGCTTGAAGTAGTGAGGGAGAGAGCCATGCAGATATCCCGGGGGAGAGCATTCCCGGCAGAAGGAATAGCCAGTGCAAAGGCCCTGAGGTGGAGTGTCCCTGGAAATGAGATCAGTGTGACTGGGGCACAGGGAAGTAGGGAAAGAGCAGTGGGAAGTGAGGTCAGCTCTTGTAGGGCCTCATAGGCAGGTCACAATCATAAAATGGCAATCAAAATCAATCCTGCTTGGAGGCCATTGTCAGGACTTTGCCTTTTATTCTGGGCGAGATGAAGAGCTATTGAAGGGGTCTGAGCAGAGAAGTGACATGACCAGACTTAGGGTTTTTTTCCCTCCTAATATTTTATTATAAAAAGTTTCTGGGTGCCTGGCTGGCTCAGTCGGAAGAGCAAGTGACTCTTGATCTCTGGGTCATGAATTCAAGTCCGCATGGGGAGTAAAGATTACTTAAGCAAAACAAAAAAACCTTTAAAAGTTTCAAACATGCAGCAAGTTGGAAGAATTGTATATATATGTATATATACCCGCCACCTAGATTCTGTACCATCTTACTGTATTTGTTTATCACGTATCCATATCCATTCATCCATCTATCAATCTATCTTATTTTCTTGATACATTTCAAAATAAGTTGGAGACACTGGTATGTTTCCCTCTAAGTCCTTAAGCATGCAGGTCATTGACTAGAGTCCAGTATTTCTTTACAGGTTTGTCTTTCTTTGCCCTTGAAACAAAATATCTATATAGTGAAATGCGCAGGTATTAATTGTATGATTCAGTGAGTTTCAATAAATGCACACATCTGCGTAATGCAAACTCTTATCAAATACATCATTATCCTCCTGGAAAATTTCCTGTGCTCCTCTCCAACCCTTCCCAAGCCCCCAGAGGCAATCACTGTTCTGGTTTTGTTTTGATTAAGTTAACCTGTTCTAAAACTTCATATGCATGGAATTATACAGTATCTACTTCTTCACATCTGCTTTCTTTCACTCAGCATAATGTTTTTGAGAGTATCTGTATTGCTGCTTAGATCAATAGTGTGTTCCTTTCTATTGCTAGGTTATAGTCTGTAGACTTGGCTTTGACTAGGCACGCTCTACTGGGTGGAGAACAGCCCTCTCCCTGTTTCTAGCTCCCTGCACAAGCCTGTCAAGCCTTGTGGGCTCAGAGCCCTGGATGAGTGCATCTAGGGAGACAGACAGCTTGTTCCCTAGGACCTTTCTAGGATGTAGTCTATGACATCAGTCCCCCAGAAATCTGGGGAAACATAACTATATCAGGGACAGTATGTAGGGTGACCAAGCAAGCATCCTGGTTTGTCCAGGACTTTCCCAGTTTTACCACTTCAAGTCCTGTTCCTGAGAAACCCTGGGAAAACTGGGATGGTTGATGGCCCTGGCAGGATCCCAACACTGCCCCTAGGGCCCCAGGCCCTTTCTGACCCCTTCCTCCTAAGGATTGATTTTCCGTAAACTAAACTGATCTATTCCTTCCCTGGTCTAAAACTTCCCAGGGCTCCCCATGGCTTTACCTGGCAACCCAAGAGATGTACTCAACCTGTGTCACTGGTTCTCAATCTTTGCTGCACAATGGAATCGCTCGGGAAATTCTGATGCCTGGCTTCTACCTCGGACATTTTAATTGGTATAGGATGTGACTTGGGCATTAGGAGTTTTAAAAGCTCCACCGGTGACAGTGATATGCTTCCAAGTTTGGGAACCACTGGCCTATGGATATATGATTTGCTTCCCTTATGTGGTGTTGAATATGTTGCCAACATTTAAAATCAAATGATTTCATATAAAAATCTAGACTCCCGGCTACCTTTGACAAAGCAGAAGATCTGAGACACTGAGTGCCTCCAAGTATGGTAATCACCACGGGGTGTGTAGCACCAGCTGCACCTGGAGACAAAACGTGTGCTCTCTGGTTACCACAATCCTTACAACTCCATAGTTTCTTTCTCTGCTCATTTATGTTCATTTGCACAGCTTACAGGCTAACCTCCCAGCTCTGTAGCGAGGCATTTGAGGCCTTCCAGGTGCTGGCTTCTTCTCACGTCCTCAGCCTCTTCCGTAACTGTTCCAGTACATTCATCTCACTTCCCGCCCTCCAGCCACATGGGCCTCAGGGTACCTTTCATACCCACCTTTGCCTGCACAGTCCTCCCACCAAACTCCTTATCAAAACAGACAAGGCCTTGCTCACTTTGGCCACTTCAGCCTCTGTCTGCCCTCTTTCCCAAGTTCATCTACCACACCAAACTTCTAACACACTGAGGCTTGCCAGGCTAGTTCCTATCCTAGCACTTGCTGCCTCTTCCTGGGAAACTCTTCCCTTCCTCTCTTCTTTCTTTCTTTCTTTCTTCCTCGTCAATGCCTACTTACGTTTCAGGCCTTGCCTTAGATCTCATCTCCTTCTTCAGGAAGCTTCCCTGACCCTCAAACTAGGTCAGGTCATTGGTTAGTCACTGCACTTCCTCTTTTGCCTGACATCTCACTTCCCTTGCTAGAATAAGGCCACGTTGTTCATCTCTGTCCCCCTGGGGTCTAGGCAAATTGTGAAGTGCCTGGGAAAGAGTAGGTGTTCATTAATGACAAAAGGAAGCACACGTCCCTTTCTCCACTGGCAAAACTTCTACTCTTCTGGTTGCGTTTCTACTGTAATATTCAACTCGGTTCTCCTGGAGATCCCAAATCTCACTGAGCTCGGGTCTATCTCACAATCCAGTGGGTCCCCAAACCCATTTTGCGGTTGTTTCCCCAAGGTCATAATGCGTAATTGCAATAGGTATACTCAGCAATGGACAGAATCCCCACATCCGTTGACTGGGTCTCTGCATGCCTGTGAAGGCAGGGCTGTGCATGGTTGGCTACCCAGGGCCCCATACAGAGCAGGCACAAGGGTAGAGTATAATAACTAACTTTCTATTCCATTTATCTGTTGATTTTCAGCTGGCAATGGCCTTTCTGCCAATCCCTTCCTTTGTTTCTCCTGTCAGCTCTGAGAGGCAGCTGTGGTGTAGCAATGGTCAGGATGCAGTCTAGGAATGGAGGTTTTTCAGATTCAGCTGATTTGTCTTAACTGTGTAATCTTGGGCAAGTCACTTCCCCACCTAGACTTCAGTTGCCTCATCTGAAACATGGAGCCAATAATCGTTTCCTCGTCTTTGGGGTCTAACATCTTTAAACATGTCAGGAACAGTGTGAACCAAGTGCAGAGTGAGCACCTGAGAAGCTGTATGTAAACCAAATTTTTGTGAAGTGAATAGTTATTTCCAACCTTTAATTTTTAGAATCACCGGTAGGATTGCAGGCTCTCTAGGATTTAGGAAATGCAGTGCCAAAGAAAAGTAAAAGCCCGTGGTAATCTGGAACAACCCGAGTTGAGGTTTTAACGTATGTATTTTTAAGATACAGTGAGGGAAGCGGAGAGAGGCGGTCGGGGTAAATGAGAACCTCTCCAAAAGGGATGCCTGGGCTCTGGTTCAGCTGCGGTGTGACTTAAGTGGCCTCGTCTGTAGAATGGGATCCCCAGGCCCTCTCCCCACACAGCCTTTTGTGACGCTCCGAGGAAACAAAGGAGGGACGCGTGCCTCCGAAACGGCCCGAGCGCGGGGGAGCGCGCCGCGGAACCGCAGGGGTTAAGGGCACCGAGCGCCGCGCTGCCGTCCTAGAGCGGGCGCGGGCGGACTTCCGGCGCGGGGCGCTCGGGGTTCGGGGGCTGGCACACGGGCGCTTCGGGAAGGGAGCTGGGCGGGTGTACGGCGCGCGGGGTCGCGGTTTGTTTCTGGGCAGCGGGCGCCCGGGTGGAGGACTGCCATTCTGAGGCTCGGCCCGCGCTGCGTCGGCGTCCTGGGGTCACCTAGGCCGGGCCCCTGGCCGACGTGACCCCTCCCCCCAATTCCGGACTAGCAGTGTTCCACGGTGGGCCGCGTTTGAGCCCCTCTGGCCTTGGGTTCCCCTGCTGTAGTGCGGGTGTGGGGATCCCGGGACTGGCCGAGGACAATAGGTTTCTTTAAATTACTTGCACCCTGGAATGCACTGTATCCCCATTGTTCAGTCCAGGAAACTGAGACTCAGGAAGGCCAAGTTACTTTGGAATAGCAAAGGCATGCTTTCCCACTCGCTTGTCTAGTCGGGGCAGAAGCCTACTTACAGGCCATATCCCTTGATTCTTGCGCTGGCGGGTGCTGCAGGGGGAGGGGGAGGACATCTGTGTGTGTCAGGAGCCATACCCAGGTATCTCCTCTCATCCTTATTACAACCTGCAGAGGCAGGTGCTGTTATCCACATTTAAAAGTAAGAAAAGAGAGGCTCAGAGCGATTTTCTTCAGGTATGATGCAGGTCAGTGCTGAGTGGCGAGACGTATAAACTCAGGTTTGTCTCACTTGCCTGGCAGATCTGTATTTGAGAATATTAGCTAATATTGAGCGCTTACGACTGAATCCTTTCACAGAGGAGCAAAAGCTGAGAGATGATGGGGGCAATGTCACAGACCTGGCTAAGTTAAATAATAGTGGTCTTGGGTCAAGTGTCTTTGTGTCCTTTCATTTTCCTCAAGGTGAAAGAATCAGATTTAGCACCTCTCTCTAGTAACAGTTTTATTAAGATAAGATTCAGGGGCAACTGGGTGGCACAGTGGGTTAAGCGGCTCTTGATCTCAGCTCAGGTCTTGATCTCATGGTCCTGACTCCAAGCCCCACATTGGGCTCTGTGCTGGGTATGAGGCCTACTTAAAAAAGAAGAATAAGGTTCAGATATTGTGCAATTTACCCATTTAAAATGCACAGTTCAGTGGTTCTTAGTATATTCATAGAGTTGTACAACTATCACTACAGTGAACTCTAGAACATTTTTATCACCCTCCTGCTGCCCCCTAGCTCTAAACTACCACTAATCTACTTTGTCTCTGTCGGTTTGCCTATTATGGGCATTTCCTATAAGGCCATACATGGCCTTTTGTGACTGAGATAATCTTTTTATTTTTTAACTTTTTAAAAAATATTTATGTTGAGAGAGAGCAAGCATGTGTAGGCTTGAGTGGGGGAGGGGCAGAGAGAGAGGGAAAGAGAGAATCCCAAGCAGGCTCCACACCGTCAGTGCAGAGCCTGACGTGGGGCTCGAACCTACTAACTGTGAAATCATGACTTGAGCCTAAGTCAGAAGCTTAACTGATTGAGCCACCCAGGCTCCCCAAGATAATCTCCTTTTTAAAACAAAAGTCCAGGCTTTGACCTCAGAGCTTTGGCCTGAAGCCATAGCCAGCTAGAATTGAACAGCATTGTTTTGATTTTGTTGTATTTATTTTTACCACTCTAGAGCAAATGATAGGTATTTCCTGTTTGTGGTAGTGACATAAAATTTTCTTTTTTGAATAAATTTGTTTCCATAAAAAAACTGAGTTGATACTTCTAAAGGACAAGATTAAGTAAATAGTAGTAGAGATGGCACATAAGTATGTCTCAAAGTTGGGAAGATAGGACATGAATGAAGTTTGGAAACCACTAGACTGTCTGATTTGAGGTTCTCCAGAATGTGGCTTGAAAACCACCCTCCTATTCCATTTCACTCTCTTCACAACTACTGTGAGGAAGCACATCATCTTACTGATGAAGAAACAGGTGCAAAAAAATTAAGTATGGTAACCTGTCTAAGGTCACACAGCTCGTGACAGAACCTAGACTTAACCTATGTCTGTCCAATTCCAAAGACCACCTACTTACCAAGTCTGGACATAAAATTGAAGGTGAGGAATGGGCTAGCAGGCTTGAGGGAGGATTCTAGCCACTATAGCAAAACATGTGGGGACCAGGCTGGTTACATTGCTTTCGGTACCCCTTCAAACAAGTATGCAGATATTTTTATAAATAATTTGTGACTTTAAATAGAGATCTCATTTCAGTCATCATTGGGGCTTTCTTCCTGTCTTAAGGGCACACCGGAATCCAGGAGGTGTTGCCTGGACAGCCAGGATGTATGTGTGCGTGTGTGTGTGCAAGCACATGTGTGTGTTGGTGCTGGGGAGACTAATCTCTGGTTCATCTTGACTGATGTTGGTATCCCTGTCTACGCCCACAGTGTTCCCTTCAAGTTCGTGACTTCTGCGCTATATCACAGGTGGGGCACCAGAATCTCTGGGTTGGCCAAGACTCCCTGTAGGTAGGGTCCCGTGTTTCCTGAAACATCAGGCAACCACCTACTCTCAAGATTGGCTACTTTCGGGAGCATGGCTATGGGGCATGTACCAGGACTCTCTCTCCCCTTTTCCAGGCCAGGGACCTTCACTAAGAGCCTCTGCCTCCCTTACAAAACCTTACTCCACTTCTTATTTTTTCACTCTGGGCTTCAATAGCACGTTAAACTCAGAGCCCATTTCCAAAAAAACTAGTTTCCTTTTCCTCAAAGGCAGAGAGAGAGAGCTTAAGTTTTAAACCTTAAGCAAAAAGTAGCAAGGGGAAGACAGAACAACTAAATCCTGCCACACTGTTGTCATCACCTTCGTAACTCAGTCCTCTCATCTCATAGATGTGCAATTCAACTTGGACCCAAACTTGAAGTTAACTATACCCGTCCTCCTTCAAAGGCAACTGGGGTCCATCTGTTGTTACTCAGCTTGAGTGAGTCTCAGCCCTAACTCCACACAACTTAGATCTGAGAGTAATTTTGACCATATAAAACAAAATAACTAACGTTGATCCACGTAATATTCTAAGAGCTCTACATGCCATAATCTCACAAAAATCATTTCAACTCTGTGAGGTAAGTGCTATTATTGTGTCCATTTTACAGATGGGAAAACCGAGCCATAGAGAAGTTGAGTTTCTTGTCAAGGCCACACAGTTAGTAAATAACAAAGGCAGATTTCATTTTTTTAATACAAAATTTATTGTCAAATTGGTTTCCATACAACACCCAGTGCTCATCCCAACAGAGGTAAAGGCAGATTTCAATCCACATAGTCTGCCTTCAGAGTATGTGCTCTCAAACACAGAGCACACACTCTGAAGTCAGACTATTTCCTCCATTTACAGTAATATTTCTGTGTCCCATATATTGTGGAAAGTAGTCTGTAGCTACCTGGGAAGCAGGATTGAGGATTCTCCTTCCCAAAGAGGAGTCTGACTACTCTCAGACCTGGATCTCTCAGGACACATTTCTCCCTCCCCAGCTCCTGCTTCTCTGGACATGAGTTAACTAATAGCTGTTCCCCTTACCCCAAAACTGCCACCCCAAGTTACTGTTAACGTGTCCGGTGTCCATGCGGGGCTAGGAACATGTATAATTTCTCTGTTTTTTGCTACAGCCCAACAAGGAATCATCCCCATTTTACAGACAAGCAAATAGGTTTAGCAAGGCCAAGTGACTTGCCCAGGATGACACAGCTAGTGAATGGAGCAACAGGATTGCAACCTGGATGCTCATCTCTGAGTCTCATGCTCTGTTAACGCTTTAGTGACCTTACAGACCTGAGGGCCACATCAGTGAGTTCCTGGGAGGCGATGACCGGCTGTGGTGCCCTAGCGAGTGTCTCACACTCTGGCTCCGTTTCCTTATTTGCAAAATCTCTCCTTTTACCCTCTTCCTATTCCCAACTTCCTAATGAAATTTTGGGAAAAGTTTTCGTTTTGTTTTCAGTTTCAAAATTAGACTCAAAGACCACTGTAAAGAGGGTGTTCTCGGGGCACCTGGGTGGCTCGGTCGGTTAAGCGTCCGACTTCGGCTCAGGTAATGATCTCACAGTCCATGAGTTTGAGCCCCCCATCGGGCTCTGTGCTGACAGCTCAGAGCCTGGAGCCTGCTTTGGATTCTGTGTCTCCCTCTCTCTCTGCCCCTCCCCTGCTCATGCTCTGTCTCTCTCTGTCTCAAAAATAAATAAAAACATTTTACAAAAAGGTTTTTTTTAATAAAAAAAGAGGGTGTTCTCATAAAGAAAGGAGTTTCACTTCTTTGGGGGGGGTCATACTGTCTGCTCTAAGGAGACCTTTTCTGCCTAGGGTTATAGAACAGCAACTGGGCTGGGGGGCTTGGAGTTTGGGGAAAAGATGGGGACACTTGAGCCTGTGTGGGGAGCAAGGACATGATGGTAACAATGGCTCCTATTTACTGGGTCTTCATAATGTGCCAGACCCTGGGCTAAGCACTCCTTTGCTCGCTCTCTCTCTCTCTGTCTCTCCACACACACACACACACACACACACACACAGACACACACACACACACACACACACACACACACACACACACACACATATGCTAGAGGTCACGTTTTTATTCTATCCACCACCTGACTTCTCTGGATTTTTGGATGGGAGTTTTGTTGAGATCACCTCATCCTACCTCCTACTTTAGAGGTGAAGAATCATTTCACTCCTTTAACAGTCACGGAGCTTCTATTCTCTGCTAGGCCCCGGGCCAAGCTCTAAGAAAAGATAGAAAAGACCAATTCCAGGTGTTAGCAATAAGGATGGTATGAATATAGTGTTACTCTTATTTTTGCTTATCTGTATTTCCTAACTTTCTACAATGCGTATATACTGCTTTTATAATACAAGATCAATTTTCTTCCCTCATAGAATGCCTCTACTTGTTATAGTATTTTTTCTTCAATTTAAATGATTACATACCTGGGTGGCTCAGTCCGTTAAGCGACCAACTCTTGATTTCGGCCCAGGTCATGATTTCAAGGTTCGTGAGTTAGAGCCCCGCATGGGGCTCTCTGCTGTCAGGTTGGAGCTTGCTTCAGATCCCCTGTCTCCCTCTCTCTCTGCCCCTCCCCTGCTCGTTCTCTCTGTCCCCCTCTCTCTCTCAAAAATGATTACATGCCTCTGAAAGTTCTGAAGTTCCAGTTAAAGAAGTCAAGCAAGAACTTGTATTAGAGAGGTGTCCCCTTAATTCAAGTGACAGCCACATCTGCATTTCCTTCTTGAGTAAAGGAATTAAATGTCGTGACACCCCACCTTTGTCTCAAATCCACGCTAGGCCCAGGGATGGGCATCTGAACCCAACTTTCCATAGCAGGGATTCTTAACGGGGTGGTCCCTGGGCATGAGCATCAGGAGAGTTACGAGGGCAGACTCGATTGTCATAATTTCTCAGGACGCTACAGGCATGCAGGGAGCCAGGCCAAGGGATGCTGATCGATCATCTTGTAACTCACTAGGCAGCCCACACAATAAACATCCTGTCCAGAATGACACTGGACTCCTATGGGTGGCCTGATGACCTGGTGAAGTGTTTGAGCCTGGAAATACTGCTTAATTGCATTGTGCCTACCCAGCTGATTGGCTGATCTCTTGGGAACTTTGAAAAGCAGACCCAGAAAAAGTGGACTGAAACAGGGAACCATGAGAGTCCATATCAGAAGTCTGGTGGGGTCACCGTTCTGTCAATGAATGTGTCACTTCTAATTTGGTTCTAGGGACCCCATAACTTCCGTGTGCCTCAGAGGGCATGGTCAATGTCCCAGGTGTCTGTAAGACTCTACCATGAGCATTCAGCAGCTAGATGGTTTTTAGACCTATGAAAAATCCTGTAAATGTTTTTTTCTTTTATTGAAAGTCAGTGAAGAGGCAATAAGTGACATTTTAAATAATGTAAAATCATTTTGTCTATTAATGCGTATTCTGCATACCCTTCCTTATTTTCTTGAAATATTTTAGGATTCATTCTTTCCACAGGTTACTTTGGGACAGGTAGCATGCCCTCTTTTTTTATTTTTATTTTATTTTTTTAATGTTTATTTTTGAGACAGAGACAGAGCATGAATGGGGGAGGGGCAGAGAGCGAGGGAGACAGAATCTGAAGCAGGCTCCAGGCTCTGAGCTGACAGCACAGAGCCTGACGTGGGGCTCAAACCCACAAACCATGAGATCACAACCTGAGCCGAAGTCGGACACTTAACCGACTGGGCCACCCAGGCGCCCCTATTTTGTATACATTAAAAAAAATTTTTTTAATCTTATTTATTTTTGAGAGAGAGACAGCGTGTGAGCAGGGGAGGAGCAGAGAGGGAGGGAGACACAGAATCAGAATCAGAAGTAGGCTCCAGGCTCCAAGCTGTCAGCACAGAGCCCATTGCGGGGCTCGAACCCATGGACTGTGAGATCACGACCTGAGCTGAAGTCAGACGCTCAACCGACTGAGCCACCCAGGCGCCCCTTTAAGTTTATTTATTTATTTTGGTAATCTCTACACCTAACATGGGGCTCAAACTCACAATCCTGAGATCAAGAGTTGTATACTCTTTTGACTGAGCCATCCAGGCACCTCTTTTCCTGTCTTTTTAATTTTACCGCTTCAAGTCCCCAGGTCATGACAAAGAATGACTTGAGATTTGTATATACTGGGTCTGAAATTCTCACAGTTGCCTAAAAGTAAACCCACATATTTAAGAAATTTGTGTAAGTAGACTTCGTGAATGGGGAAGGATTATACTCCTGAGCAATGCCTAGCTAAATATATATAGGAGCTAAATATTTTATTAAATATATAATTATAATCACAAATTCAATTAAAATAATTAAAGTTATAGGCTCAGAGACGGAAAGCAGTACGCTGAGTCACACAGCAAGTTAGTGCAAAGCCAGAGCTACAACTCTGGTCTCTTAATCTTCAGCTCGATGCCTTTCCACTTGTTCTCTCCCCATGACTGCTGCCCCCCAAAGCTATGGCTATGAAAAAACTATAGATTAATTTAAAAGTGATACTGAGAAGAAAAGGAAGGTGAAACAGAAGTCACAACAGGAAGGAAAATTCTTAAAATCTTTTTTTTTGTGTGTGTGGTATTAGTATTTTATTATGGTAACAAATTACCACAACTTTGTGCCTTAAAACAACACAGATTTATTATCTCACAATTCTATAGGTCACAAGTCCAACATGGGTCTCATTGGGCTAAAATCAAGATGTGGGCAGGACTGTGTTCCTTCTGAAGATCTAGGGGAGAATCCACTCTCTTGCCTTTTCCAGCTTCCAAAAGCCACCCACAGTCCTTGGCTCATGATCCTCTACCCCCATCTTCAGAGCAGCAATGTCACTTCCCTGTGACCCTTCTTCCACTGTCACACCTCCCCCTGTCCGCGGCCAGAAAAGGTTCTCTGATTTTAAGGACCCATGCGATTACACTGGACCACCTGGATAATCCAGGATAATCTCCCCATCTCAAGGTCTTTAACTTAATCACCTCTGCAAAGTCCCTTCTGCCATGTAAAGTAACACATTCACCGGTTCTGGGGGTTGGGGCATGGGCATTTTAGGAATTAGAGCAAGGGCCATTATTCTGCCTATCCCAGTAATGAAATATCATGCAAATGCATAAACATTCATAGAAAAATAGTTTAATATAATATTATTAAAATACCCTAACCACCATCACCCAAAGCAAGAAATAAACACTGCAAGAATCTCAGCAAACCCCCACTTAATCATATTTTTTGTTTGCATTTGCCTGAAAATTTTTTGTCCATCTATTTATTTGAAACATTTTGTCATTTTATGTGTGTTTCTTATAAATTGATTATAGCAGATTAAAAGTTTGTTGTTGTTGTTGTTGTTGTTGTTGTTGTTGTTGTTAATTTTTCTCTTGCTGGGTGCCTGGGTGGCTCAGTCATTAAGCATCTAGACTTCAGCTCAGGTCATGGTCTCACAATTCATGAGTTCAAGACCCACATTGGGTAAGCACAAGCCCCACTTAGAGTGAATACAAGCCCCGCTTTGGGTGAAAAAACACAAGCCCTGCTTCTCTTTCTCTCTCTCTCTCTCCCTCTCTGTCTCTCTTTCTCTCTCTCTCTCTGACCCTCCTGGGATTCTATCTCTGCCCCTTGCTCACTTGTGCCCTCTATAAAAATGAATACATAAATAAAATTTCTTTTGCTTATAGCAGATCTTAAAAGTAGCTTAGTCTGACAGGTTCTGTCTTATAATGTTTATTCAATCCGTTCATATTTATTGTGTTAATCCATACACTTTTTTTCTTTCCACCTTATTTTACATGTAGTATTTATTTTTTCATTAATATTCTCCTGTTTGCTTTTTTTTTTTTTTTTTAACTTTTGTGGGTTTGGTCTGGTTTCTATTTATTACCTTTCCCCCTCTTTGTAAACTTGCTAGTGTTTATCTTCTTTTTCCTTACAATCACAATTTTTCTTAAATTGTTGTATTTGTGCATGGTCATAATCCTACTCCTTCATCAAATATTTTACTTGCCCACTTTCACAAACCCCCAAAAGATGATAGCTCTAGAATGCTTCTTCCTCACTCTCCCTACTCCTAGAGTTTTACTATGATAGCTTAGTTTTTTTAATTTAATCTATTACTAGGTTTTTCATTAAAGTTAATCACTTATGCAAAGGAATCCTTATTTAACACTTAAAGCCCAAGTTCCCAGTCTACTGCTATCATTTAAACTGAACTCTCTCTCTATAAATACGGATTGCAAGAGTCATTGCTCACTTTGCTACGTCACCTCTTCATCTGTCATTATCTTGGCTCTCCACCACTACTGAATTTCTTGAGCACTTCCCTCAGAAAGGGCATGTGATATATGCACTGGATCTTGTATGCCAGATGTCCTCCTTTTGCCCTGGCTGGAAAGTGACACGATTGCTGCTTTTGACTCTCGGGTTACATTCTTTTCTCCTGGAGTCTGTATTCTACTGTCTCCTAAATTATAGTATTGCAGATGCGTGGCTTGAAACTGGTCTGATTCTCATTCCTTTATAAATAACCTAGTCCAGAAGCTTTTTTTGTGGGTTTTTAGGTTTTTTTTGTGTTGTTGTTGTTGTTGTTGTTGTTGTTGTTTTTCCTATTTCATAAGTTCAGGAATTTCATCAGGCTATGTCTAGATACTTATCTTTCTTCATGTCAGTCCTTTTAATCTTCAGTCTCAGATTTCCCTTTCCATCTGTCACTTTTCTCTTCTTTTGGGACTCCTATTATTTGCATGTTAGGTCTTCTGGATCTGTCCTTAAAATTTACATTTAATGGCATGATTTCCTCTCGCTTATATGTTTGATGTCTTGTAAGGTTTCTTCCAGTATTTTTGAGTCTCTCATTAGTGTCTGTGCCAATTACCAAGTGTATCTATTCTAACTATAAATTCAGGCATTGAGGAAATAACCACAGGATGGGTCCAAGAGCCATCTGGGCCCATTGAATTGGCCTGGACTAAAGACTCCATCTATCACCTGATTGTTGTAAGCCCCTACTTGGAATGGTGGACCGCAGTGGCATTTTAGGTCCCCAGGAATAAATCCATTTACAGCCAATGTCTAACAATCCCAGAAAGGTCTGGGTATGTCCTTTTATCCAGTGCACAGATACCCTACTAAATGGCTATAGGTCCCTTTGGAGAAGGCTTGCAGGAAGATTTATGATGAGTATTTGCAGCAATGATGGAGGTTCCTTCCTCTAGAAGACTCAGCATCACCTTCAATCAAGGGGCTCAGGGTCTACGGGTCTATATTGTGTATGGGAAGTGATAAGAGTCTGTGACTGTCCACTTTTTTTGGCTTCCAGACCTAGGATTTGTGCTATTGTGTAGATCAAGCAGGAGAGAAACACTTCCAGAATAGTAAAGACTTCCAAAAATCCACTCCTCCATAAAAGCGACAAGAACTTCTGGCAAAACATTGTCCAAATAAGTTTTTTCAGAACTCTGGAAACTAACAAAAGGTTAGTTACAATCCAAGGAATGTTTATTTTAAGAAAAAATAGCTGTATCCTACTGAGAGCAGTAAATTTTGTGGAATTTTAACTTGCTACAGTCCCATTCTCCTCTCCCCAGGTCCGCAGAAACCTTGAAAACTAAAAGCCTCATAACTAAGGAAGCTGTGAAAACCAGTGCCCTAGTAGCCACCAGAGGGGGCAGAACAGGTTTGAAGTTCTACAACTTCTCCATCCCCAAAGAAGTGTCACTATTTGACCCATTAGCTCTCTGAAAAGCCTATTCTCAGAGTTTGTCTTTATTTGACCTAAGTCAGAACTGTCACTGTGCTAAAAGCCAAAACCCTAGGGCATGTGTTGAAAACAATCAGTGGCAATTGTTTAACACTGCAGCTACCTGAGGTGACAATATCAGTTGGTGGTAACAAGAGGCTGATAAAAAAACTTAAAAGGAAAAACTAGGGACTGAGATATTCTTAGGCCTTTGAAAACTTTTGACATATTTTGGGAATTCCTAGATGTTCACAAGCATATTTAGGGTTGTGTGCATACCCAGGAAAAATCTGAGGAGATCCTAAGTTCTCACCTCTAGCTGACCTTGAGGTTCTGTACAAGCAAGAAGTAAAGATCAAAGCAGTATTGCACACACAGATAGGGCCCACAGGAGACTTATTGTTTGAAGGCATTTAAGGAAATCTCTCCAACCATTAGCTGATCACTAAGCTAATTGAGTAGAGACTTCAATGGCCACACAGTAAAGAATATAATTTTTAGAGAATTAGTCTAGGAGAGTCACTAAACAAACAAACAGTAACAACAACGAAGTCTGGGGAGAGGTGGAATCTGATTTGCATAGTTGCCACATTACACTATTTAAGATGTCACTTTCAAAAAAATTATGAGATACAAAAAAACAGGAAAGTAT
The DNA here is from genome assembly GCF_018350215.1 of Panthera leo. Lineage (NCBI taxonomy): Eukaryota > Metazoa > Chordata > Mammalia > Carnivora > Felidae > Panthera > Panthera leo. The sequence goes on from NC_056694.1 coordinate 17,492,781, forward strand.
GGCCCATGCAAAGGGAGAAAGCGGTAAAAAGAAACTGTCCCTGAGAAAGTCTAGACATTGAAATTACTAGAAAAAGTCCTTAAGTCAGCTATTATAAATATATTCAAATAATTAAACGAAAATGTGTGAAAATCATGAGTATAAGAATGTCTTGGGGGGGTGGGGGCGCCTGCGTGGCTCAGCTGGTTAAGCATCTGACTTCAGCTCAGGTCATGATCTCACAGTTCGTGGGTTTGAGCCCCATGTCGGGCTCTGCAGCTGACAGTGTGCAGCCTACTTGGGATTCTCTATCTCTCTCTGCCCTTGTCCCCCTCTCAAAATAAATAAACTTAAAAAGAATAAAAATAAAATAAAAAATAAAAATTATGGACTTAAAAAGTACAATAACTGAAATGAAAGATTCATTAAAGAGGCTCCATATCAGATTTAACCTAGAAGAAGACAGAATCAGCAAACTTGAAGACAAATCAGTTGAGATTATTCAGTCTGAGAAACGGAAAGAAAAAGGAATGAATAAAAATGAATAGCACCCCACAGACTGGTGGGACAACATCAAGTGTACTAATATACATATAATGAGAGCCCTAGAGGAAAGGAGAGAATGAGATAGAAAGAATACTGAAAGAAATAATAGACAAAAAACCTTCCAACTTTGATTTTTTATTAGAGAGAGGGCACAAGTGAATAAGGGTGGAGAGAGACTGGGATAGAGAATCCTACAAGGGGCAGGGAGAGATAGAGAGAGAGAGAGAAATGAGGCTCACTGGAAGTGGGGCTCATGTTCACCCAAAGTGGGGCATGAGCTCAAGCAAAGTGGGGCATGAGCTTACCTGAAGTGGGGCTCAAGCTCACTTGATGCAGGACTCAAACTCAGGAACCGTTAGATCATGACCTGAGCCAAAGTCAGATCCTCAACCAACTGAGCCACCCAGGCACCCCCAACTTTGATTTAAAAAAAATTAATCTACATATCCAAGAAGCTCAAAATAGGATAAACTGAAAGAGATTCACATCTAGACACATCATAGTCAAACTCTGAAAGACAAAGAATATTGAAATCAGAATACTGGAATCAGCAAGAGGAAAAAGTAATTCACGCACAAGGGAGCCTCAATAAGATTAGCATCTGACTTCTTATCAGAAACTATGGAGGCCAGAAGTGGGATCACATATTCAAATTGCTAAAAGAATAAACCCATCAACCAAGAAATGTATATCCAGCAAAACCATCCTTCAAAATTAAAGAATTAGGGGCACTTGGGTGGCTCAGTAAGTTGAGTGTCTGACTTTTGATTTTGGCTCAGGTCATGATCTTATGGTCATAAGATCAGGCCCTGTGTTGGGCTCCACACTAGGCATGGAGCCTGCTTAGGATTCTCTCTCTCCCTCTCCTTCTGCCCCTCCCCTGCTCTCACATGTGAGCTCTCTCCCTCTCTCAAGAAAAAAAAAAAAAAAAAAAAGAATCAATTAAGACATTCTAAGATAAACAAAAACAGAGAATTTGTTCCTAGCAGACCTATCCTACAAGAAATATAGAGTCCCTCAGGCTGAAATAAAAGGACTAGGCAGGAATTCAAATCCACATGAAGAGGGGCACCTGAATGGCTCAGTCGGTTAAGCCTCCAACTTTGGCTAAGATCATGATCTCACGGTTTGTGAGTTGGAGCTCCACTTTGGGCTCTGTGCTGACAGCTCAGAGCCTGGAGCCTGCTTCAGATTCTGTGTCTCCCTCTCTGTCTACCCCTTCCCCACTCGTGCTATGTCTCTCTCTCTCTCTCTCTCTCTCTCTCTCTCTCTCTCTCTCTCAAAAATAAATAAACATTGGGGCACCTGGGTGGCTCAGATGGTTAAGCATCTGACTTCAGCTCAGGTCATGATCTCACGGTTTGTGGGTTCAAGCCCCACATCGGGCTCTGTGCTGACAGCTCTGCCCCTTCCCTGCTCATGCTCTGGCTCTCTCTCTCTCTCTCTCTCAAAAATAAATAAACATTAAAAAAAATTTTTTTAAAGAAAATAAACATTAAAAAATAATAAACATTTTTAAAAATCCACATTAAGAAATAAAGAACATTAAGAAACTATATATATTAGAAAAGACAGAATAAATATTTTGCTTATAATTTTTTTCTTTTGCATGTTCAAAGACAACTGCAAAATGCAATAATTGTAAAACTGTTTATGGAGTTATATAATGTTAACTTATACGGCAATAATAGCATAAAGGAGTGAAGGAACAGAGATATATAGGAGCAAAATTGTTATATACTCTTGAAATTAAGTTGGCATTAACATAAACTAGATTGTTTTAAGACATTAATTGTAATACCCAGGGAAACCACTGAGAAGGTAATTCAAAAGAACAAAGTAAAAGAAACAGGGAATTAAAATGGAATATTAGAAAATATTTCATACCAAAGAAAGCAAGAATGGAGGAATATAGGGGAAAAAGTGATGACACTTAGATAAATAGCAAAATGATAGGCATGAATCCTATCCTATTAGTAATTACATTAAATGTAAATGGACTAAAAATTTCAGTCAAAAGTCAGGAATTAGCATAATGGATTTTTTAAAAACCAATATATCCAACTATATGCTCTTTATAATTGCAGACACAAATAGGTTGAAAGTAAAAGGATAGAACAAGAACCATAAGAGATGCAGAGTAGCTATACTAAAATCAGACAAGACAATCTAAGACAAAAGTCGTTACTAGAGACAAAAGAAATTTTATAATGATAAAAATGTCAGTCCATTAAGAAGACATAATAATTGTAAACCTATATGTACCTAACAAAAGAGCCCCCAAATACATGAAACAAAAGCTGACAGAACTGAAAAGATAAATAGATAATTCAACAATAATAGTAGGAGACTTCAGTACCTGACTTTAAATAGTGGATAAACTAACCAGACAGAAGATCAACAAGGAAATAGATCAAGCAATACTAGAGTAGGTTGCCTAACTATTTCATTCCTAGGGACACTGTGATCAGTTTCCCATTACCTGGGCACCTGGCTGGCTCAACTGGCAGAATGTGTGACTCTTGATCTCAGGGTTTTGACTTCAAGCCTCACATTAGGTGTAGAGATTACTAAAATAAAAATATTAAAAATTACCCATTATTGGGGTGCCTGGGTGGCTCGGTCAGTTGAGTGTCCAACTTTGGCTCGGGTTGTGATCTCACAGTTCGTGAGTTCAGCCCCGCGTTCGGCTCTGTGTTGGCAGCTCAGAGCCTGGAGCCTGCTTTGGGTTCTGTGTCTCCCTCTCTCTCTGCCCCTCCCCTGTGTGTGCTCACTCTCGCTCTCTCTCTCTCAAAAGTAAAATAAACATTAAAATTTTTTTTAATTGCCCATTATCAAAGACCTCTGCAAGCCAAGAAATCAGATTGCCTGATAGTCCTTGCTGCCCTTTACAGTTGATGTGTTCACCTTGTCAGATCTCATCATATCCACTGAGATCACGGAGCCTATCTCAATGTGGGTATTCATTAGTTGTTAATAATATGTCTACAGCCATTCCTGGCCTACAAAGGAGAATAACCATAGAACTTTTCAAGGATGGAGATCCTCCCTTCAATGCCTTAGCAAAGGAAGTATCTTCTGGATCCTCTCACAGAATACAGTTGACAGGTTGTACATGATAAACCAAGTCTATTACCCTAAGCCTTCAGATTCCTTCTTCCATGCAATGCCAGGAAAACTCTGGGGTTTCAACTTCGCTTACAGTAGGCCACCCTCAAATCCAAATTTCTTTCTTCTTCTTCTTCTGTTTTAAGACTTTTGTTTTTAAGTGATCTCTGCACCCAGCATGGGACTCAAACTCATGACCCCAAGATCAAGAGTTGCGTGCTCTACCAAATGAGCCAGCCAGATACCCCAGACCCAAATTTCAGTCAATGAATCACATAACTTTTTAGAACTTTAGAACTTCAGGTACAGGAGCTAGCCCGTTAAGTCTGGATTCCCTAGTAAATGCACCCATTTCTATGAATTTAGCCCTTTAGTGTCATAGTCTACTCTCATTAATTTAGCACCCTTAGAGTCCATTCTCACACACTCCCTAGGTTTCTGCCAACATATTAGCAACATATTGCAATTCTTTTTGATATATAAACTGTTTCCTCCTGGCCCATAGTGTGTACCTGTACACACTGTACCTGGAACATGCTGAGATTTAATCCTAGTTAAAGGCCTAATGGCAGGGCACTTGGTGGTTCAGTGGGTTGAGCGTACAACTCTCAATTTCAACTAAGGTCATGATCCCAGGGTTGTGGGATTGGGCTGCACACCAGGCTCCATGCTGAGCTTAATATTCTCCCCCCCCCTCTCTCTCCCCCCCCCCCACTTGCACATGTGCACTCTCTCTCTCTCAAAAAAAAAAAAAAAAAAAAGGTCTACTGGCAACAGGGAACTTGTGGTGTATTTTAAGGGGAATGAATGCCCTTTTTCAAGGCATTTGCCCTAAGTGAGGTTATCACAGTTTTCAAACAGGAAAGCTAGTCTCTTCAGACAGGAGGGTAAGCTACTTCCACTGGCAAGGGATAATGCAAAATAGCAGGGAAGTTCAATACTGTCCACTTCAAATGGGTCCAACCAGATGCATCATTCCCAATTTCTAGATCCTATTCCTTCCTGATCAATGCCCTAGTTATCTCATGACAAATTTGATAATACTGAATCAACTGCTATTATAATTTAGCAACCTACACAATCATATTTTGTGTTTGACTTTTAGCAGTATTAGCTCTGGGTCTAGGTAAGTAAGATATTGTTTTAGGTGTGTCATGTAAACACCCTGGTTCTTAGACTGACTTGTGTTGGGCATTAGTAGACCTGAGCTTGTCATTTTCTCTGTAATCACTCAAATGCACTGAAAAGAATCCATGCTACACCACAGTCATTCGTCATTACTATTGCCAAAAGCAGTCAAGGGCAGCCGTCATTTGGGTTCCCAAGGCATGTGCTGCATCACAATGAACCACAGGTGACAGCTTTAACTGTGATGCTATTGCATACTGTGGGTTACTAGCATACCATTTCCCATTGGCAAAGAACTCAGCACTGCTGAAGTATGATCAAATCAATTGCAAAACCCCATCTTTGTGCGTTTGTTCCTAGGTCCACTCCCAGTACCAATTATTAGATCAGTTAAGCTCCAGTCAGGAGACAGAAGCCACAATGGGAAAGTTTAACATAAAGAATTATTAACAGGGGCTTGGAATATTAGGGAATAGGCTAATGAGAGCTAAAGAGAATTCTAAAGAATATCGAAGTAGCAGACATAAACAACAGCTACTATCCCTAGGGCTGAGAAAAAACACCCAAGGAAAAGTCCTTTTCTACCAGGTCTAAGATCCAGGCTCCATCTGAAAGGGTATGGTAGAGGGGCACCTGGCTGGCTCAGTTGGAAGAGCCTTGGACTCTTGATCTAGGGGTTGTAAGTCTGAGCCCCACGTTGGGTGTAGAGATTACTTAAGGGGAAAAAGAAAACTTAGAAAGGAAGGAAAGAAGGAAGGAAGAAAGGGCATGGCAGAAAATTCAGCCGTGTGCCTCAACAATGCAGCTTCCTGGAAAGCTGCCCTGGGAGTGTCAGGTGAAGTTGCTAATTACTGAGCACGGCTGGAACTAAGACTATAGGAAGTATATACTCTGCAGGAGCCCAGTGCTGGAGAGAGCTTCACCAGTGCAGGAATCAAGTACTGTAGAGAGTCAAACAGAAAGCGCACTTGGTAAAGCACAGTGCTGGAGAAAACCAGACCACTGTAGAAGTCAAGTGCTAGAGGAAGCTTGCTTTGCAGAAGTCCAATGCTAGAGAAAGCTGCGTGAGGGTGAAGACTGGTAGGTGAGTGTGCAAAAGGAGTCCAAGTGCAAGGAATCCACTTACCACAAAGGCAGCATGTGGTCTGTGGTTTGTGGTGTTGGGAGTCCAGGTACAGGAGGTGCAGCAAGGTGGTTGCAAGCTGGGATCTAATGAGCTCCCACCAAAGAACTCCTCACCCTGGTCACACACCTAAGGCAGAAGCCCACTGGATGTGCCCACATACAGTAGCCCTGCAAAACTGCGGCAAGAGCAAGAAAAATGAAATCTCAACTGGACTAGAACCAGGAAGGGCATCTCCTTGCTCTTTAAATGGCCCTCCAGCGCCCTCTGCTGACAAAGCTTAACATCATGCTCCGTACACCGAGAAACCCGTAAGTAGCCCAGCCCGTTATCTCAGAGCAGATACTGGAGGGTGAATTTGGAGCTAAGAGACAATACCTTGAAAACTGATGTAGTAGCAGAATCCCCACATAGGCTCTCTCACCCATAGCCTGGAGGCCAATGTGGTAGGAAGGACGAAGTGAAAGCCTCTGGAAAGTCCTTTCCCTAGAAAGACAACAACCCAGTAAAAATACATCCCTGGGAAAAGCAGAGATTCATGCCATGGTCAAAGAGTTGAAAGAAGCAGTTGCAGTGAGACCTATCACATACCTACTTAACTCACAGTCTGGCCTGTGCAGAAGTCAGATGGATCTTGGAGAATGGCTGTGGATGGTTATGAACTTAAATCAGGTGATGATTCCAATTGTAGCTGCCATCCCAGATTTGGTATCTTTCCCAGGGCAAGTCAGTACAGCCCATGGAATTTGGTATACAGCTGTTGACCTGGCTTTCTCTCCGGGACAGTGTGCAGCGTCCACTAGAGCAGTCTCCTTTTAGCTGGCAAGGCCATCATGTACCTTCAGGTTGCTTCAGTGCTGTATCAGTTCTGCTCTGACATAATATAATCTGCAGAGATCTTGGTCATCTTAACATCCCACAAAACATCACTCTGGTCCATTATATTGACAGTATTATTAGATCTAATGAGCAGGAAGTAACAAATACTTTGCTTGTCTTAGTAAGACATTCACAATTAGAAAGTGGAAGATAAACCCCACAAAAAATTCAGAGGCCTGCCACCTCAGTGAAGTTTCTGGAAAGTCAATGGTTTGAAGTATATAAGGATGTCTCTTTCAAGGTGAAAGACAGATTGCACCTCATACAACCTACTCACCCCCAAGGAGGCACATTGGTTGTAGGTCCATGGATTTTGGAGGTAACATAACTCCTCAACAGAGTCACGTGTGGGGGCCAGTTTTGAGTAGGGACCAGAGCAAGAATAGACTCTGCTGCCAGTTCAGGCCGCAGTGCCCTACCACTTGGTGCTGATGATCTAGCAGAGCCAGTGATACCCAAAGTGTCCATGGCAAACAGGGATGCCATATGGATCCTCTAGCGGGAACGAGTATTCACTAATAGCAGAATTAAAGCACAGATTCATGGGATATTTGATAAATGTAGGCCATTTTCTACAGACAACTATACTACTTTTGAGAAACAGTTTCTGGTTTGCTGTTGGGACTTGGCAGGGACTGAACAGCTACCTAGGTGACCTCAGGTGACCATGCCACCTGAGATTCTCATCATGAATGGGGTGTTGTCTGACCAACCTAACCATAAGGTTGGGCGTGAACAGCAGTAGTGTATTATCAAGTGAAAATGGCATATAAGAGACCAGGCTTGGAAATATCCAGAAGGTATGACCCATGTACATGAGCAGATGGTTCCTGTTGCATTGTCTTCTCTCCCTCAATCAACCAATGCCTATGACATCCTGAGATGTCCCTTATTCCCAGCCAACTGAGGAAGAAAAAACTCAAGCCTGTATAGATGCATCTGTCTGATATGTAGTTATGGCCTGACAGGGACAGCTGTTAGCCCCACGACCCCACTAGGGTGAACCTGAAGGACGGGGGTGAAGAAAAGTCCTTGCAGTGGACAGATCTTCAAGCAGTACAGTTGTTCACTCTGTCTGACATCAGAAAGGGCCAGAAGTACACAAGTATACTAATTCATGGGCAGTTGCTAATGGTTTGGTTGGATGGTGTGGGACTTGGAAGGAGCAGGATTAGAAGACTGGTAACAAGGAAGTTTGAGCTCTTCAACCTTTTTTTTAAAACAGCCCTTTTCAGGGGTGCCTGGGTGGCTCAGTTGGTTAAGTGTCTGACTCAGGTTATGATCTTGTGGTTCGCGAGTTCCAGCCCCACGTCAGGCTCTGAGCTGTCAGCTGTCAGCTGTCAGCTGGAGACTTCTTTGGATTCTGTGTGTCCCCCCCCCCTCTCTCTCTCTGCCCCTCCCCTGCTCATGCTCTCTCTCTCTCTCTCTCTCTCTCTCTCTCAAACATAAATAAACTTTAAAAAAAAATAGTCTTCTTCAATCAATTTTACTTCAGTTAGAGCCATTTCATTCAGGGGCCCAGCTTGGTTTCTGAGTCCCCGTAGATGGACTGTTAGCTTTTCTTTAACTGTCCATAATTTTATTTACTCTTAGCAGTAAGAACAGGATACTAGGCTCTTGCAAACAGGCAAATGATATAGGGAAACATTTTCCTCTTAGTGGGCCACTGTATTAATTTGCAAGGGCCGCCATAACAAAGTGCCACAGACTGGTGGCTGTGGGAAATTTATTTTCTCACAGTTCTAAAGGCTGGAAGTCCAAAATCAAGGTGTCGGCAGAGTTGGTTTCTTCTGAGACCTCTCTTCTTGGCTTGTAGATGGCTGTCTTCTACCTGTGTCTGCATATTATCTTCCCTCTGTGTGTCTGTGTCTTAATCTCACCTTATTAAGGACACCGGTCATATTGGCTTAGGGCCCACCCTAATGACTTTATTTTTAACTTAATTTCATCTTTAAACACCTGATCTCCAAATACAGTCACATTTGGAGGTACTAGGGGTTAGGACTTTAGCATATAACTTTTTTGGTGGGGGGAGAACACAATTTGGCCCATAAGAACTGATACTGAACAAATTTGAAGGCCATTATCTGACTGCTAAGACACTAAGAGGAAGCTTCACCTATAGGGTTCAAGTACAGGCAGTAATCAAGCAGTCAAGTGTAAGCAGTTTACGCATATAACTCCCTCCCAGGTCTGAAAAAGTGAGCAGATTAGATAGGTTCTTCCAGGGTTGCACATCAGGGGAGGGGGAGGGATGCCATATTTTTACCCTAGTTCTTGCATTCTGAGCCATGTTATTAAATCCCAGAATTAATTATTTATCTATTCATGGTCACTGGCAGCAATGGACCATGACCACCTTCCCCTTGTAAAACGTGGAACATGGAGGAGTAGAGCAGAACCCAAGTTTTAGCCAACAAATCACTCTCAAGGGGAAACCAGAGGAAGGAACTGGTATGTGGATACATTTCTCCTTCCTAAGTAAGTCAGGAGATGGAGAAAGGCAGGAGTATAGACCCATAGTCCTCCCTTTACGTAAAAGGAAATATTAGGGGTGGGAAAATGTGACCTCCCCACCAATGTTATGCAAGAGGGATACTATAGCCTTTTCCTGAAGAGGTTCCCAGGTTCTTACCAGCTGAGCTCTTTCATGACACCAAGCATATTACAGTAATTTTATCTTGCTCCACACCAAATGACCACAAATTTAGCAGCTTAAAACAACACCCCTTCACTATCTCATAGCTCTGTAGGTCAGGTCCTAGGGACTTTGCTGGGTTCTCAGCTCAGGGTTTTGGCTTGGCTAGGTTCTCAGCTTAGAGTCTCTTAAGGTCAAAGTCAAGGTGTTGGCTGGGCTGGGGTCTTACCTAGAATCTGGGGGAAGATTCTACTTCCAAACAAATTCAGGTTGTTGGCCATATTCAGTTCCTTGCTGTGTAGGGTTGTGTTCGAAGTTTCCTTGCTGGCTGTCAGCTCTTTAGAGGCCACCATTTTCCTCATCACGTGGCTCCCTTCATCTTCAAGCCACCAATAGCTCAGAATCCTCCTCTTGCTTCAAGTCTCTGACTTCTTTTTCTGCTACCAGCTGGAGAAAACTCTGCTTTTATTTTTTATTTTTTAAAGTTTATTTATTTTGTGTGTGAGGGAGAGAGAACAGGGGAGGAGGAGAGAGAGATAATCCCAAGCAGGCTCCTCACTGTCAGCACGGAGACTGACACAGGGCTGGAACTCACGAACCATGAGATCATGACCTGAGCTGAAAACAAGAGTCAGAGGTTTAACCGACTGCACCACCCAGGCACCCCAAAAACTCTGTTTTTAAGTGGCTACCGGATTGAGTGGTAATCTCTGTATCTTAACATCAACTGACGTGGAACTTTAATTACATCTTTAGTTATATCTGCAGAATCCCTTAGTGTTTGAAAAACCACGGGGCAGGAGTTTTAGGGGGTTATCTTTCAAATTCTGTCTACCACACAAGAAATCCTCATCTTTGCCCCAGACCTTGAGAGAAGGCAGTTCCAGCCTGCTCCAGGTTTCTTAGATCCTTGCCTGGCACAAAAAACAAGAAAGTGTGTTACATGCTCTCTCCTCTGGAGAGACCACAATCAACTCTTCAAATGGTTCGCAAATTCCTAGCAAGATCATGTGAATTTTAAAAAGGTGCCCCTTTCTTAAAACAACTTACCTCCATCTGTTGGAAATTTGTTGTAATAACTCTACGGATCGCTGTTTCCCAGGAAGGGGAAGGGCACAGCTGTGAGCGATGGCCCCAATCCCAGTGGGATCAGATACACCCTCTGCATTCCAACCCCTTGCCTGCACTGTTGTCTCTGGAGACATGTTTTCCCAGAACCTTCTTTCTGACATTCTTCATCTATTTTTATCTGCTGATGATTTGGGGGGAAATGTGAACTGGAATAGCCATCAATTGGCCTGAACAGGGTGATAAACTAAGAAAAAATAAACGTTTCTTTGCCAGTGAAATCTAACCTGTTTGGTTATATCCATAAACAAATACCCAAGATCTTCCAAGGAGCAAATCCTGAAGTAACAACAATATTAAGGTAATAGTAGCAGCCACTAATGTTCCTCAGTGGCTATGTCTCTATCCACGTGTAGACATAGATGAGCTGTATATGTAATACACACACTCATATGCTCACATATATACGCAATCTCATTTAATCCTCAGAGGAACCCTGTCTAGTAGGGATTATTATTCCGACTAGGTAGACAAAACAAAACAAAACAAAAAACAAAAACAAAAAAAACAGGCCTAGTGATGTTATATCACTTGCCCAGGGTCAAGGATAAAAGAGGCTGAGCCACCTAGCCAAAAAACAAAACTAAAACAAAAAACCCAGCTGAGTCAGGACTCAAACCTATATCCAAAGCCCAGGCTTCTAACCAGTTAGGTGGAAATTAGCTAAGTGCCTGTGCCCTGAATGGAGACCTTTACTCTCTGCCTCTTGAACAGAAGCCAGGGCTGCTTCTCGGTGGCCTGGAATGTCTTAGCTGTATTCACGGGAATGGCCTGAAGGGAGAAGTGTGGCAGGACTTTGTTTCCTCAAGATAAGAATGGCCAGTGGGACTTAGAAGGAGGAAAAATGGTAGGTCCTGTCCTTTTGACCATAATATCTCCAGCGCTTGGCACCTTCTTGGTGCACAGTTAGCAGTTGCTGAATGACCGAATAGCTACCCGATGAACCAGACAAACGACATGCCTGTGTGAGCCCCTCTCTGTGGCTCTGCCTGTCTGATGTCTGCTCTTGCCACCACCCCTTCCCTTTCCAGTGAATTAGCTCATCTGCACTGGCTTTGAGATCGTCCTATGCTGCAGGCCCTGTGCCAAATGCTGTACCTGTATCTGCTTGTTTAAGGTGAAGTAAGAACCCAGAGTAGGTGATTTCATATTTAAGAGGCTTCTGGGCGGGAGAAAAATATTGAATACCTTCTGTGTTCTGTTTAATGCTCAAATTATTAGACTCTATATAACCAAAAAAAAAAAATTGAAAACCATTTTTTTCAAAAGGGCCTTAGGCTTTGGTTACAAATTTGATCAATTAAATTATGTTCAATAATTTAACTGTAAATACAAAGTCAATATGGAGGATCCTTTTGACTCCTCATATGCTTTAAGTATATACAAATAGAGTAATTACAGAATTTACTAAAATCCCACCATCAAAACTGGTTATAAAAGTGCTAAAACCATGGGTTTAACCTTCTCTTGTCCTTATTCCAACACCTTGTCCTTATTCCAACCTTCCTGAGGTTCTAATTTTTCTACTTTTCTAGGGTTCCAGTAATTCTACCAGTTATTATTTTTATACCTTCTTAGAGTTTTTGTAATCCTACTAGACCCAGAAGAAAAAGGAAACTGTCTCAGAATAAGCTTAGGTTACAGGTCTGGCCAGAGACATGGGATCAGGTTGCACAGTTCTGAGGACTGAAAACTGAGCTGCTGATCATTAGCCCCTGGGCCTGTTTGTATAAAATTTTCTTGTTACCTTGTGTGGCTTTTAAGTTTCTTTCTTTCTGTTTCTTACCCTTCCTTCCTCCCTTCCTTCCTTCCTTCCTTCCTTCCTTCCTTCCTTCTCTATTTCTTTTTCATGCTTTAGAGAAAAACATATTATGGAAAATTACAAACAAATACAAAAGTAAATATAGTATATGTAATCTCCACGAACCCCCTACTCAACTTGAACAATATCAACTCATGGCTACTGACTCTCTTCCCTTGTTATTTTGAAGCAAATCTCATACATAATAGAATGTCATCTGAATTATTTCTGTATGATTCTCTAAAATACTAAGGGTTTTATTATTTTTTTTTAAGATTTTAGTTTTAAGTAATCTCTACACCCAACATGGGCTCAAACTTACAACCCCAATATCAAGAATCACATGCTTTACTGAGTCAGCCAGGCACCCCAAGATTAAGGATTTTAAGCCACAGTATCATTATTATAATTAATTTTTAAAAATTGTTTAAATGTTTATTTACTTTTGAGAGAGAGAGAGAGAGAAAGTGTGCAAGAGAGAGCAGGAGAGGGGCAGAGAGAGAGGGAGACACAGAATCCACAGAGCCCAACGCTGGGCTTGAACTTGTGAACCACAAGATCATGACCTGAGCCAAAGTCAGACGCGTAACCAACTGAGCCATCCAGGTGCCCCTACAACTAAATTTTTTTAATGTTTATTTATTTTTGAGAGGGGGTCCAGAGAGAGAGGGGGACAGAGGATCCCAAGCAGGCTCTGTGCTGACAGCAGAGCCTGATGTGGGGCTCAGACCCACAAATCATGAGATAATGACCTGAGCTGAAGTTGATGCCTAATCTACTGAGACACCCAGGTGCCCCTACAACTAAAATTTTCTTTAAATGCTTATTTATTTATTTTTGAGAGAGAGAAAGAGAGAAGGAAGATGAGCGGGGGAAAGGCAGAGATAGGGAGATAGAGAATCACAAGCAGGCTCCTGGCTGTCAGTGCAGAGCCTGACATGGGGCTCTAATGCACGAACCACAAGAGCTGAAATCAAGAGTTGGATGCTTAACTGACTGAGCCACCCAGGCATCCCACAACTATAATTTTTTATAATCATTCCTTAATATTGACTATCCAGTATATTCCAATTTTTCAGTTTGAAAATGTCCCATAAATGCCAACTAAAATTTTTCCAGTTTGAATCAGAATCCAAATAAGATCTGATACATGTAACTGATTTTTATACAGATATGAATTTTTGAACCTTGATGTCTTTCTCAGAGATGGTACATTCAATTTTGGTATGGCCATTAATACCTGAGCTATTGTCCTTTCATTATGATGTATTGACCTGGTCTGTTGGCACTAATAAAATCCGTTATTAACTTATAATTGGTAAGATGGCCAAAGTTTCACAAATACCCGTCTGTGCCCTTCCCCTGACAGAGGATCTCAAACCTGACTACACATTAGAATTTGGGAATCTTTTTTTTTTTTTTTTTTTTTTGGTTGTGATAAAATACACATAACATAAAGTTTATCATTTAACCATTTTTAAGTGGACAGTTCTGTAGCGTTAAGTACATTCACCTTGTTGTGAAACCATCACCACTATCCATCTCCAGAACTCTTTTCATCCTGCAAAACTGAAACTCTGTATACATTAAACAATAGCTCCTCTCTCCCCTTTACCCCCAGCCCTCCTGGCCAACACCACTGCACTTTCTGACTCTGAATTTGACTACTCTAGGTACCTCCTATAAGTGGAATCATACAGAACTTGTTGTTTTGTGACTGGCTTATTTCATGTAATATAATATATTCATGGTCCGTCCATGTCGTAGCACGTGTTGAATTTCCTTCCTTTTTAAGTCTGGGTACCATTGTCTATAATATCCCATGTTTATCCATTCATCCATCCATTGATACTGGGTTGCTTCCATCCCTTGACTATTGCAAATAATGCTACTATGAACACAGGTGTTCAAACATTTCTTTCCTTAAGATTGTGTTTTTGGGCTGCCTGGGGGGCTCAGTCAGTTAAACATCCGACTCTTGATTTCGGCTCAGGTCATGATCTCATACTTCATGAGACTGAGCTGTTAGCGAAGAGCCCAGTGAGGGGCTCCATCTCATGCACCGTGAGATCATGACCTGAGCCGAAATCAAGAGTTGGACACTTGGCCAACTGAGCCACTTAGGTGTCCCTGCTGCCTCTTTTTCGAGGGCCTGCCATACTGTTTTCCACAGTGGCACCATTTTACTTTTACACCAACAGCATACGAGGGTTTCAAAATCTTCATATCTTCACCAACATTTGTCATTTTCTGTGTTGTTGTTTTTTTATAGCACCCATCCAAACAAGTGTGATTTTTGTGGTTTTGTGGCTTTCTCACTGTGGTTCTGGTTTGCATTTCTCTAATAGTGATGGTGAGCATATCCTCATGTGCTTATTAGCCATTTTTGGTATTCTTTGGAGAAATGTCTGTTCAAGTCCTTTGCCCATTTTCAATTGATTTGTTACTTTTATTGTTGTTAATTTGTGAGAGTTCTTTGTTCTGAATATTAATCCCTTATTTATTATAGAATCTGGGGATCTTTTGTGATGGGACCTATAGCTTGATATTTTTGAGAGCTCCTCAGGTTGAGAACTATTTCCTTAGGAGATGAGGTAACAAATAAATTTAAGTTATTTCTCATCAACAAATGGGTACATCATCATCTCAGAACAGTGCTGACATCTCCTTCTACCTGGCTACTACATGTATTTATCAGTGCTGTTCAGTCATGGTAATCCTGCTTTTCCCAGGGTCACTGGGCTCACAGTTCCCTGGATCTATCCTTCCCTCCTTGCACAGATAGAAATGAGTTCATATTCATGCCTTATAAATAGGAGTAGAGGAATAGGGGTACCTGGGTGGCTCACTCAGTTAAGCATCCAACTCTTGATTTCAGCTCAAGTCATGATCTCATTGTCGTGAGATCAAGCCCCACATCGGGTTCTGCACTGGGTGTGGAGCCTGCTGAAGATTCTTTCTCTCTCCTCCTCCTCCCTCTACCCAATGTGCTTGCTCTCTCTAAAAAGAGAGAGAGTGAGAGAGAAAAGAAAAGAAGTAGAGGAATAATGCAAGTAACAAAATACCACATTCACACTCTCCTATTTATAACAATCATCAAAATTCTACATCTCTATTCTCACACCTTTGTTGTACAACTACCTATAGTATAGTATAGTATACTTATAGTACAACTAACTACCTTTTTGAAGATTTTATGTTAACTTAATACTTTTGAGTAGTTTAGGGACTCACAGCCTTTCTCAGACATTTCCCTGAAGCATAATGATTGTTATATATTTTAGGTGCTCAAACACTTACAGCTTTGACAATAGTAGTCCATTCACTAAAAGCATATTTGTCTTTGTAACACTACCCCTGGCATCCTTGAAAATATCCTTATTATCTGGCATCAACAGGATGCTGGGAGACCCATTCTGATTTTTCTTGTCTAAGAAATGGAATCAGCTACCCCCAAGGACTCCGGTTATTTTAATGGTAAATAATATAAGGCACCAATATCTGGGCATTAGGGATATCCACGATAGTTAGTGGGCGGGGGGGGAGGGGGGGTGACAGAGTTGGAAACATTTTTGTTTAAGGCACAAGTTTACATCTGATCAATGATTTAACATATCACTGCTGTGCCCTGCCATCCTGATGGTCTGTAGACCCCCTGATCACACTGACAGTCCTTTGAGGCTGCCTTTACCACTATCCCCACCTTACAGCGGAACAAACAGACACAAGACGTTATGACACTTACCTAAAATCACACCACAACTAATTGTAGAGCTGCCCAGCTCTGTCAGATTTCACCCGCCCGGTTCTCACAAGGCCCTGCCTCAACCTCCACCTGCCATCAGAAACACACAACTTTGTCATTTGCAAAGATTTTCCACCAGGTTGCCCCGTTTAAGATTCCAAGCCAGGGTTTTCCTAGTCTTGGGTAGAGGGAGGAGAAAACACTACCCAGATTCTTGTTTTCCCCCTGCAGGATTCGGGAGTGAGAATGACCAGAAGAGCCCTCCACGAGAAAGGTCTGAAGACCGAGCCCCTCAGGAGGCTCCTTCCCAGGAGAGGCCTCCGGACAAATGCCAGGCCCAGTTCCACGGTGCTGCCAGACACCAGAGCTCCCGGGGGAGGAAGCAAGGCCCCGAGGGCACCCAGGACGATCCCCCAGGGGAAGGGGAGGTGAGCCGGCTCCGCAGGCAAGGCGAGGCCTTTGGGTCTCTCTTGGCCGCCCCGTGCCCCGGGGGTGGAAAGAGCCTCCCGGCCCTACAGCCAACGCGGGACCTTCGGCGGCGAGCCGCCCTAGCCTGTCCCAAACCTAAGGTCACAGCACCCATCTTGCTCGCTAATGACCCTTGCAACAGTGAGCGAGCCCACCGGCACCGCAAGTGTCAAGCGGGCTTGGGCACAACTCAGACCACACCCAGCACCTGAGGACACTTCGCCGCCAGAGGCCCAGGCCGCGCTGGGGTGCGGGGTGGGCGCCGGGGCGCAGTGCCCACCTCCTCTGGCACCAGCGCCTCCACCCTGTGTCCGCCGGCCTCCGGCCTCCCGCGACACCCGGCCAGGCCCCGCGAGGCCCACGCTGGCGCGGAGACCCTAAAACCCCCTCCGCCCGCCACCGTACCCCCATCTACCCCAAGGCCTATCCCCACCCCTACCCCAAACCCCACCTCCCCCACCTTCACTCCACCTCCCCACCTCCCCAGCCCCGTCCACCGGCAGGCCCACGGATGCCAAACCTGCGGCAAGGTTACCTCAAGCGCCAGAGGACATGCCTCAAGAGCTCCTAGCCAGTGCCAACCTCGCCAGTCTCCTGGGAACCCACATGGGACAGAGGCCTTTCTGCCCTGGTGCCCGCCTTGCAGCCTGCAGAAAGGCGTCCTGGGCCAGGGGGGTGGGCCCAGAGCCCTGGAAAATCCCCACCTGGAGAAGGCCCTGAGCACATGGGCCCTGTGAGTGGTTCCAAGGGCTTTCACTAAGCTCTTCTCTCCCAACTCCACTGCTGGGCCTGTCATATTAGGGAATAACGTCTCGCGTTTATTGAGAGCTTACTCTGTGCCAGGCATTGTGATTTACAGCGATTATCACATTTAATCCTCACAATATCCCAGTGACACTGGTGTTCTCATTATCAGCATTTTACAGATGGAGAAACTAAGTCTCAGAGAGGTTAAGGGACCTGCCCAAAGTCACACAGCCAGTATGTGGCAGGACCAGCATACAGACCCAGGTCTGCCCGCCTGCTTCCACAGGCGGCCTTGCTGCACCACTTCTGCTGGCGCAAGAGTTAAGGGTGCAGGTTTGACAGGGCATTCATTTATGGAGCATCCATTTTTTTCTCATGGTAATTAAATAAAACACTTTTTATGCTAAAATGAGCAGATACTCTCTGGAATGAAATTAACATTTACACCAATGATTGAGATGAAACTTGAGACTCCAGATTTTTCACACTAAGGCCAATGCTTCAGGCTCTGCCCATGGATCCTGAAGTAACCTCTTCTAAGACCTCTGCCTTTAGAGGATGTTGGCCAAGGAAGCTCTACTCCAGGACCTGCTCCTGGGCAGAGCCTTCCTGGAAGCCAAAAGATGGCCACTCCATAGTTTGCCATCCCACTGAACTGCTTGGGAAGTTCATGCAGTTCCCCTGGGCTAAGATTTCCGATTTCCCAACAGATATTAATCTTCAGGATTTGGAAGTGAAAAATTGGAATTCTTGGAAATTCCTGAAATCATGTTATTCTGTATTTTCATAACTTTGCATATATTTTTAATAAGAGTAGTTACAAAAAACTGTAGGCTACAGCAAATATTAAAAACCAGAAAATACCAACTACCCAACACAACTGGGTAGTATTTGAATAACAAATGTTTAAATCTTCAGCAAGATAACTGTATTACACAGAAGCAGGTGTTGAAATTGCCAATTTGAGGACTTGTTTCCAAAACTTGCTTCTTGGAACATCATTCCTAGGATTTGCATGAGATACATGATGCATGTAAACAGATTAATATTCTATTTGTGAGAATGACTGTTTACAGCAGACGGGGCCACAGATACACTTGTAATGTGGCAACGGCTATGAAAAAGAATGATCAGAACCACTTTTCTCCTATTTAGTGCTTCTAACCCAAGTTCCCAACATGTCTCCCTTAACCTGGGATGCCGTTTATCAGCATTTCCTTCTCTTGCTTTCTACTTCATGTCAGTGGATTCCCTCAAACCAGGAATGCCTCTGTATTTATTGTTAAGCACGAATTCTCACAAGAGAGTTATAACACTTTTTCCTGTTTTCCCAATCTCTTGACTGATTTTTGTTGGGATTCGGAAAAACATAAATTTCCCGGAAAACACCAGGAAGGACTTCCTGCCCAGATATACTATTCTGGGCTGAACAGGATTGGCAAGGCAAGTCTGTTACAGAAATAATTACTGAGGATATCATCAGACCCAGTCACTGATACTTCCTGCTTTCAGGGGCCTCAGAGCCAGAAGATCCAATTGTGGATCTCAGCTCTCCCAGTTCCTGACTGTGAGACTTTGGGCAAGTCACTTTAACTCTCTGAGTTTCAATTTAATGAGTAGAATGGTGCCTGGAAATAATAATGCGTGTTTTGTGAGGCGGTATTGTAGAAAGGTTAAAAGTGTGGCTTTAGAGTCAGATGGGCTGAGGTTTAAATTCGTTTACTTACTACCTCTTTGATTTGAGGCAAGTGCTAACCACTCAGAACCCCATTTTTCTCCTCTGTAAAATGGAAAAACGGAGCCCACTTCACAGGATTTGGGTGAGTTTAAATGAGAGCACATACGTAAATGCTTCACACAGTGTAAATGCTGGATAAACGTGGGCCAGTATAGTTATTATCTGCTGTATCTACCTCACAGGGCCATTGTGAGGATGAAAGGGAGGTCGTGTTGTGGGGTTGCTTTCCAAGCTGTGAAGTGGTGTCCACATGTTTGTCTTTCCTTCAGAGATAGGATGGTCAGAAGCTCCTTGGCAGACATTAGAGCTATCTCCAAGTAAGGGGCCTGGGAATACTTACCGATCCCCACAGAAGGTAGCAGTGTTGAGGAAGAGGTGTCACCATGGTTACCCGGAAAACAGGGTTTAGCTGCAATCAAGTAGGTGAACTCTGGCATCGTCTGACTTGGGGCACACGTGGGGGACAGTGGAAAAGATGATTGTCAAAAGATGCTCGGAGAAAGGACTGTGTAGATGGAGCCTGCACACTATAGGTTTGTTTAATAGGGATTGAATCAGGGGCAGGGGGCGTGGTGGAATAGGGAGTGGTGAGGGGGCTCTTTGACTATTGTCTGAAGCCCTGTTATTGCCTAAACCTAGAAAACAATCCTATTAGCTGGAACCGGTGCATCCTGCTCCTGCTGTGCGTGCACCTATGATGTTCATTCCTCCCTAGACTACAGACCAAACACGATCAAAGCGCTTTCCAGAGATGAGCTCAGGTAATCCTGACAGCAGCCCCGTAAAGTAAATACTAGCAGTACTCCCATTTTGCAGACAGGGGCTTGGAGTCTGGGAAAGTTAAGACCATTGCCCAAGGTCATACAGCCTATTTGTTGTTGAGTCAAGATTCAGACAAGAGTCCAAGCCCTTAGCGCCCACCAGGCCACCTCAACTCACGAGCTGCCAGATGCCGAGCTTGAACAAGGAAAAAGGAAACACAAACGTATGGAGTTGAGCACCTAACTGGCCTCCTCTCTTGCCTTCTGTGACCTCTCTCTCTCTCTCTCTCTTTCTCTCTCTCTCTTTCTTTCTCTCCCAATATTATTCCTATTTAACATAAGTCTCCTCCTGAGTCTCCCTTCCTCCTTACCATGGCCTCTTAGTTTCAAGTACTGGTGTAGCAATCGAGAAGCCAAGAAGCCTTCCTAGACAAAGCCTCATGAATCCATTCCTGGAGCTAGAGGCGGACCGTAGAGTGTGTTCTGTGAGAGCTGCCAACAATTTGGGAGTAAAGTTGGAGGGTGGAAGTTAATCAACTGGCTCCTAAGTGCCCAGCAGTGTGCCAAGTCCAGTAGCAGGGGTGGAGGATACATTCAGGGGTGAAACAGGCAGGATCCCTGGCTTTAGGGAGCTTTCGGGCTACTAGAGAAGATGGGCATTAGGAATCCTCCCAAAATATGAATTCTTGCAAACTGTGATAAGTATCATGAAGGAAAAGTTCAGGGAGCTATGAAAGAATATAATGCCTAATGGTTGGAGTGGGTGGTCAAAGGCCATTTTGAGAAATGATAATTATTGTACCCCTGAGAACTGAGTTGAGGGAAGAAAATTCCATATTGAGGCAATAGTAAGTGCAGGCACGAAGACCCAGAGGTGGGCAGGAACTTGGTATGTTGGGGAAACTGAAAGGCAGCCATGTTGATGGAGCGGAGTATGCTGGCCATGATAAGAGTGGTCAAGTTAAGACTGGACAGGCTGGCTAGGGGTGATGACAGGTGCCTTGTAGGCCATGGTAAGGACACTGGGTTTTTTGGTTCAACTTTTTATTTGGAAATAATTTCAAAGTTACAGAAAAGTGAATAGTACAGTGGAGATCTGTCTGTCCTTTATCCTAATTTCATCTGTTAAAATTACTTGTTCTTTCTATATGTGGAATGTTACATGTGACTTTTATTCTGAACTATTTGAGAATAAGTTTTACACATCAAACACACACCCTTTACCCCCAGACAGTTACAATGTGTACAAGTACAGTAATCCACTAAATTTAACATTAATGCAATACAGTATCTCATTTACCACCCATTTTGTCAATGATCTCAATAATGTCCTTTACATAGCATTTTCCCTCTAGTCCAGGGTCCAGTCTAGAAATGAAGTAATGCATTCGGTTGTCATTTCTCTTTAGTCTCCTTTAATCTGGAATAGTTAGCCTTTGTCTCTTATAACACTGACATTATGGAAAATTCAGTTTTCCCCTTCCTCATTTTGGGGTTTGTCTGCTGTTTCTTCATTACACATTCCTGCTAGAAGACGACATAAATGTTATTGTGTCTTTGTGGTATGACAACAAAAGGCACACACTGTCTCCTCCTCCTTGGTGATTGAAATTTTTGCCTGGTTAATTTACCGTTTGTCCCTCGTAACTGATATGTGATCAGGGAGATAGTTAAAACCCTGCAGATATCCTATTCCAGAGATTACTGAATAGATAAAATGTAACATCCACCGAGGCTTTTTGCCTGAAGCACATCAGTCTGTGTCCGGAGGGTTACAAAATGACTTCAGCTCTCTCTCCCCTTGACATTCTTCTGCCCATTTATTTCCGTATTTATTGTTAGCAAGGACTTTGGGGTTTCTACTATTTTCCAATAATTTTAGTTATTGACCTTAATTCTTTTGGTGCTCAAATTGTCCCAGATTTGGCCAGTGGGAGCCCCTTAAAACTAGAAGGCTGGGGACTTCTGGGTGGCTCAGTCGACCAAGCTTCCGACTCTTGATTTCTGCTCAGGTCATGATCTCACAGTTGGTGAGACCCAGTCCTGTGTCCAGTTCCGTGCTGATAGCTAAGAGCCTGCTTGGTATTCTCTCTCTCTCCCTCTCTCTGCCACTCCCCTGCTCTCTCTCACTCTCCCTCTCTCTCAAAATAAATGAATAAACATTAAAAAAAAAAAAAACAACTAGAAGGCTAGGTTTTATCCCAGCGTCAGTGGAGTGACATTGTTCGATTTGCGTATTAGGCCCTGACTGTGTGTGAGAATGAATTCTAGGGGCACAAAGGAGGAAGAAAGGACACCTGGCAGGTGGCTCTTGTGTAGTCCAGGTAGGAGATGTGGCTTAGACCAGGGAACTAAGTTGGATGTTCAAGAAACTTTGGTGATAGAATTGGCAGGAACTAGCAGTGGAGGGCATGTGTAAGGAGTCATAGAGTTAATGACCGGAGCAGCTGGGTGGATGACAGAGATATTTACTGATATGGGGAGGACAAGCAGAGTAAGGGCGTCAGTTGGGGTATTTTATTTATTTTTTTACTTTTTTAAGAGAGAGAGAGCTGGAGTGAGGAAGAGGGACAGAGAGAGAAAGAGAGAGAGAAAGAGTGAGAATCCCAAGTAGGTTCCACACTCAGCAGGGAGCCTGAACCAGGGCTCAGTCCCATGACCCTAGGATCATGACCTGAGCCAAAACCAAGAGTCGGGCACTCAACTGACTGAGCCACCCAGGCTGCGCGGGATGGGTATTTTAGACAGCAGCTGAGTCTGAGATGTCTTTGACATCCAGGGCAAGATGTCAAGTAGTAATTGGATATATTGCTCTGGAGAGAAATCCAGACCAGAAGAAAATTCAGGAGTTGCCACATATGAATGATTTTGAAATCCATGGTCCTGGATGAAATGCTATAAGGGGAGAATATCTAGTGAGGAAAGAGAGGGGCCAGACTGGGAATCCTAAGAGAGTTCACTGTTTGGAGGCATGGGGTCGTGGTGGGGGGTGGGGGCGCATCACACAGAGCCTACAATGTCAAGCCAAATCCTGAGGCTATGGGGAACCATTAAGGGTTCTGAGTATGGGAATGAGTGACAGGGTATGATCTGAGTTTTAGGAAGATGATTCTGACAGCCAAGTAAAGATGATTTGGAGGGCCATGGCAGTGGCTAATGTTATGGTTCTTCCTAAATACTTTTTAAGGTTTATTCATTTTTCAGAGACAGAGAGAGGCAAAGCGTGACTGGGGGAGGGGCAGAGAGAGAGGGAGACACAGAATCCAAAGCAGGCTCCAGGCTCCAGGCTCTGAGCCATCAGCACAGAGCCTGACACGGGGCTCGAACTCAGGAGCCGTGAGATCATGACCTGAGCTGAAGTCGGATGCTTAACTGACTGAGCCACCCAGGCAGCACTATGGTTCTTCCTAAAATAAATCTGCCATCCTCTGGCCACTGAAGATTGCTCAGATGGATCCCTGTGTCTGAAATGCCCTCTCCTTGTTCACCTGGGCACAAAAAAGATGATCAGCCATCTGCCTCAGCTGCACTTCTCAGCCTCCAGTAATATGACTGCAGCCCCCATCTCCCTGCTTCATTTTAGCTGGAGCTGCACAGATGGTTTCCGGGACCTTTTCTCAGCCAGCCACATCGTAGGTGGGAGTACACAGGAGCGGGTCTCTGAGGTTTGCGGGAATCTGGCCACTGTGATCCTCTGCCCTGGCATGCTTTGAGTTCAGGGTGGTCTCTGTCAACCATGCAACCTCCCATTCAAAGTACGTTGTCCCCTCCACACCCCTACCCGTGCTGAGGAAGACAAGTTTGAGTCTGGATGAACATCCTAGCGCATCCTTCACCTCCCAGGGGTGGTGCCGTACGATCCTGTCTAGAGGATGTCAACAGCCCACTGGAGACACAAATAAGCAAGGCAGAATTTTAAGAGACAAGAGGGAGGGACAGATGTTCCGGAAGTCCAGGAAAGCAAGATTGTTTCTGGTTGGAGAAATTAGGGAAGGTTCTCTGGAGAAGGTGGCATTTGAACTGGGCCTTGAGGACAGCGAGGACTATTTTCTATTTCACGAAGGAAATATTTGATTATTCAAGCAGGAAAGAAAAAAAAAATGAAAGCCCCCACTTCCTCATATTTTATTGACATTGTGCACACAATCGTTAATGGTTATGTAAATACCCCATTAGGCAGCTACTTTATAGTTAGTCCTCTTACTGTTGGAATAATTCATTTCCGGGCCTCAAGACATTGGCCTGGGGTCTGTGGCTGGGCAGTGGGGACAGAAGCAACTAGGGACCAAATGCAACTCAGGAATCAGTGCTTGAGCCCATCCACTCATTGTTTCATTCAGCAAACGTTTATTAACGACTCGCTAGTCCCAGGCCCTGAAGATACAAAGATGATCAGGACACAGTTCCTGTTCTAAAGACCTCAAGTCTAACAGAACAGGAGTCACAAGTGGAGGGAATTTATCGTAGAGCACGTGAAGATGCCACACTACACATTGTGTACAAGATGTGGTGCTGACATAGGCAAAGGAGCTGGGGTAACAGAAGCCTCGGCTATAGATGAGCATACCAGGCAGACCATGTGCAGTGAGAAGGGGGAAGCTTGAGGACGGGTCAGAGGACCAAGTTCACTTGGAGCATGGCTGCATACTTCTGTGTCCACAGGCTGGAAGGCACGTCTCTCCTACTCTTAGGCTTCTGGGTGTTTGGGTTTTTTTTGTTTTCTATCTCAAATATTTCCTTTCCCCAATTTTTTTTTTGGGGGGGGAGTACCTAGTTTTATGCTCTTTTCCAAAATCTCAACTTGTGTGCTGAATTCATTCATTTTATTTCTCTCCTCTTGACACTAAAAGCACTTAATGCTGTTAATTTTACCTCCGCGGATAGCTTGGACTGTATCCTGTTTTTAAAATTATTTTCTAAATAGTTTGTTTTTTACTCTTGATTTACTCCTTGTCCTAAGGGTGATTTGATATGCTATTGATGTTTTTCCATTTCTAAGTGGTGTGTTTTGTATTATTGTTAGTTGTATTGCATTTTGATCAGAGACTGACTTTTAGAATTTCCACTTTTCAAAATTTACCAAAATATTCTCTGTAGCTTACTATTTATTGAATTTTGTCACTGTCCACGGAACTTGAATAGAAGGTATACTATTTGTTTTCAGGTTAAAACAATTTATATGTTCATATCCTCCATATCCTTATTTATTTTTGGATTACTTGTTCAGAAAATGTGTTAGCATATTTCCAATAAAACTGTTTCTCATGTTTCTCCTAGTATTATTCAATATTTTATTTCATGGATCTTTGTTGTTTAACACATGAGAAATTAAATTCTTTTATTGTTAATTGAATCTTTTAGAAAGTGAGGTTAAGAGCTCACATTCTGGAGTCAAGACCTCCTGGATTTAAACCCCAGCTCCACCGTTTATTAGCTTGGATTCCTTATCCAGAAAATGGAGATAACAATGGTAACTCCCTTATATAATTGTTGGATTAAAGGAGATGAACACAAAGGATGGCACATGGTAAGTGTTGAGTAAAGCTAGAATTCGCTATTATGATCAGTGTTATTACCTCCTGGCTGACCGTTGCTGGCATTCGAAGCCTCTGCTGTGGAAGGAGAAAGGGTCTTGGAGAACCTCTTTCTTTTTCTCTAGTACACATTTGGTAAACAGAATGCCTCGTGTAGGACATTAGAAGTCATAATGAAAAACAGGAAGGGGAAAAAGCCAACAGCTAGCTTTGCAGCATGCAAACACGAAGTGACACCCTTTAGCTTTGATGGCGGGATCCCTGGGTCAGCCCGAGTATCAGCATGTGAGTGTTAGTGGCATGCTCCAGCTTCGCATGGGGGGAGACGAGGAAGAGAGAGAGGCCCACGCTTTCCCCAGATGTCATTTCAAACACCGTGTCCTCCACCTCAGATCCTCAGATCCCTTTCACCAGCACCGTGTGCCGGGATGCTCTATGTCTCCCTGCCGATGGCTTACACCTGCAACGTTCAGAGGTTTGCCCTTGGACACTGGAGGCATATATCCCTGGGAACTTTTATGTCTTCACACCCTCCCCGCTTTAGGGGGGCTTGCAGTCAGTGGTCGGTGTGTTAGTGCCAAAGCCCAGCTCCTTTGGCTGCAGCAGGACAAAGTCCACGGTGCTATTTATACTTGAGAGCTGCTCACATACTTGCTAGTCTTCGTCACATGCCTACCTTGCTGACCTGCCCGCTTCACTCCCTTGATGGTTTCTCCCAGGAACGCTTCTTTAACAAATCACTTGCCCTTTAATCCTTGGCCTGGGTTAAGCTTCTGGGAGAATCCGACCTAAGACAAACTGCTTCATTCCTTCATGACAGGAGGAATTCTGATACGGGTTGAGCATAGTGGTGAACTTACGTCACTTTTTTCTTTTTCCTTTTTTTTTTTTTTTTTTGAGTTTCTGTCCCTTTGGTTGCAAGAGACATAACTCCAGAAGGTACTGGCTTAGACAAGAAGAGGGGGCAGGTTAGAAGGATGCTGGAGTACCCCAAGTCATCACAACAAGGAAAAGAGTACACCTGGGCCACAGAGGCATCTGGAACCAGGGCATTCTCTACCCCCAAATCTCTTGATGCTTTACTCAGGTTTGTTTTATTCCCTAAGAGCTGCATTTCCAATAGCTGGTAGTAAGGCTGCAAACAGTGTCCTAACTCACTTTCTTCAGCTCTGCCCTGCTTTGTTCAGCTTGGGATCAAAGGGCCACAATCAAGGCAAAAGAGATATTTAGCACAGTTGGGGTGATTCCTGACTATAGATTCTCTTCTATTATTGGTGAAGGAGGGGCTGTGGCAGAAGGGAGGGGTGCTAGACAGAAAAAAAGGCTGGTGCTCACCACATAGTTCCTTGGATGAAAAGAACAGTGGACATAAAAAGGCATGGCTTACCTGTGCACCCATGTTCACAGCAACACCATTCACAAGAGCCAAAGGTGGAAACAACTCAAATGTCCATCAACAAATTGGTAAAAAGTGATATATACACACACAATGGAATGTTGTTCAGCCTTTAAAAGGAAAGAAATTGTAACATACACTACAATGTGGATGAACATGGAGGAAGGACATTATGCTAGGTGAAATAAGCCAGTCACAAAAAAGACAAATACTGTATAATTCCACTTATGTGAGGTACCTAGAATAAGCAAATTCACAGAGACAGAAAATAGACAAGGGATTATGGCAATGGGAATAGGGAATCGTTTAATGGGTACAGAATTTCTGTTTAAAATTTTTTAATGTTTGTTTTTGAGAGAGAGAGAGACAGAGCATGAACGAGGGAGGGGCAGAGAGAGAGGGAGACACAGAACCTGAAGCAGGCTCTGAGCTCTCAACACAGAGCCCTGTGCGGGGCTCGAACACATGAACCATGAGATCAGGACCTGAGCCGAAATCGGATGCTTAACCAACTGAGCCACCAGGCTACCCAAAGTGGTAAGTCTTCATGACCTTAAATTTGGCAACGAAATTTTATGTATGATACTAAAATCATGAACAACAAAAGAAAAAAATAGGCAAATTGGACTTAATGTAGGCATTTACATCTGTAAATTTCCCTGTATGCACTGCTTAAGCTGCATCTTATATATTTTGGTATGTAATGTTTTTATTTTCGTTCATCTCAAAATGTTTTCTAATTTTCATTGTAAGTTCTTCTTTGATCCATTGACTAAGAGTATAGTTCTCAAATTTCCTGTTATTGATTTCTAATATCACTCTATTTTTGTCAAAGTTGTGTGACTCATTTCATAGTGTGTACAAATACAGAATCATTACATTGTACACTGAAACTAATATAATGTTATATGTCAATTGTATCTCAACAAAAGTCATATAATTCAATCCTTTTAAATTTACTGAGACCATAATAAATAAATAAATAAATAAATAAATAAATAAATAAATAAATTTACTGAGACATGTTTTATGACCCAAATTTGTTCTCTCCTTGGACAACATTCCATACACACTTGATAAAAATGTATATTCTGCCATTGTTGTATGGGATGTCTACAGATTTCTGTTAAGTCTAATTGGTTTATGGTGTTGTTCAAGTTGTCTATTTCCTTGCTGATCTTCTGTCTAGTAGGTCTATCTATTATTGATTGTGGGATATTGAAGGCTCAAACTATTATTGTTGAATTGTCTACTTCTTTCTATTCTGTCAGGAAAAAAAGCCTGTAAACTCAAAAAAAATATCTTCAAAAATGAAGAAAAAATTAAGACATTTCTAGATAAACAAAAGTTGAGGGAACTCATTATTAGTAGACCTGCCCTATTAGAAGGGCTGAGGGCAGTCTTTGAGGTTGAAATGAAAGAACACTAGATATTAACTCAAAGGCAAAAGAAAAAAATTGAAGAGGAGTGCCTGGGTGGTTCAGTCAGTTAAGCGTCTGACTTTGGCTAAGGTCGTGATGTCACAGTTTGTGGGTTCAAGCCCTGCATCGGGCTGTGTGCTGACAGCTCAGAGCCTGAAGCCTGTTTCAGATTCTTTGTGTGTCTCTCTCTCTAGCCCTCCCTCTCATGTGTACTCTTTCTCTCTCTCAAAAAAAAAAAAAAAAAAAAAAAAAATTAAAGAACACTAATAAAGGTAATTTCATAGATAAATATAAAAGCTAGCATTTTGTACTTTTGGTTTGGTTTGTAACTTATCTCTTTTTCCTGTATGATTTAAAAGGAAAATGCATAAAATAATAATTATAAATCTGTGTTAATGAGCATACAATGTATAAAGATATAAACTGTGACAATAACCATATAAAAGCCAGGAACAAAGATGTATGGGAGGAGAATGTTTGTATAGTATTGAAACTAAGTTGGTATTTTTCAAACTAGATTGTTACAAGTTTAAAAGGGTAATTGTAACCCCATGGTAACCACTAAAAAAAATAATAAAATACATATGAAGGGAATAAAAATGGTGCACCATAAAAAATCAACTGAATAAAAAATTAGTAATGGAAGAACTGAGGAACAAAAAAACAGTAAGACACATGTAAAACAAATAGCTATATGGCAGGAGTAATTCTTTATCAGCAATCACATTAAATGTAAACAGGCTAAATCCTCCCCTTCTATAAAAATACAGAGCTGGCTATATTGAATCAAAAACAACAACAACAACAACAACAACAACAACAACAACAGGGGCACCTGGCTGGCTCAGTCAGTGGAGCATGTAACTCTTGGTCAGAGTTGTAAGTTTGAGGCCCACATTGCATGTAGAGATTACTTAAAAATAAAATCTTTAAAAACAACAAAAACAGCATCTATCTGTATACTGTCTACAAGAGACTCACCTTAGATATAAAGACATAAACAGGTTGAAAGTAAAAGAATGGAAAAAGATATTCCATGCAAATAGTAAACAAAACAGATCTGAGGTGGCTAAATTACTATCAAAATAGACTTTTTATTTATTAGACAAAATAGACTTTAAGTTAAAAAAGAGACAAAGAAGGACATTATATATTGATAAAAGATTCAGTGAAAGAAGACATATTGATTATAAATATATACACACTTAATAAAGGAAACTCTAAATATATGAAGCAAACATTGACAGAGTTGAAGGGAGAAATAGAGAGTTCTATAGTAATAATAGCTGGAGATTTCAGTACCCCACTTTTAGCTATGGAAAACAGTTTGGTGGTTCTTTAAAAGGGTAAACACAGAGTTACCATACGCTTCAACTATTTCTTCCTTCCAAACAAACTGAAAGCGAGGACTCAGGAGATACTTGCATGCCAGTGTTCATTGCATCATTACTCACAATGGCCAAAAGGTGGAAAACCCAAACATCCATCAACAGATGAATGGAGAAACAAAATTGTGGTGTATACACACAATGGAATATTTTTCAGCCATATAAAGGAATGAATATCTAACACATACTGCAACATGGATAAACCTTGAAAACATTATCTTAAGTGAAATAAGCCAGATGCTAAAAAGCAAATGTGTGATTCCACTTATATGAGGTATCTAGAATAGGCAAATTCACAGAAAGTAGACTAAAAGTTACCAGGGGCTGAGAGGAGGGAGAAATGAGCAGCTATTGCTTAATGGTTACAGAGTTTCTGTCTGGAGTGATGAAAACATTTTGGAAATAGATACCGATGATGGTTTCATAACATTGTGAATGTAATTAACTTTTTTTTTTAAGTTTATTTATTTTGAGAGAGAGAGAGAGAGCGCACGCGAAGTGGGTGGGGGCAGGAGAGAAAGAGAGAGAGAATCCCAAAAAGGCTCCCCAGAGCTCAGAACCCACGAACTGTGAGATCATGACCTGGGTCAAAAACAAGAGTCAGTTGCTCAACCAACTGAGCCACGCAGACGACCCTCATGAATGTGATTAATGTCACTGAATTGTACATTTAAAAATGGTTAAAGTTGTAAATTTTATGTTATAACCAAAATTTTTAAAATTAATAATATCCAAAAAGTATTGAATTGTACACTTTAAATAGGTGAAAATATATGATATCTGAATCACAACTCGATAAAGCTATTTTTTTAAGTTTTAAAATTTGATGCTCAGTTTATTGCTTTTTCTTTTCTGAATCATGCTTTTGGTGTCGAGTCTAGGAACGCTTAGTTTAACTTTAGATTCTGAAAATTTTCTCCTACACTTCTCAAAAAAAGTGTTATAGTTTTTACATTTAATATTTATGTCTATAATTCATTTTGAGCTAATTTTTGTATATGGTCCTTTGGTGGTGGTGGGGTGCTATGGATGTCTGATTGCTAGACCACCATTACATTGCTTCTGCACCTTTGTAAAAAAATCATTTGGGGATATTTGTGTGTCAAGTTCCTGCTATATAAGTCTTGAAATCTGATAAACTGATTCCTTGCATTTTATTCTTCTTTTTTTCAAAATTGTATTAGTGATTCAAGTTCCTTTGATTTTTAATATAAATTTTAGAATAATCTTGTCTCTATCTTATATGATTTTTTTGTAGAGACTGGGATTTTTAAAATATATTATTATTTTAATGTTTATTTATTTTTGAGAGAGAGAGAGTGGCAGAGTATGAGCAGAGAAGGGGCAGAGAGAGAGGGAGACACAGAATCTGAAGCAGGCTCCAGGCTCTGAGCTGTCAGCACAGAGCCTGACATGGGGCTTGAAATCACAAGCCATGATATCATGACCTGAGCCCAAGTTGGAAGCTTTACCAACTGAGCCATCCAGGTGTCAAGACTGGGATTTTGATAGGAATATAATTATTCCTATTATTCTTGCATGAATTAGAATTCCCATTATTTTGTTACATAAGAGAGTTGAGAATGGACATTGTTTAAATTTTATTTTCCAAATGTTGCTAATGCTATACAAAAATTACAACTTAAAAAAATATGACTGATGTCTATAATTTGACCTTGTATCCTAGACAGAGCTAAATTCATTTATCAGTTCTAGCAGCTGTTTTACAGATTCCTTGTAAATAGTGTCACCTGCAGATGGAGGCAATTTACTTCTTCTCTTCTCCCATCCAAGTACTAACCAGGCCCGACCCTGCTTAGCTTCTGAGATCAGACGAGATCGGGCGCGTTCAGTGGTATGGCCGTAGACTACTTCTTCTCTTCTGATACTTATGACTTTCCTTTTTCTTGTCTTATTGCACAGGCTAGGACCTCCAGTACAATGTCGAATAGATATGGTAAAAGTGGTCATCTTTGGCTTATTCACAATCTTAGAGTGAAAGTATACAATATTTGACCTTTAAGTATCATCTTGGCTGTGGATTTTTTTCCTATATATCTTTTGTGAAATGAGGAAGTTCCCTTCCACTGAGTTTTTAATTTCAGTTATTGTATTTTTTTTAAAGTTTATGTATTTATTTTGAGAGAGAGAGAGAGAGAGAGCGCACGTGCGAGCGCTCGGGGGAAGGGCAGTCAGACAGGGAGAGACAGAATCCAAAGCAGAGCCCAACTTGGGGCTTGGTCCTACAAACCATGAGATCATGACCTGATCTGAAGTGATATCAAGATTCAGATGCTTAACTGATTGACCCACCTAGATGCCCTATCAGTTATTGTATTTTTAATTACTGAAAGTTCTATTTGTTTGTTTGTTTTCAAATTTGCTAGGTCATTTGGTGGTTGTAGTGGTATGTTTTGTTTATTTTATTTTTTTAATTTGAGAGAGAGAATGGGGGAGGGGCAGAGGGAGAGAGAAAAAGAATCTTAAGCAGGCTCCACACTCAGCATGGACCCCAACGAGGGGCTCAATCCTATGACTCTGGGATCATGACCTGAGCCGAAATCACGAATCTGACACTCAACTGACTGAGCCTGCCAGGAGCCCCTGTTTTATTTCTTTAAACATAATAATCAGGGGCACCTGGTTACCTCACTCAGTAAAACATGTGGCTCCCGATCTGGGGGTTGTGAGTTCGAGCTCCATGTTGGGTGTGGAGATTACTTAAATAAATAAACTTTAAAAACAAACATAATAATCAGAGATTATAATTTTGGTGTAATAATTCCAATATATGAAATACTTACAGGTGTTGGCTTCTGCTTTTTTAAAAAAAATTTTAATGTCTATTTATTTTTGAGAGAGACAGAGCATGAGCGGGTGAAGAGCAGAGAGAGAGGCAGAAACAGAATCTGAAGCAGGCTTCAGACTCCAATCTGTCAGCACAGAGCCCTATGTGGGGGGGTTGAACCCATGAACTGTGAGATCATAACCTGAGCCAAAGTCATATGCCCAGCTGACTGAGCCAACCAGGCACCCGGGGCTTCTGCTTTCTGTTATTTCTCTGTGTGCTGGGATATTTCTGACTGTATATTCTCTGAAAACCTATTTGAAAGAATTTGTATTTGCCCCTATCAGTTGCCTAAACACTGCCAATCTGCATTCACTTTAAATATATAGCTTGAGGAATTTTTTTTTCCCCTTGACCACACAAATGATGTTATTTGGAGCTACATATCCACTCCACGGCTGACAACTCAGAACCAAGGACTTATTTTGCAATTCCCTAGGGCCGGGGGCCTGGGTCAGGTTACTCCTGATTGACTGCTTTTCAAATCCAGCAGGAGGCATTTCTTCTAAATTACTGGGCGGGGGTTTAGATTTCTGTTCTGTGTCACCTGCTGACATTGACCTAGTTTGGCAAATGCTTTCAGGATGAAGGCAGTTTCAGTGCTCAGGTTCCTCTGTGGGCTCACATTTTCACCTAGATTTTAGACTGGTAATTTGTTCTTCTTTGTTCTTCAGGGCTTTAAAGAAGTTGTTTATTATTATTATTATTATTATCATCATCATCATCATTGTTATTGTTATATCTTTTATCCTGTATTTTCATTGTTTTTAGGAAGCAGATTGGTCTTAATAGCCTGCTATATTTACCATAAAGGATTCTCTGCTTTTAAGCTTAAAAAAAAATGGGGTGCCTGGGTGGCTCAATTGGTTAAGCGTCTGACTTCGGCTTAGGTCATGATCTCCCAGTTCCTGAGTTTGAACCTGGAATCAGACTCCCCGCTGAGAGTGTGGAGCCTGCTTGGGATTCCCTCTCTCTCCTTTCTCTGTTCCTCCCCAACTTGTGTGTGCATGTTCACACTCTCCCTTTCTCTCTCTCTCTCTCTCTCTCTCTCTCTCAAAAATAAATAGGGGCGCCTGGGTGGCTAAGTCAGTTAGGCGTCCAATTTCGACTCAGGTCATGATCTCACGGTCAGTGAGTTCCAGTCCCGCGTCAGACTCTGTGCTGACAGCTCAGAGCCTGGAGCCTGCCAGATTCTGTCTCCCTCTCTCTCTCTGCCCCTCCCCCACTTATGCTCTGTCTCTCTCTCTCTCTCTCAAAAATAAATAAAATGTAAAAAAATGTTTTTAATAAAAAATAAAATAAATTTTTAAAAAATCTCTTTTCAGCTCTCATCTCCTCTAGAATTATGTTTTTGTGTA
The DNA here is from genome assembly GCF_018350215.1 of Panthera leo. Classification (NCBI taxonomy): domain Eukaryota; kingdom Metazoa; phylum Chordata; class Mammalia; order Carnivora; family Felidae; genus Panthera; species Panthera leo. The sequence continues at coordinate 17,526,515 of NC_056694.1, forward strand.
TTTAAACCTGTTTAAAAAAATTCCTTCACTCTTCTTTTATTTTATTTTAATTTTTTTTTATTTGGCGTTTATTTATTTTTGAGACATAGAGAGACAGAGCATGAACGGGGGAGGGTCAGAGAGAGAGGGAGACACAGAATCTGAAACAGGCTCCAGGCTCTGAGCTGTCAGCACAGAGCCTGATGCGGGGCTCGAACTCACGGACTGTGAGATCATGACCTGAGCCGAAGTCGGTCGCCCAACGGACTGAGCCACCCAGGCGCCCCTTCACTCTTCTTTTAAAGGAGTTTCTGGAAAAGCTAGAGATAAGTGCCTGCAGACCACCATATTTAACCAGAAGTCTCCCGTTCATGTCTTGTTATATCATCTCTACAAATAAAAATATGACTAAAAGGATAAGGCTGAACAGGATGCTTCTCTCTGGTCCTGTCACTTGATGGCTGATTTCCAACTTGGGGGAAATAGTTGTTCCACACGACGAGCCCTCTACTAAAGAGCAGATACCCTTTCCTCCCTCTTCATCATCCTCAGTCTCCACTGCCAGACTGAGGGCACACGTGGCAGCAGCCACTGCTCCCACCACCCCTTCCAGCCCCAACCAGTAAACAAGATTGTCTCCGTGGGTTGAGATTGAAAAGATTTCCCAAATGATTCTGATATGACCCCATCACTCATTAGAGACTCACTGGGGTAACTCTTGCCCCCTACAGAGGCCATTGGAAGACTTCTTGACCCTTGACTAAGTTACCAAACCCTGTTCTGTGCTCTGGTAACATCTGTGCTTCTCTGATTGAAGCATTCCCCTTGAAAATGTTATCAACAATTATTTTCCCGAGACCCAAGGCTGCTCCACCCCCAGCCTTTTCTATCTCAATTGATAGTAACTCCTCCTTCAGTTGCTCCCGTCAAAAACCTTAGAGTGATTCTTAATTTGTGTCTTTATCTCATAACCCATTTCCAACCTTTTGAGAAATCCTGGGGGCTCTACCTTCAAAATCCATCCAGAGGACACCTGGGCGGCTCATTCGGTTAAGCGTCTGACTTCAGCTCAGGCTATGGAATCACAGTTCGTGAGTTTGAGCCCCGCATCCGGCTCTCTGCTGTCAGCACAGAGCCTGCTTCAGATCCTCTGTCTTCCGCTCTCTCTGCTCCTCCCCGACTCCTGCTCTCTACTCTCTCCAAAAAAAGTCAAACTTCAAATAATAATAAAAAATAAAACAAAATAAAATTTATTAAAAAAAAAAAAAAAAGCTTTAAAAAATACGTCCGGAACCTATTTTTCACCACTGTCATTACCGCGCTGGGACACCCTACCATCATCTACACACTGTGGCACACATTATTGCAGTAACCTTCCAGCAAGCCTGCCTGCTTCTACCCTTGTCCCTTTGGTTAATTCTCGACCTAGCAGCCAGAATGGTTATTTTAAAATACAAGTTAGATGATGTCACTCTTCTGCTTAAAACATTGCAATGGCTCCCTATTTCAGAGCAAACTCCAAGCATACAAGACCCTACAAGACGTGCACTCCCTCTCTCCTCATTCACGATGCTCCACCAACACCCTTGTTGTTCTCCAGTAACACCAAACACCTGTCCCCTCCACCTGGCACACTCTTCCACCAGATAGCCCATTAGTTAACCATCTTTCCTCCTCCAATTCTTTGTTCGGATCTCACTTTCTCACGGGTGTCTAATCTGGCCAAACCTGCTCCCTGTACCTTGCTCTACAGTAGTGACCCCTGTATCCATGGTTTCACTTTCCAGTTTCAGTCACACATGGTCAACGACGGTCTGGAAGCAGATAATTCTTCTGAACGTCAAGAGTAGCCTAACACGACATTACCACGCCTACGTCCTTCCCCTTGCTTCATCTCATGATGTGGGCCCTTTATCATCTCACATCATCACAAGAAGGTGAGTACAGTACAATAAGATATTTTGACAGAGAGGCTACATTCATATAACTTTTATTACAGTATATTGTTATAATTATTCCTTTTTATTCTTATTGTTAATCTCTTACTGTGCCTAATTTATAAGTCAAACTTTATCATAGGTATGTATGTATAGGAAAAAATATAGCATATGTAAGGTTCAATACTATCTGGGGTTTCAGGCATCCACTGGGGGTCTTGGAACATATTCCTACAAATAAAGGTGGGACTACTGTACTTCACCACCACCCTCCTCCCCCCCCACCCCCACCCCGTCCTGTTCCATCTTCTAACACACTATGAAGTGTGATGTCTCCCTTGTTTAAGAATGGAAACTACAGGGGCGCCTGGCTGGTTTAGTCAGTTAAGCTGCCGACTTTGTCTCAGGTCAGATCTCTTGGTTTGTGAGTTCGAGCCCCGCGTCGGGCTCTGTGCTGACAGCTCGGAGCCTGGAGCCTGCTTTGTATTCTATGTCTCCCTCTCTCTCTACTCCTCCTCCGCTCATGCTCTCTCTCTGTCTCAAAAATAAATAAACTTTAAATATATATATATATATATATATATATATATATATATAAACTTAAAAAAAAAAAAAAAAAAAAAGAACGGAAGCTACAAGAAGGCAGAGTCTGTTTTGTTCACCGAGACCAAGAACTTAGCATAGTGTCTGTCACAGTGGCAGGTACTCAATAAATTTAAACTCAAAATATTTAAACTTTAAATGCCTGTATTCCTCGCAATACTCCAACTAAGAAGTATGACTAACAGTATCAGGTGGTGGGACCCAGGGGTTCTCGGATTCCCACTACCTTCACCAGCACCCAGGAGGGGAGCCATTTTAATTAGAAACACTGAATTTTCAGTTCACCCAAGGCTCAGCTTCCGGAAAGTGTGCGTCCCAGGCTCACCACGTTCAACCTGGGCGATGTTCCCCTTCCCCCAGCGCCAGGGTCACTCATCCAATCAAAATCTCTGTCCTTTCTACCCCTTAAAGGACTTCGCTCTCCAAAAGATTGTGCCAAGAGGGGCGGGACGCAGCAAATTTAGCAGGTGGGCGTTGCCCTACGGCCGTTGCCTAGGTCACGGAGGAGCTGTACCCCCTCAGAGAGGGAAAATGGGCGGAGTGTGGAAGCGGACATCCCGCCCCTATCATGGAGCGGCCTGGGATTGGCTAGCCACTGTCGAGCCGCGCCCCCAACAGGGCTCGCGCCGCGCCCCCAACAGGGCTCGCGCCGCGCCCCCAACAGGGCTCGCGCCGCGCCCCCAACAGGGCTCGCGCCGCGCCCCCAACAGGGCTCGCGCCGCGCCCCCAACAGGGCTCGCGCCGCGCCCCCAACAGGGCTCGCGCCGCGCCCCCAACAGGGCTCGCGCCGCGCCCCCAGCGGTTAGGGTAGGTCGATCGGTTCCTACGCTCCCGCCTGGCAAGGAGCCCTCAAAGGCCCCGACACTTGAGCCCCTCCCGGAGTAATCGCCCAGGGTTGGCGCGCGGAGATGTGCCTCAGCCCCCGGAACTCTGAGATCCCAGGTTCCCTGGTTATTCTCGTTCAAGCTGCGCAGCAAGCCCAGAGATCGGGATCCAGGGCCAAGACATTCTTGAGAAACCTCGGCCCAGGGCCGGCACCTCGCCAAAGCCGCTGTTGAAAAGGAGGACTGGACTCAACAGGTGACCTCCAAGGAGCCTGCCCAGTCTGACAGGTCCTTTTCTTCACGGAAGTCCCTGGACTTCGACTTCCCCAAGTGTAAATGAATAGGCATCGGGGAAAACCAGAACTGGCCCCAGCTCTGGCTCTCACTCGCTGTGTGGCCTCGGATAAGTCACAGCCTATATCTAGGCTGGTTCCTTCATCCCACCCTGAAAGGGATTGGACTAGATGTCCTCTGATGTCCCGTTTTGTTCTTCCTAGTTATGAAGCAGCCTTGATAACAGGCTGTAAAGTTTCTTTTTAATGTTTGACGTGTACCCATATTGTGAGCGATTCACTCTGCTCTCTGTTCATCCACCTTCACTTTCTGTGCCCAGAAGTTCCAGGAATGAAAAGTCTGGAAGAGCATCTAGAAATAAAATAGGGACTGTCAAGAGATACTGAAGGGGTGATAGCTTGCAGCTCAAGAGGCGATGCTGAAGAGAGAATGAAATAATCCTCCATACTTTGACCCCCTCATTTTACAGAAGAGAAAACTATGAGTAGCTAAGTCAGCCTAATAGGAAGAACCCAGGCTTTCTAACTTGACTGCATGATCAGCCCCTTTATACATAGTGTCGGCAAACAGAAGGCGTAAATATGTAAAAACAGATAAAGAAATTGTCCACAGAAATAAAAACAATTTAGTTTATAACTTTAATTCAATATTTTTCAATTAATTAGAAACTTCCCACTTTCATTTTCTTAAGATTTGTATCCTGCCTACATTTGGGGTGACCTACAAAGCAGAAACAGAGCAATAAAAAATAAGACCGAAGCACATTATTTCCTCCTCCTGCTTTTCCTTTCTGTCACCATTATCTCCCCAGAGGAGCTTCTCAACTTCTGATGTTCCAAAACCTCCTCTGTAATATTCTTCAGTGGTCATCCACACACACACAAAGCCAACTAAAGCCAAAAACTAAATGTGACATTTATATGAAATGTCCAGATGAGGTAAATCTTTAGAGACAGAAAGTACATTAGTAGTTGCCTAAAGTGTGTATTTGGGGGGGGGGGGAGGGAAGTGGAGATTGAGGGGAAACAAGAAGTGACTCCTAATAAATATGAAGTTTATTTCAGAAATGATGAAAGTGTTCTAAAATTATGGTGACAGTCGCACAACTCTGTAAACAGATTAGAAATAACTGAATTGTGCACTGCACTTTAAGTGTACACAGTATGTGAATTCTATCTTGATGAAGTTGTAACAAAAGAGACTGACCAGGACGCCTGGGTTGCTCAGTCCTTTAAGCATCTGACTTTGGCTCAGGTCATGATCTCAGGGCTCGTGAGTTTGAGCCCCACATCAGGCTCTGTGCGCCCGCTTAGGATCCTCTGTCTCCCTCTGTCTCTCTGCCCCCTTGCCTGCTCTCTCTCGCGCGCGTGCTCTTTTTTCCAAAAATAAACATTAAAAAAGAGAGAAACTGACCAGAAAGCAATAGCAGGGACACCTGGATGGCTCAGTTGCTGGAGCATGCAACTCTTGATCTTGGGGTTGTGAGTTCAAGCCCACACTGGGTGTAGAGATCACTTAAAAATAAAAGCTTCAGAAAGGAAAGAAGGAAGGGAGGGAGGGAGGGAGGGAGGGAGGGAGGAAACGTGTCTTTGCTTCTTCCCTGGGTTCTATGTGTATATATCCCCACATTCTTAGGAGAGCTGAGCGGCTATTCTGGGGTATTTACTTCTGCAGACACTTCCTGAGTCTCAAAGTGTGTCACCCCCCAGGTTGCCTACCTCCTGCTCCAACCACCACTTTACGCTGTGCCCGGCTCCGTGTGACGGAAGGAAGCATGCTGATTCCCCTGCTCACAGGACACCTCATTTCCTGCCTACCCTGGATGGAATTGAGATAAAGAAGGGAAGGATATGGGGCATCTGGCTGGCTCAGTCGGTGGAGCATGTGACTCTTGGCCTGAGGTTGTGAGTTCGGGCCCCACATTGGGTGTAAAGATTACTTTAAAAATCTTAAAATAAAAAAAAAAAAAGGAGGGGGAAAGAATACACATGGCAGAATAGAGGTGTCTCGGGGGGAGATTGAAGAATTGAGACAAAGAGAAAATCAGAAAGAACAAAAGGGAATGTTGAGCAGGAAAAGAATGTCAATCCTTTGTGATTTTTTCCCCCTCCTGGGCTACTTCGAAAGATGGCAGATAGTGTTTGAGTAGCTTTCCTCATGGTTTTGGTTGCCTTCTTCCCAGAGGAGTTCTCGGAGGGAGAATCATGCAGTAGATTGTATCACATCTCCTCCCTTTAAGTCTTTACTAAAAGTTCACCTTCTCAGAGAAGTCTTCCTTGGCCTCCCTATCCAAAACTTCAACGTCTTCCTTGTCCTTGACACTTACTGTTATACCCCTTCATTTATTTTTTTTTAATTTTTTTTAACGTTTATTTATTTTTGAGACAGAGAGAGACAGAGCATGAACAGGGGAGGGGCAGAGAGAGAGGGAGACACAGAATCTGAAACAGGCTCCAGGATCTGAGCTGTCAGCACAGAGCCCGACGCGGGGCTCGAACTCACGGAGTGTGAGATCATGACCTGAGCCGAAGTCGGACGCTTAACCGACCGAGCCACCCAGGCACCCCTATCTTTTTTTTTATTACAGTCTTTGTTACCTGTCTTCCTTAGAATTTAACCTCTATAAAGACAGAAATTTTTGGTTTTTTATTTTAGTTTTTAGCTGTTTTGCTCACAAGTGTATCTACAGTGTCTCGAAGAGCCCAGAGTAAGCACTCAACTCTTATTTATTGAATGAATAAATGGATGACTGAACTACAACATGCTGCTGGGCACTTTTTTTTTTTTAATGTTTATTTATTTTTTGACAGAGAGAGACAGAGTGTGAGCAGGGGAGGGGCAAAGAAAGAGAGGGAGACACAGAATCCAAAGCAGGCTCCAGGCTCTGAGCTGTCAGCACAGAGCCCAACGCGGGGCTCGAACTCACAAGCTGTGAGATCATGACCTGAGCTGAAGTCAGACGCTTAACTGAGCCACCCAGGCGTCCCATGGGCACTTTTGTAATAAAAAGGGAAAGTCTTAAGAGAGTATGTTGTAAATCTGACAGATTCATAGCTCTCAGGCAAAGACAGAAAGAGGCCTTTTTTTTTTTTCTTTCCCATTTGGACCCATCTTAAAAACAAAACAAAACAACAACAAAAAAACACAACTCTGGAGTCAGAGGAGAGAGGTGCAGGATGACATTTGGGTGGTGCAGGATTAGCATGATGAACTCAAAACTTGTAAGTTAACAGTTTCTTTGACTGGATCATCCATGCAGAGATGATGAATGCCAGTCACTTTTCTTTTCTACTATTTTATTTTTAAAAGTAATCTCTACACCCAACATGGGGCTCAAACCCACACCTCGCAATCAAGAGTTGCATCTCCCTCTGACTGAGCCAGCCAGGTGCCCCTCCAGTCACCTTTCTGACTACCAGGACTGGTTTCTGATCCAACACCAGTTCTCAGAATCAGTTTAACGTTTGCAAAATTCCGTAACATTGTGAAGCTTCACTTCCTTCTTCTGCACACTAGGGTAATACCTTCACAGTGGTAAGGATTCAGGGAGATAAAGTATGAAAGTGGCTGTCGGTCCCTGGCATGCAGCAGGTATCTGATTATTGTTTTCCCTCTCTGCCCTTTTTTGGGAAACTACTTTTCTCTCCTGTGATTTTTTTCTTCCTGCAAACACAGGCTTGTTCCTCAAGAGTTTAAAGTTACATTGCCAATTTTTTTCTTTTTAATCTCAAGTTTTCTCTTCAGGTATGTATGTATGTATGTATGTATTTATAAATGTTTATTTTTGAAAGAGAGAGAGACAGAGAGACAGAGAGCGAGTGGCAGAGGGGCAGAGAGAGAGGGAGACACAGAATCCGAAGCAGACTCCAGGCTCTGAGCTGTCAGCACAGAGCCCAATGTGGAGCTTGAACCTATGAACTATGAGATCATCACCTGAGCCGAAGTCAGCTGCTTAACCAACTGAGCCATCCAGGTGCCCCATTCTCTTCAGGTTTTTAAAGAGTTTTGAAGATCTATATTAATTCTAAAAGTATAACTTGGGGCACCTGGGTGGCTCAGTCGGTTAAGCATCCGACTTCAGCTCAGGTCACGATCTCACGGTCTGTGAGTTCGAGCCCCGCGTCGGGCTCTGGGCTGATGGCTCAGAGCCTGGAGCCTGCTTCCGATTCTGTGTCTCCCTCTCTCTCTGCCCCTGCCCCATTCATGCTCTGTCTCTCTCTGTCTCAAAAATAAATAAAAACGTTAAAAAAAAATTTTAAAGTATAACTTTTAATTACTTAGGGAGGCAGTTAAAGAAGGACATGAGAGAAAATTAGTGAAGGGTAGTTGGGTTTGGCATTTGCTTCGGGTACACTACTTGGCATATTACCCAAAACCCCAATAAGAGGAATGCTGAGTTCCTGGATCCTGCCCCAAATCCCTCTTTGGCCTCAGAGTTTTGTTTTTGTTTTGCTTTTTAAAATTTGAATTAAAGCACACATAACATTTACCGTCTTAATTTTTTTTAATGTTTGTTTATTTTTGAGAGACAGAGCACAGGCAGGAGAGGAACAGAGAGAGAGGAAGACACAGAATCCGAAGCAGGCTACAGGCTCTAGCTGTCAGCACAGAGCCCAATGTGGGGCTCGAACCCATGAGCCGTGAGATCATGACCTGAACCGATGTCAGACGCCCAACCTGAGCCACCGAGGTGCCCCTACCGTTTTAATATTTTTAATGTACAGTTCAGTGGTGTTCAATATAGCCTCAGATGTTTAGAAGGAGCACAGAGCTAAGCATGAGCCTTAGATTCAGCCCACATGGACTTGAACTCCTGGCTCATCCTGTTACTATGTGGCCTTAGGCAAGTTACTTGGGCATTGGAGCCTCAGCCTTGTCATCTGCAAAGAGACACAGTATTGACTCCACAGCGTTGTGAGGCTGGAAGGAGGCCATGGGTATGAAGCCCTTGGCAGTGCTTGGCTCACAGAGTGCCTCAGTACATGTTAACCATTGTTATTCTAGAGCTTGGAATTCAGAATCAGAATCAGGTTGGGTTTCACTCACAAGGTCACATGGATACAGGTGGGTCCTAGACGTAGCTTCGGCTGAATCCTGAGCAGAGCCACCAGGTCGAGGGGTCTGTGAAGTGCTCCTGGCTTTCAGGACTGAGTAAGGGCTCTGCTCTCTGTTCTCTGGGGCTGCCTCTCCACTCCTCTGCATCACTCAGGGTTGGGGGAGTGGGGGTGCTGCTTCCAGACATAGGACTGGACTGAAACTCGGTATCTATTGCTTCTCTGGGGCACTTCCTTACGGCACATATATCCTCAGATATTACCAAATGCCTGCTATGTGCCAGGCAGTGTGCTAGCTGCTAGGGCAGTGCAAAGATAGATATGATTTGGACCCCTCCCTCAAAGATCTTATAACCTAAGGGGATAATACATGTGTGACTATGCCACTTACCCAGCTGGTAACTATTTCTTGATCACCTACCATGTGTATGTTGTATAACAGGCCCAGAGCGTGGCCTCCAGACATGCTGATGAGATGCATGGGTGGATGGAGCTGGTTACTTGGCTGGTTGTCAGGAAATGTTCCACACAGCAGGAGATCTGGCCAAGGACTTGCTGAATGGAATTTACTAACGGAGAGGGTGTGCGAAGATATGGTCCTCAGGTTCATTTGAGAGGACTTGAGGTCATTAGTCTGGCTGTATGTGAGGGTTCTTGTAGAGCCTTGAGTGGAAAGTTCAAATGGCTATAGGGTCCAAGAAAGAACAGGAAATGCATGGAAGCTGGGTGCTTACTCTTCTGTTGTCTTTACACTTGAATGCCTCTTGGCTTACGATCCATTTGTGCACTTTTGATAGAGACACAAGAACCCATTACAGGAAAAACAGTGCAGCTGGTACTTGGGCTCAGAGACAGAGTGTACTTGGGGGTGGAGAGTGAAGCCCAGGGGCACAGTCCTATCTGAAAGGGGAACCCACTTCTCAGTCTGAATCACTTGCTTAGTCTAAGAACATAAGCCAACAGTTTCCAGCTCTGCCGACGCATCAAAAGCTAGAAATCTGGTTGTTACTGTTTTTTAAATGAAATTTCCCAGTTTTAAGGTAAATAGCAACTCGAATTTTGGAAAGAAATTGCCCACCAGTTGAAATACGCTTTCAAATTGTAACTACCAGTCTGTAACTTCTAGTCCGGGAACCAAGAGATCAGGTTAGAAGGATGGGCTGAAGCCAAGTTTTAAGTGGCCTTGAATGCTGTGCTAAAGCGTTTTGATTTGAGCTTACAGACGGTTTTAGTGTTTGACCAAGAAAGTTCTTGGGACAGGGGCGTGGCTTGATGTAAGACCTTGGGGACCGGTGGGGTGTAGAGTGACCTATGAAATAAGAAGGAAGCATTCTGGATGTAAGGTGACTGCAGTAAGGCGCGTTTGCGACAATGAAGTTGAAAGATGGTGGCAGTGGGACTGGAAGGACAGAATGGACAATAAAAAGATGAAGTCTAAAAGGAGAGGATGCGGGCAGCGGAGGGGAGTGGCAGGAGAAAAGATGGCTCCAATGTGACCCACGTCTGCCTGCAGAAAGGGAAGGGCGGGCCAGGTCGGGTGCAGCTTGCTGAGATTACAGAAACCAGCCCGACGCTCCGCTCCACCGCGGAAGGGGTCGGGAGCGCAAGGGCCTGACCAGCACCGCGCAGTGCGGCTCCGCTCCGGGCCCGTTGAGCGCCTGGAACAAGCCGGTTTATGAAACAGGCCGTACAAGCGAGTCGCCTACGAAACAGGGATGATGCCTCCGGCTTCTCCGGGCGGCTGTGGGGATTGTGGAGAAGGCGGACGGGCCGGCACTCGGGAGGGGCGGAATGAGCGGACGCTTTCTTACCCCGGGCTCTGCAAGGTTCGAGGTCCCTCGGGGGACCAAGCTGCCGGCCCTTCCAGGAGAACCGCCCGCCCGCCTCGTGCCTCCCCCGACCGGCCACCCGGCGGCCGCGTTCAGAGCCGCCGCCTCCCCTCCCTGCCCGGTGCGCCCCTGGGCTTGCGGCATCCGGCCCTCCCCGGCCCAGCGCGCGCGGCGGTCCTTTCCGGAACTCTCGGGGCAGGAGCGCCCGTCGGGGGTCCCCTCTCCGCCCCGAGGCCCCGGCCGAGCGCCGCGAGCCCGGAGCCGGCCTGCGGGATTCCCGGAGTCCGGCCGCGGCCGGAAGTGCGCTTTCCTCCCGCCCCCGGCGGGGCCGCTCTAGCAGCCCCGGGCGCCGGCGTCTCAGTGGGAATAACCCCTTCGGCCCCAGCCGGCCAAAGCCGCGTCTGGCGGCATCCGTCCCCTTCTGCCTGCGAAGCGCTGAGTTGTCTTGTGTTCTCCCCGACAACGGTTGGAGGATTCTCGTGCCCCTATCAAGAGGACAGCGCCCAGCTCGCTGGGTTCATGTGCCCTGGGCGAAGGTGCTGAGCCACCTCGGACAGGTTATTGAACCTCTCTGAGCCTCGGCTTTCCTATCTGTAAAAAAGCACCGTAACTACCTCAAAGGTTTGCTGTAAGGATTCAGTGAACATGTAAACGACCTAGGAGAGGGCCATTCGCATAACAAGTGCTCAGTAAATGCTAGTTGTCATTGTTTCGATTTTTACTACTACCTTTGGAAAACGGACAGGTATTAAGAGGGTCAGTTTTGTGGCATGAGAATGAAGAACATGATAGAAATGATACTAAGAGCTACTATTTATTGAGGGCCTTCTTTGTGCTAGGTTCCTTATACACCTATCTCTATAGCCTTAGGGCAATTCTGTGAAAGCAGTACTATTATTCCCATTTTATGGATGAAATTAGGAAATGGGTGGATGTCAGCGTCACATTTGAACTCAAGGCCCTTCTGACTCCAGAGTGCATGCCTTTCTTCTCCACACTGCAGCTCTGATTTTGGAAACTTTTTCTGGGAATTCTGAACTAAACCATCAAAGCCAATAGTGCTGTCAGACATGGATATCCCATTAGTCCAGAGCTGAGGAGGCTGTGCAAAACCACCTAACTCCTGCAACAGGCTGAAAATAATGAACAGTGCTGGGGTGCCTGAGTGGCTCAGTTGGTTGAGCATCTGACTTCGGCTCAGGTCATAATCTTGCAGTCCGTGAGTTCAAGCCCCGCATCGGGCTGTGGGCTGACAGCTCGGAGCCTGGAGCCTGCTTCAAATTCTGTGTCTCCCTCTCTCTCTGCCCCTCCCCTGCTCATGCTCTGTCTCTCTCACTCCCAAAAAATGAATAAATGTTTAAAAAAATAAAAAATAATAATAATAATGAACAGTGCTGCCCCAGTATAGACGCTATCCTTGCTTAAAGAAAAGGATCTTGTGACCTTCCAAAGAAGCAAGTTGCAGGCATCCAAAGAAAGGCACTGAGTGTATGTGCAAATTTTTTTAAATTTAATTTATTTTTTTATATTTTTAGTCATCTCTACACCCAACTTGGGGCTTGAACTCACAATCCCAAGATCAGGAGTTGCATGCTCTTCTGACTGAGCCAACCAAGTGCTCCTATTTTTTTAAGGATAAAACAAAACCATGTTTTCAGGTGCAAAAACAATTACCAAAGAGCCCAACCTTTGACACAACCTGTGGAAACCTCAGTGGCCAGTCAGACCGGCCATTTCTTCCTGCTTCCACTCTCAGGGTCCCTCTGGGCAGTTTCTAGTGGGCTCCAGCATTTAGTACTAAAGGTCTTTTGAGTTGGTGGAACCCTGGAGAATACAGTTAGGCTGTCCTTGTCTTTCATTCCCTAGGGATTTAGCAACTCTGACAGTCATGCAGGAAGGCAGCCCGGGGGTGGGGGTGGGGTGGGGTGCAGGCATGGAAGCTCTGAGGAAAAGGGCCGGCCGGCCACGGGAGATGAGGAACCAGAGAGTTTCTCACCTCCAGGCCCTTGGCCACGCTGCTCCCTCTACCTGGTTTAAGCTTTGAGCAGGCAGGACATTGTGCATCTTGTATTCTGCACCCTAGAAATGCCAAGAAAGCTTCGAGTTTTCCCAGAGTCATTCTGCAAGTTAGTGGCTCAGTCACAACAGGGCACCGGGTGTCTCACATAACAAACCCAAGGGCAGAATGTGGACTATGGGGCCACCCTGGTCTGATGACCATACACGCTTCCTCCAGTCTTACAACACAGGGTAGATGATTTTTAATCAGATTTCTTTTATGTTTTTCTTTTTCACTTCTTTTTATATTAAAAAAAATTTTTTTTTTTGAGAGAGAGACAGAGCACGATTTGGGCAGGGGCAGAGAGACAGAGACAGAGTGGGAGACACAGAATCCAAACTAGGCTCCCAGGCTCCAAGCTGTCAGCACAGAGCCCAACACGTGGCTCGCACTCACGAACCATGAGATCATGACCTGAGCCGAAGTCGATGCTTAATCAACTGAGCCACCCAGGCGCCTCAACTTCTTTTTGTATTCTGAAAAAAAAAAATCATATGGTATAAAAAGACAAAAAGGAAAACAGGCTGTCCTCCTGCCTCTGCTTGTCCCCAGCCCCTTCCATCATCCCCTGAGCACTGTGACCAGTTTCTTGTGCGTCTTTCTAAAGATAGTCTATGCATATGCAAGTGTCTCCTTTCAGAAAAACACAAATATGGGGCGCCTGGGTGGTTCCGTTAATTAAGCATCTGACACTTGATCTTGGCCTCTTGATCTTGGCTCGGGTCATGATCTCAGGGTTCATGGACTCGAGTCCAGCATCAGGCTCTGCACTGGCAGAGCAGAGCCTGCTTGGGATTCTATCTCTCTCTCTCTGTCTCTCTCTCTGTCCCTTCCCCACTCACACTGTCTCTGTCTCTTTCAAACTAAATAAATATACGTAATAAAAATCACAAATATGACAACACGTTGTAGTCACTTGCTTTTCCCCCTGCTTCTTTCATATAACAACATATCTTGGAGAATGTCTCATGTCAGTTTGTACATATCTGCCTCATTTTTTTTCCCCCACGGCTGCTGAGTATTTCATTATATGGATATGCCATAATTTATTTAGTCAACTTCCCTGTTAGTGGACATGTAGGTTATGTTCAGTCTTTTGTGATGGAAACAACACTTTGCTGAATATCACTGTGCACACCATGCCTGTAGGATCTAGAAGTAGACTTGTCAGGTCAAAGGGTGTACGCATTCTGAATTTTGATCAGGGTTGCCAAATTTTCCTTTTCCCAAAGAGGCAGTGCAGATATATGCTCTTACTAATAATGTTTGAGAGTGCCTCTTTCTTCCACATAGTCCATAAGCAAACTATATTTGCAAGCCTCTTAGGTTAAAAATAGTATTTCATGGTTGTTTGTATTTGCATTATGAGATTTCTTTTGTAACAAACACTGGTAAGAGGGAATTGAAACCTACCACTGGAGGTGTAAAAATTTTTTAAAGTTTATTTATTTATTTTGATAGAGCGAGTAGAGGAGGGACAGAGAAAGAGGGAGAGAGAGAGAGAATCCCCAAGCAGGCTCCGCACTGTCAGCACAGAGCCCAATGTGGGGTTCAAACTCACAAACCATGAGATCGTGACTTGAGCCAAAGTTGGACACTTAATTGACTGAGCGACCCAGGTGCCCTGGAGGTGTAAAATTTTTAAAAAGCACTGTGCACCTTGAATTAATCCTCATCTCCTGATCTGACTTGGAGAAGGAAAAAGAAAATTTGCCAATGAACGCTTTAAGCCACGTGACCCATTGGAGAAAAGACACAAAATCTGGAGACAAATGAAGTCTTAGTTTTCAAAACAAGAGAAACATACTAATAATACAAACCAAAGGCCAGAAAACTTGATGTTTAACTCAACGGGAATCTTAAATCAGACCATTAAACAGATGATTGGTAAGGCGAGGGGAAGAATAAGGGTCTGGAGTCCTAAGGACTGCATTAAATCACAGCTCTTACTAGCAGGGTGACCATGGGCAAGTTATTTCATGTATCTCTGAACTTCTATTTCATCAGCATAAAGTCGAGGGAGAAATAGCCACCGGCGGAGTTATTGCAAAAAGTTTAAAATAACTCACATCAAATGCTTGACACGAGAGATATTCATTCAAATGGAAGGAAGAAGGTCAAATCCAAGCCCTGTGGGGCTACAGGCCCTAGACCCCTGAGCAAAAGGAAGATCACCTGGACACAGAACAGCTGGAAGCAGGCAGAGCTTGATCGCCCCTGTAAAAAGCAGGCTTGTCCAAACCTAGTGGTCAGATCTCAAGGGTGAAAAACCAAACAAACGGCAAAACCTCCACATATTATCCCCCTTACGATAATGTGAAACAGAGCCATCTTCTTGCCAGTTGTGTATTTCTAGGGCCACGGGGTTTCATTCTTTGTGAATGCCCTCTGGAGCTGGCTAGGAGAAGATAATATTGTGTATCTACCAACCCCCTAAAGCCAAAAGATACATGTCGTAGGTAATCCCTTTACTGGGATTGCTTAAAGTGGGATGTGTGATTTATAGCCGTGCCTTTAATTTTTTTAATGTTTATTCTTTTTTTGGGGGGGAGGGGAGGGTAGAGACAGAGCAGGATCAGGGGAGGGGAGAGAGAGAGGGAGACATAGAATCTGAAGCAGGCTCCAGGCTCTGAACTGTCAGCACAGAGCCGGACTCGGGGCTGGAAGTTACAAACTGCGAGATCATGACCTGAGCCACCCAGGCGCCCCGTTAACAGTGGCTTTAAAAGCTGGACTGGCTGAATTTATGAACTTTGCACAGCCATGAAATATCTCCTACACCACTGGGGCTTGGTTTCCTCATCTGTCTCTGTGTTGGACTGGATTCAGAATTAGGGGATGGGGTTGAAGATATGGTCCTCTGCATCGCAAAATGTCATTTTGATGAGGACTCACAGAACTTTCTCCTAAGCCTCACATGGACTATGTACCCATATGCTTGGATCTCTAGAAAACTCAGCAAATCTGTAACACTTGTAGCAATAGCCTTATGTCATGTGTTTTCTTACCCACCTGGATTCATGTCATCATTCTCTCCTTTATACTCCCTTTGGCTTTGTTTGTTTGTTTGTTTTTTGTCTTGTTAATGACATTTACTACTTCCGCTACTATCAGTGATCATAGCCAATGTTGAGCAGCTGTGAGTCTTTTTTTTTTAAGTTTTTTTTTTTAAGGTTTTTGTTCTGTTTTTTAGAGAGAGAGTGCAGGAGGGGCAGAGTGAGAAGGAGAGAGACAGAATACTAAGCAGACTCCTCATTGCCAGTATGGAGCCTGAGGGGGAGCTCGAACTCACAAACCATGAGATCATGACCTGAGCCAAAATCAAGAGTCAGAGGCTTAACCAACTGACTGAGCCATCCAGGCACCCCAGGGGCTGTGCGTCTTACTAGATGCCAGGCACCTGTCATAGAATATGTGGCTATCTATAAATGCCTCAGGTCCTTTTCAAAACCAAACAAGGTATAAATAAAGAAACAAACACAACTGCCAGATCCCCTCATCTCCTTTATGGTAGCCACTTAAAAATGTCTTTTTAAATTTTAATTAAACTGGGTTTCACGCCCCACATGGAGCCCAACACGGGCTTGAAGTTATGACCCTGAGATCAGGACCCAAGTTGTGATCAGATGCGCTTAAGGGCGCCTGGGAGGCTGGGTTGGTTAAGTGTCTGACTCTTGATACTGGCTTAGGTCATGATCTCACTGGTGATGGGATCGATCCCCGTGTGGGATCAAGACCCACGTTGGGCTCTGTGCTGACAGCGTGGAGTCTGCTTGGGATTCTCTCTCCCTCTCTCTCTCTCAAAATAAATAAATATAAACTAAAAAAAAAAATCACCCAGGTGCCCCAAAGGTATCTTTTTAATATCTGAGGCCGTATATATTAGAGAAAGGCTGTCCATCTTTGACTTCATGGTCCTCTTTATGGACCTTTATTTGTAAATGAACAAATCTACAAAGCAAAACAAAACCTCTTAGTAATCAGAAGCCATTATTCAAGTGTTAATAACCTTAAAAAACTCACACCCTAGGAGCCTGTGAGGAAAGCAGGGAAGGCTAGAAGGCCACAGAGAACTGCAGTCCCAGAATAGTCTTGCCTCCTTTACACAGTGAAAACAAGAATAGGGACTGAGTGCTCCCTCATGCCGGGCCCTGGTCTAAGGCTTGTCATGTGTTAATGCGTTAATCCTCACACCCACCCTATTATGTAGGAATTGTTTTCTATGGTTATAAGGTTACTAGGTTCACAGACGATGGAAATTTTCTAGATTTCATTTATATGGATTTCAGCAAGGCATGGAATCAAATCTCTTCTCACATCCTTGAGACAAGATAGATATAGTCTGGAAATCCTGCATTTGGAGTCACAACTAATTACAAGATTATGCACCACCAAAGCCAGGGAAATGCTCATAGATTTGACCCACTGTTTCTTTTTCTGGGACTGTCTTTTAAGAAAATGATCGAAATTTCGGAGATGTACTCTCAGAGATGTTCACCAAATTTTATTTGTAAGAGCAAAAACTAAAGGCAGTGTAAATATTCGACAACAGGGCAATGACTCAGAAAAATATGGTGTATCTAGCAGGAATCATACAAACAGCCATTAAATTTTTTTTTTTTTAATTTTTGAACGTTTATTCATTTTTGAGAGACAGAGAGAGACAGAGCGTGAGAGGGGGAGGGACAGAGAGAGAGAGGGACACAGAATCTGAGAATCTGAAGCAGGCTCCAGGCAGGCTCTGAGCTGTCAGCACAGAGCCCGACACGGGGCCCAAACTCATAGACTGTGAGATCATGACCTGAGCCGAAGTCAGATGCTTAACCGACTAAGCTGCCCAGGCACCCCTAGACAGCCATTAAAATTTTGGCTGGGAAGACATTAAAGCACCAAAAACATAGAACTAAGTTTTTAAAAAAAGCTTAGAAAAAATATATAGGAAGGAAATACAGCAAGGGGCAAAAATAATTGAACTGGGAGCAGATGAAAAATGAGTAATTTCGCTTTTTAATATGTTAATTAGTATGGTTATGTTATTTTTTATTTTATTATTTTTTTAAAAGTAGGCTCCTTGCCCAATGTGAGGCTCGAACTCATGACACTGAGATCAAGAGTTGCATGCTCTACTGACTGAGCCAGCCAGGCGCCCCTACTTACATTATTTTTGTTAAAAATTTTTATTTAATGTTTATTCATTTTTGAGCGAGAGAAAGAGAGACAGAGCATGAGCAGGGAAGGGGCAGAGAGAGGGGGAGACACGGAATCCGAAGCAGGCTCCAGGCTCTGAGCTGTAAGCACAGAGCCTGATGCGGGGCTCGAACCCAAGAACCATGAGATCATGACCTGAACCAAAGTCAGACGCTCAACCGACTGAGCCACCCAGGTGCCCTTATATTATTTTTCTAGTACAAAAAAAAAAAAAAAAGTATTTAAGCCAAAGGTGAAAGCTAAAGCTAACTACTGGGGGAAAAAACGAACAGTCAGTATGTGCACACACTTCATTCAATCTTCACACTCTTTGGAGCGGTCGTTTCCCTATTTTACAGCTGAGGAAACAGATTCGGAGAAGGTCCGGTGATTAGAACAAGGTCTCACAGTTGAATGTGGCAGAAACAAGAATTGAAACAAAGTCTGACTGGCTTTCGAGTTCGTCGGCTTTCACTACCAGGTTTCTCACCATATGGGACAGCTGCCAATCTATGGTACCTTCGGGTGATTTACGGATGGGTGCCCCCTCGGGACAGACGGACTGCTGAAATTTTCCTTCTCTGGGCAGGCAGCCTCTACAACATGGCCTTTGGCTTTTGGATGAAGCCAGGGTTGAAATGCGATCATACCTGTCCCCGTCCGGCGCTTTTGTGTACAACGTAACCTGTACCAGCGCCCGGGGCAGCATGCAAGGTGGTGCCCAGGTGCTGGGACAGCCCCGGGAGAAAGGTGGCCCTCCCTGTTCTCCTTCAGGCCCTTTGATTCCACCCAGGGGAGAGTCTCATCTTGGTACTAGGCCTTTATCCCCTCTCAGCTCTCTCTGTGCCTCCGCCTCTGGCACCTTCTCACATACACACAAAAGGAACCCCTTAGGGGCATCAGTTAAGTCTCTGACTGTGGCTCAGGTCATGGTCCCGCAGTTTGTGAGTCCGAGCCCCACACCCGGCTCTGTGCTGACAGTTTAGATCCTCGACCCTGCTTTGGATTCTGTGTCTCCCCCTCTCTCTCTGCCCCTCCCCCCCTCAAAAATAAATAAACCTTACAAAATAAAACAGAAACAATGCAATAACTGAGTCCCTTAGACCCAAAGTCCTCACCTAATTATGCAACAATATATCAATGGTATTTATTAACATAATTTAATATTGATTGAATTTTGTACTGTAAAATTCACATAACATTTATAATTTCAACCATTTTGAGGTATGCAATTCAGTGACATCTAGTACATTCACACTGATGTGCAACCATCACCTCTATCTAGTTCCAGAACATTCTCATCACCGCAAAGGAAATATTGTACCCATTAAGGTGCCAGTCCCCAATCCTCCTTCCCCCCACTCCTGGCAACCATTAATCTGCTTTGTGTCTCCATGGATTCGCCTGTTCTGGATACTTCATAGAAACGGAATCATAAAATATGCAGCCTTGTGTATCTAGTTCCTTTCACTTAGCATAATGTTTTCAAGATTCTTCCGTGTTGTAGGACATATCAGTAATTTATTCCTTTGTATGGCTTAATTCATTGTATGAATAGACACCACATTTTGTTTATCTGTTGGACACTTGGGTTGTTTCCACTTTTTGGCTATTATGAATAGTGTTGCTATGAGCATTTGTATATAAGTTTTGATGTGGACCTATGTTTTCATTTCTCTTGGGTACAGACGTGGAATTGCTGATAGTTCTATGTTTAACTTTTTGCGGACCACTAAATTGTTTTCCACGGTGGCTGTGCCATTTTCCGTTCCCACTGGCAGTATATGAGGGTTCAATTGCTCCACCTCCTCACCAACACCGGTTACTCTCAGGTTTCTAGAAAATATTATTATTATGACTGTTCTTGTGGGTGCGAAGTAGGATCTCATTGTGGTTTTGATTTGCATTTCCTTCATAGCCAGTGATGTTGAGCATCTGTTCATGCGCTTGTTGGCCATCTGTAGATCTTCTCTGGAGAACGTGCAAGTTATTTGCCCATTTTTTAATTGAGTTGTTTGTCTTTATTGTTGAGTTGTTACAGTTCTTTATATATGCTGGATATAAGTCCCTTATCAGGTATATGGTTTGCTAATGTTTCCTCTCCCACTCTGTTGTTGTCTTCACTTTCTTGATAGTTTCCTTTAATGTACAATATGTTTAAATTTTGATGAAGTCCAATTTACCTATTTTTTCTTTTGTTGCTTGTATTTTTGGTGTCATATCAAGAAACCATTGTCAAATCCAAAGTCATGAAGATTTACCCCTAAGTTTTCTTCTAAAAGTTTTCCAGTGTTAGGTCTTTGAACCATTTGGAGTTACTTTTGCATTGCATTCATTTTTACACTTACGATTTATAAGGAGCAATTTCCTAGTCATCACACTGACATTGAGTTTCCTTCTCAGATATTTTTCTTTCAGTGAAGGAAAATGCACTGAACAGAGGAAAAATATCAAATAAATAACAGTGCAGGGGATACCCGGATGTGGCCAAGACGGCGGGTAAAACATAGGAATCCCTGCAGTCAGATTGTGACAGAAGGTGAGGGAGGTTCTCTAGGAGACACTGTAGTTCGGGAAGGAAGGGGTAGGATTTAGCTGGATTTTGAAAAAGGGAAGCCCCAGACCCGGAGTCAGAAAATCCAAGACCTACAGATCCCAAGTTCTCACAGTTGCTCTGTGACTGGAACATGTTAACTGACCTGTCTGAAGTCCGAATGTTCCCTTATGAGTAAAAAAAAAAAAAAAGGGTGAGAATAACTGCCTTGTATCAAGAGAAACAAATTCTTTAATGTGAATGAGAGTACACGTTATAAAACAGTCAATGGGGGTGGATATCAGGGCCGAGACTCACGTTGGCTGGCATTTGAACAGGACCCTGATGACAGGTGAGACTTGCCCGTGTGGAGAGAGAAGGGGAAGCATTCTAGAGAAGGCTGGGGTGGAGCCTATGACCCAGTGTGTCGGTGGGATCACATTAGAGGGCTCTGAGAAAGGAGGCAGAAAGGCTGGTTTCAGACGGGACCCAACGCTCTGGGGGTTTGGGGCTTCATTTTTCCAGCCACAAGTCTAGGTTCCCTAGGGTGTGGCAATGGTGCAATCAGGCTTCAAGTGTTTGAGAGCTTAGTGATTTAAGTGTTGTAACCTTGTGTGACAATATAATCCTCTCCTCCATCTGTCTTCAATCTCCTTTCCCATGCTTAGGCTACAGTAGAGCATCTGTTCCAAGGGTGCTGGAGACCTCTCTGGAAGGTTAGCCCACGTGTCACATATGGGTAGGAAATCATTTGAATTTGATTTAACGTGACTTGGATCAGGACAAACCTGAAAAGGAAATCAACGTGTTGTTTTAACCCCACGATCTCCATTCCAACCTTATACTCAATATTTACCGTTTAAAAAGTGATTTTGAGGGGGGTCTGGCTGGCTCAGTCAAAAGAGTGTGCAACTCTTGATCTCAGGGTCAAGCCCCATGTTGGGTATAGAGATTACTTAAAATAAATAAATAAATAAACTTAAAAAAATAAAAATGCATCCTTAAACAAAATAATATATATTCTGCAAGAATTATAATTATAATAAATAAACAAATAAATAGTAAAAAGTGATTTTTAAAAATTGGAAATCATCAAACAGAACCAAGAATCCAAAGGTAAGCCTTCCTCTTACCCCAGATCCTCAGTCCTCCTGCCCAGAAACCACTATCGTTTATAGGCACATATGTATCCTCCTCAAATAGTCAAACATACACAAAAGCATTTCAGAGAGTAATACCCTTACCATTGAGAACATTTGATCGTGTCATTTTGCAGATGAGATAACTGAGGCCCAGAATTGTGATGACTAGAGCTATTTCAGCTCATCATACCTTCATGCAGATACTTGGTAACAAAACTGTATACATATATCTATGTGCTTTTATTTTTTATTTATTTAAAAAAATTTTTTAAGCAGGCCCCGTGCCTAACACGGGGCTTGAACTCACAACCCTGAGATCAAGAGTAGCATGCTCTACCGACTGAGCTAGCCAGGTGCCCATATTTACTTTTATTTGTATTTAAATTATATATATCTACATTTACTTACCCAACTATATATGTGGTTTCCTATAGCTTAATCAAAGTTATTGTCAAAATATAAAAATCTATTGGGGCACCTGGGTGGCTCAGTTGGTTAAGTGTCCAACTTTAGCTCAGGTCATTATCTCGAGGTCTGTGGGTTTTGAGCCCCGTGTTGTCTGTGCTCCAGCTCAGAGCCTGGAGCCTGCTTCAGATTCTGTGTCTCCCTCTCTCTCTGCCCCTTCCCCACTCACACTCTGCCTCTCTCTCTCTCAAAAATAAACAAACATTAAAAAACATAAACAAAAATAAAAATATAAAAGTTCTTAATTTTCAAAAATTAAAAAAAACAAACAAAGCCCGCTATCGATCATGAGGCCGGAGGAGAGGCATTCTGAGGGTGAACAAAGCGATGCTCTTCGGAAGAACCGTGGGGGACCGGGTGGGTGGGAAGAAGCCAGGGGGACAGGAGGCTGGAGAACCTGTCAGAAGTCACTGTGGTAATTCAGGGATGAGAACCAGGGGGTGACAGTGGCCTGGGGCAGGGGGGACAGAAGAAGTGGGCAGAGTCAGCGGGGGTGCCGTATGCCTGAGGACCTACTGAGGAACGGGGTTCGCAGGACGGCCCTTCAGGCCTTGGGGAGCAGATGACTAGGTATCGTGTAGAGAAATGGAGCTGGTGAATCTGGACGACTGTGACGTGGACAGGTCTGGCAGGCAAATGGAGAGAAAGAACAAGCCTGCAATGACAAGAACAGGGCTAGCCACTGACACGAATGATTTTTGGTACTGACCACGTTGAGCTGGAGATTTTTGAGGAGGAGAACGTAAGGGAAGGTTGTGGCTCTGAGCCTTAGGGACATGGTGGTTAGGAGGCACCAGGAGGGTAGGACTTGATGGGAGCGGCCTTAGGGAGCCACTGTAGGTTCTTGAGCAGAGGATTGACGGATCCTGGCATCTCAGAGGTAGAAGGGATCTCCTAGCCCTGGGACCCTGCTCTTGTTCCACATTTGAGTTCCACACTCATAAAAAAGCAGCCCCCAGCACGCCCTGTGGGCGCGCACATCTCCAGGGAAGAAGCATTTCCTGCTGGCGTCTGCCGGAGCCTCCCCTGCCGTCCTACTGAGCAGCCTTCTCAGCTCCACACTCTCAGCCTGAGGGCGGCCCCCTCCGTACAGCAGATGGTTGGAGCCTCTGCTCAAGGCCCCGGGTCGTCCCAAGTTACACACTGCCTGTGTCTCTCAGGACACAGTTTCCAGGCTCCTGATTCTCCTTCCTGCCGGGCAGAGGGCTGTGCGCTCTGACGAGAAAGAAGGAGGCAGCCCTGGCTAGAGTTGATCACCTCTGAATTCTTGTATCATCTCATTTACCCCTCCCGTCCCTTTGGGAACCAAGGCCCATCTTTCTAAGGAAGAAGCCAAATCCCCAAGAGACAAAGTGATTGCCCAAGACCACAATGAGCGGTGAGGACAGAGCAGGGTGGGGACCAGGGTCCGCCTCTAGGACCTCACTGTTCTCACAGCAACTTGGACCTTGGGATACAAGGGCGTGCGTTCAGGGGCCATGTGGAAGGCTACTGAGCCCTGACCGAGAACAACGTGGCGGTGGGCTGTCCATGAAAGGCAAAAGGGGGTGGGTATCATCCTCCTCTTTCTAGGAGTTCCCCTGCCAGGAGGGTCTCCTTTCGGGCCGCTGTGCCAGCTGCCCGTAAGTAACAGGACAGCATACTGTCACCTACAGTCAGAGCACCTTTTGCTTTCCTAGGAGCAGGACAAGCAAACTGTTGCTGGAGGAGGACGGCTTGGACTGACCAGGTGTGCTCCACCCTGCAGATTCCTCTCTTCAGCTCCTGGAGCAAGATGAGGGAGAGGACAGCAGGGCTGATTGGTTCCAGACACACCTGAGCCATTCGGAGAGTTGTGGTTAGGGGCCATGTGACCCTAGAGTCAGCATGCTTAGGTGCGAAACCAGCTCTGTCCCTCGTAAGCTATGTGCAAGTGATTTCCTCTATCCTTGGGCTGATAATACTGGTTTCATGAGTTGTGAAGTTTCATGGAGCCCTTGGGATAGGTCTGGCGTGCAGTAAATACTCAATGAACGTAACTACTCAGAGGACATCATCCTTGGATTTATTACTCTAAACCTGGCGGACATAGACCAAGGGGTACAGAATCAGTACCTACATTTAATGGGTGTTGGAGCATCCACAATGGATGATCACTGATAAACTGAGACCACCTCTCAGCTTCATGGTTGGAGTCACAATAGGAGCCACAGGGACTGACAAACTAGAAAGCCCGTGGCCTTGTAAGGAAGGAAGCTACTGCCCAGCCAGTTGCTGTCATGTGAAAATTTGGGTCTTGTTGCCATATTTTTGGATTTTCCAAAGAAGTGGGAAATTTGGATTTGTATATGAAATGTACTGATTTTTAAACTTGTTGGGTTTTTTTAAGTCATGTATTTATTTTGAGAGACAGAGCAATTGGTGAGGAGCACAGAAAGAGGGAGAGGGAGAGGGAGAGAGAGGGAGAGGGAGGGAGGGAGGGGGAGAGAGAGAGTGAGAGAGAGAGAGAGAGAGAGAATCCCGAGCAGGCTCCACACCATCAGTGCAGAGACTGACGCAGTGGCTGGAACCCATGAATCGCGAGATCATGACCTGAGCCGAAGTCAAGAGTCGGATGCTCAACCGACTGAGCCACCCAGGTGTCCCTAAAAGTACTAATTTCTAAAAGTGGCAATTAATTTGGTTTAAAAACCGCACACATAACAAAAAGGGTGTAGGCCAATTTAAACTCTTCTGTGAGCCTCCAGGGCACGGCTTTCCCATAAACTCACCGCCCCCCCCAGGCCAGGTCAGGCTTCTGCAGCCCTTGGAGGGGAGGAGACGGTAGTGACGGTTGGATCTGCCCCGCAAGCCACTCAGATCCCAAATCCTCCTCTTCTGCACCTGTCTCAGAGCAAGGGTGTCTGAACTATGAATGAGATTGTGCAGCCAGAGCCCAGCTTTGCCCAACTTTGCCACATCTGACCCAGAAACAGCTGGAAGAAATGGGAGGATGACCATCCCACGTGTCGTGTGAATTGAGCACCTAGTACATGCCTGTCACTGTTCCAGGAGTTGGAGAGACAGCAGTGAGTCCAAGAGGCCAGCCCCTCCCCTGGAGGCACGGACATTAAGGTGCGTGCGCACAGGAGGGAGGCACAAGTACAGACAGACGCAAACATGCAAATGTTCTGTCAGGGGTGATGCATGCTGTGCTGCGAGAAACAGAGCAGGGAAAGGGAGACCAGGAGGGGCGAAGGCCCTGAGGTGAGAGTGAGGTGTCTGTCAAAGGTGATGGGAGCCAGAGATAAGATGCAGACATGCCTGAACGGAAGGTGCGTGAAGGAGTCAGCGCTGAGAAGTGAGCAGGGGCAGGGCCCAGTGGGGCTCTCTCTCCTGGTGACCACATTCTCTGAACCCCAGATGTAGGCCCAGAGGAGCTGCCGTCCTCTTTAGTGATTTCTGACATACAGTTTGTTCCCGTGCTCGCTCCCTCACATCCCTGGGCAGATAACCCTGTTCACACTCTCCTGTGAATCTTTTGTGTCTATAACATGCACACTATCAGACGTCTTCTTGAGGGTGGAAAGCCCGATTCTTGTTCGGCTCTGAGATCTCTCCACCTCTATGTTCCCCACAATACAAACGTGTGCAAGTGAAATAATGACCTGATCTTAAGCATGTTACCGCACTTCTCACATCTTAGTTTCTTTTGCTACAAAATGGGAATAATCATGGACTGTGGTGAGGAGGGAGGAGATGAAGCCTTTAAAACCTGGGAGCCCAGGTAACCTGGGCCTTGGGAGGCCACTAATGTTCTCAGGTTTTTAAAGGTCTCTCTAGCTATGAGCTATGAAAGGCCCTCCTTGGTCTGGGAATCCCCATTGACTTCCCTCCTGCCACCAGGGCAGCTAAGGGGGAAAGAAGCATGCTAGAAATCCCTCCTGGCTGCGCTTGTCCTTTCAGCCCAAATTCTTGTTGCCATGACTTATGATTTCATTTAAGCCATTTTTAGTCTGTAGGATGTTCCCTCCCACACCACAACCCAGGCTCATCTGAGCCCCATCCTTGGGTCTGAGTCCCAACAAAGGCAGGCCCAGGGGACAAGCAGCCACCAAATCCAAGATAGGGCTTTCTGGGAGTGGCTGGCAGAGTCCCTTGGAGATGGAGAGTGGCCAGCAATCCGGAGACCCCCACTGGCATCTGGGTTCCCCCGAGATTCTCCCGCTAGAGACAGAGAGAGGGGCGTCGCCTCGGCCACCTCCCCGCTCCCCGTCCTCTTTTTTTTTTTTCCCAGGCTGCGGGAGGCGAAGGGTTAAATCCCATAGAGCTGATGCTCTGACTCCAGGCTAGAGGGGCCCGGGAAGCTGGGGTCACTTCCTGCTCCGTCCCAGTCACCCTGAACTGGTCCCCGGGTCCTCAGCCTGGGATCACCCCTTGAGAAGGACCCCAGAGTCCTCGGCGTCCAGCCCGCCCCCCGAGGCAGGGCATTCAAGGGGTTAAGTCCCCTGGGGCTGGATTCTGCCTTCCGGCCTTCCCCAGACCCCAGAGCCGTGAGTTGGGGACGCCTGGGTTCCTGGGGGGTGGCCCGGAGGGCCCGGGACGGCCGCCGGGAACAATGGGGCGCGGGAGGCGGGGGCGCGCGGGCCTGCGCCCCCTCCCCGCCCCGGGCGCCGGTGGGGTGGGGGCCGGGCCGGGGCCGCGAGGGGCCGAGGATTCTGGGAAGAGCGCGAGGGTCTGGCTGTGGGGGAGGGGAGGGAGGGCGTGAGCATTCTGGGAAGAGGGAATTGGGCCGCCGGCGGGCCGGGGCGCCGCGGAGCGCCGGAATCCTGGGGGCCCCGCGGGCAGGGGAGGCCGGGATGCCGGTCTCCGGCCCGGGAGCCGGAACAGGGTCGTGGGTACCGGCCCGAGCAGAAGTCCAGGGTCCGGGCTGGTGCGGGCGTTGGGGTGGGGGGGTGCCGGGGCCAGGGCGGCTGCATTCCCGCAGCTGCCTCCATGTCAGGGTCACCCTGGGCCGCTCTCCGCACCTCTGTGAGGCAGCCTCCTGCTTCTCTCCTTCCCTCTCTCCTTCCCTCCGCAGCTTGGCTGGAGCGGGGTCCAAGGCCGGTGCCCTGGGGTCTGGGCCTGGGTGGGCTCTCAGCACTTCTTGTCTCCCTTGGTGTTCCCACTTTCCTACTCCATGGCGGCCTTGGCTTTAACCCTTTCCCTTCTGCTCTGGACAGCTGAGCTTGAATTTCTCGGGACATTCAAGGTACATGAGCTCTTACCTGTCCTAGGCGAGCACAGCAGGCCTCTTCAGAATAGGCAGCCCCCAGCTCAGCGGAGGCTCCCTGCCTCCACCACTCCAAAGACACTTACAGATGGGGGAGGGGGCATCCTCATAGCCTACGTTGCTGCAGAGATGAAGAAATTAATTTACTTCCCAAAATCTAACTCCCATCCCTCCTGCTGCTGTTTGGCAGGGTCCGGCTAGCTCCTGCTTCACTTTGGTTGTCTCCCAGCCGCCTCCTCATGAGTCTTTGCCGCGTCTTCTTGCACCACTGCCCCCATACATGCAGTGCCCATCCCACACAGCCACTCAAAGCCCCGGGCCTCCCCAGGGACTCTGTTCAGGCTCTAAACATTGTGGGAACCTAGAATTTAGCTCCCGTGGCCTTATGCCCTCATCCTGGAATCCTATCACCCTTTTTGGAGTGATAGCTACCTATGTTTTACCTGGAGGCCACTCTGGACTCCTGTTCCTTTGCTGCCATCCCCTTGCAAATTGACCTTTAAAGGCATTAGGCCACCCAGGTTTTCCAGGAACAGGGGCATCTCATTCATCTCACCTTCATTCATTCAACAAAACTTAGCAAGCACCTCTTTATGTGTCAGGCACCGTCCTAGGCATGGGATACGGCACCAACAAAACAGAGCAAATGAAAGAGAAGAAGGGGTGCCAGGATGGGCGTGATAATGGCAGGCTTCGGTGGGGAGTACTGTTTTGAGATCACAGGTGCAGACTGTCAGGCCTAGTCACTGGATTCAGCAAGTCACGGAAACCTCTTGGTCCTGGGAATTGCTCTATCTCATGGCCAGCAGGTTCTGTCTGAGCTGTCTTCACCATCTCCTGCCAGCAGCCCACATTTATGAGTTTCACGTGACTCCCAAGGTCATCTCCCTCTCGGAGGCCAGGGCAAGCCAGACACAGAACCTTGCATTTCTGGTCTTAGTGCTGCCACTTCCCAGTCTGTGACCTTGGAGAAATCTCCCTGCGTGTTGATTTCCTGATCTGTAAAATGGACAACCTGATTCCTGGGGCCCCTAGCAGGCGTGTGGGGAGGATTGGGAGAGATAACAAGGACACCACAGACACCGTGTCAGCTGCTGGGCACCCTCCACACACCTGTCCCTTCTCCCTTTGCCTTTCCACTTCCCTCTCAAGGTCATTCCTGCTGAAGCCCCCGATGGCTTTTAACTGCCACCACCGCCCCCCACCCCTCCTCCCCACCCCGGCTGCTCTCCCCCTCCCCGGCTGCTTGACTTTCTTTCTGTGTGGATAACAGATAACGGGAAAATGCCCCAGTGCTTTTGGAGAGCCCCTGTCCCCTCAGGGAAATCTGATTGCCTTTTTTTTTTTTTTTTAACTCTTCAAGTGTTGTGTTCCAGGCACTGTCAGTTCTCTGGGCTCATAAGGAAAGTTTATTGGTCCCAATTAGCAGCCCCATTAAGGAGGAAAATTAGAGTCTTAATGAGCTTCCTCTGATTAGCAAAATAACAGGTTTCCCAGCCTCTGGGCATCAGAGGGGTTGGGTGAGAGCCTCCTTCCCCTGTGGGTGTCAGATACTTCTCTAGCCCCCAGTCTGGGTTCAAAGGGTAATGGCTGATGAGCTTTTAATTACACTCTTAAACTCACCTACTGGCTTAGTTGTGCGCTGAAGATCTGGAGCAGGAGTCAGGCCTGCAGGAGTAGGGGGCCCACGGTGAGAACTGAGAACGTGAGAACGGACGCCCAGAAAAATGGGGAGGTGGGAAGCTGAAGTTCACACAAGGAGTAATAAGGCCTGGGGCCGGCAGGTGAAGGAGTGGGGACTTGGGGAGTAAAGAAAAGCAGATGAACTCCATTGTGTGTTCCTCTCTCCACCCCCACCCCCACCCCTGCCCCCACCAGGGTCCCTGGAACACTGGGCAGTCCTGAGCTCTGGGATGGAGCCTGAGGCGGCGCTGTGGGGCCCAGATCTGCAGGGTCCTGAACAGAGCCCCAACGATGCTCACAGAGGTGAGGGGCACAAGAAGGGACTGCAGTCCTGACAAGACAGCGGCCCCAGTTCAGGGAGGGGCCCAGACTCTGGGGGAAACCCAGGGGAGGGAAGAGAGACCCGACCCCGCGTTCTGAAAGGAGATGGGGGCTGGAGACTCCCTTTCTCTCTGTAGGTGCCGAGAGTGGGAACGAAGAGGAGAGCCCTCAGCAGGAAAGTTCTGGGGAGGAGATCATCCTGGGAGATCCAGCTCAGAGTCCAGAATTCAAGGACCCATCAGAGATGCCCCTGGAGAGACCCTCCCAGGATCCCGCAGTCCCCGGGGACCCCCCGACCCCACCGGGTCACCCCAACCCTTTGGACCACCAGACCCCCCTGGACCCCCCCGCCCCCGAGGTAGTCCCTACCCCGTCTGACTGGACCAAGGCCTGTGAGGCCAGCTGGCAGTGGGGGACTCTGACCACGTGGAACAGTCCCCCGGTGGTCCCGGCCAACGAGCCCAGCCTGCGGGAGCTGGTGCAGGGTCGCCCCTCAGGGGCCGAGAAGCCCTACATCTGCAACGAGTGCGGCAAGAGCTTCAGCCAGTGGTCCAAGCTGCTGCGCCACCAGCGCATCCACACGGGCGAGCGGCCCAACACCTGCTCGGAGTGCGGCAAGAGCTTCACGCAGAGCTCGCACCTGGTGCAGCACCAGCGCACGCACACGGGCGAGAAGCCCTACAAGTGCCCCGACTGCGGCAAGTGCTTCAGCTGGAGCTCCAACCTGGTGCAGCACCAGCGCACGCACACGGGCGAGAAGCCCTACAAGTGCACGGAGTGCGAGAAGGCCTTCACCCAGAGCACCAACCTCATCAAGCACCAGCGCTCGCACACGGGCGAGAAGCCGTACAAGTGCGGCGAGTGCCGGCGGGCCTTCTACCGCAGCTCGGACCTCATTCAGCACCAGGCCACGCACACGGGCGAGAAGCCCTACAAGTGCCCCGAGTGCGGCAAGCGCTTCGGCCAGAACCACAACCTCCTCAAGCACCAGAAGATCCACGCCGGCGAGAAGCCCTACCGCTGCACCGAGTGCGGCAAGAGCTTCATCCAGAGCTCGGAGCTGACCCAGCACCAGCGCACGCACACCGGCGAGAAGCCCTACGAGTGCCTGGAGTGCGGCAAGAGCTTCGGCCACAGCTCCACCCTCATCAAGCACCAGCGGACTCACCTGCGCGAGGACCCCTTCAAGTGCCCGGTGTGCGGCAAGACCTTCACGCTGAGCGCCACGCTGCTGCGGCACCAGCGCACGCACACGGGCGAGCGGCCCTACAAGTGCCCCGAGTGCGGCAAGAGCTTCAGCGTCAGCTCCAATCTCATCAACCACCAGCGCATCCACCGCGGCGAACGGCCCTACATCTGCGCCGACTGCGGCAAGAGCTTCATCATGAGCTCCACCCTCATCCGCCACCAGCGCATCCACACGGGCGAGAAGCCCTACAAGTGCTCCGACTGCGGCAAGAGCTTCATCCGCAGCTCCCACCTCATCCAGCACCGACGCACGCACACGGGCGAGAAGCCCTACAAGTGCCCCGAGTGCGGCAAGAGCTTCAGCCAGAGCTCCAACCTCATCACCCATGTCCGCACCCACATGGATGAGAACCTGTTCGTGTGCTCCGACTGCGGGAAGGCCTTCCTGGAGGCGCACGAGCTGGAGCAGCATCGGGTGGTTCACGAGAGGGGCAAGACCCCAGCCCGGAGAGCTCAGGGCGACACCCTGCTGGGGTTGGGCGACCCTGCCCTGCTGACGCCACCCCCCGGAGCCAAACCACACAAGTGTCTTGTCTGCGGAAAGGGATTCAACGACGAGGGCATTTTCATGCAGCATCAGCGCATCCATATTGGAGAAAACCCCTACAAAAATTCAGATGGCCTCATCGCACACCCAGCCCCCAAGGCGCCTCAGTTCCGACCCCCCAGGCTCCCTTTCGGAGGGAATTCCTATCCAGGTGCTGCCGAGGGCAGAGCCGAACCCCCAGGACAGCCCTTTAAAATGCCTGAAGGGCAGGAGAGCTTTGGCCAAAGGCTGGGCCTGCTCTCCTCCAAGTCCTACATTTGTTCCCACTGTGGAGAAAGTTTTCTGGATCGGGCTGTGCTCCTCCAACATCAGCTCACCCACGGCAATGAAAAGCCCTTTCTCTTTCCTGATTATAGGATTGGTCTAGGGGAAGGGGCAGGGCCCAGTCCCTTCCTAAGTGGAAAGCCCTTTAAATGCCCTGAATGCAAAAAAAGCTTTGGCCTCAGCTCTGAGCTGCTGCTGCACCAGAAAGTGCATGCAGGTGGAAAACCCCAGAAGAGTCCAGAGCTGGGGAAGAGCTCTTCTGTCCTCCTGGAGCACCTCAGGAGCCCCCTGGGGGCCAGGCCCTACAGCTGCTCAGATTGTGGGGCCTCCTTTCTCGATCGCCTGGCGCTCGTCCGGCACCAGGAGACCCACACCCAAGAAAAGTCCCCCACCCCCGAGGAGCCCCTTCCAGAGCCAGCCACCCTGCCCACAAGCCAGGAAGATGAGGGAGAGGCCCCCACCCCCACAGGGAGCAGCAGCCATGGGGATGGGGAAAACCCCAAGACCCTCTCGGAAGAAAAGCCCTATTTGTGCCCTGAGTGTGGAGACGGCTTCGCAGAAGTCGCGGCCCTCCTCCTCCATAGGAGCTGCCACCCAGGGGTCACCTTGTGAAATGAGTCTGGAGACCAGGGGCCTCTCTCTCCTGAGAGGAACACTGGCTCTCCCCAGAAGTTATGTGGGGAAAGGAGGAAAACCCTATCAGATTGTAGAAAAACGGAGCATAAAGAACCCTGGGTATAAATAGTGCTTTTACATCAGCAATGAGAAACCCTATAAAATTGTTGGTGGGAACCACTTATAAGAGGCAGTAGAGAAAAACTGTTGGGTTAGAAACCCTATAAATATGTAGGAAAAAAAAAAAAAAGCCCTTTAAGTCTGTAGCAGAAAAACCCTATAAACCATAGTGGATAAAAGCCCTATTAATTGTAGGAAGAGGTCCTAATATGTCTCTAGACAACCCTATAAAACTGTTATCAAAATCCTTGTGAAACTATAGGGTCGGGGAAGTGCAGGGAATCCAATGGCATTGACTCGAGAGGAGTGACCCTCAGAAGGTGTAGAAGAGCCTCCCATGAACTTGTTCCACAGTGTTCTCTCCCCCTGGAGTACGGGAGGGAGCCTCTCTCACCAGAAGACTTGGACAGTGACACTGAGGAAAACGCTCAGCTGGGGACTAGTGTGGGGAGAGGCGAAAAATAAGTGATGCGGAGCCCCCAGACCCTCAGAGAAGAAACGACCCAAGAAACTAGGAAGAGAAAGTCCAGCTCGCCGCACTGGGGGTTCCTTGGGATATGAGGCCAATCTTAGGTGATTGTGTGTTAGAGGAAGAGGCCCATGGAATTCCTCATCGGGAAGAATCAAAAAATGGGGAAGGAAAAAAAAGTGATGGCGAGCCTTTTTAAAGGCTGAAATTTGGGGTGCATAGAAACTTTAAGAATACTGGGAAGCCACCGCAAAAATTGGGGGGCAGGAGGGAGATTTCTGTTCGTGCTTTGAGGAAAGCAAACCAAGGTGAAGCTGTGGATGGAACCCAGCCAGTTCGGGGCTGCCCAGTCCTCTCTGTTTCCGGGAGCTTGTTAAACTACAAGTGCAAGCAGATCCCAGCTCAGGCCGCCAGGGCTCCCCCCAGCCAGGCAGGATGGGGAACTTCTAGTCTGAGAGGCCTCCGGGGCTGGAGGGTCCCTCCTGCCCATTCTCAGGTCTCACTGTCAGGAGGTTTCTCCTGAAATCTAACTGCCACCAGGTCTCGCTTCCTCGAATTCTGTCCTTAGTGGAGAGGGGGAACCGCTGCTAGTCGACCTCCAAAGAATAAAGCCCTTCAGAGACTCAAGGCCTGTGTGTGGTTAAATCCTCCCTAGACGTCTCTCCTCCAAGTCAGTGAGAGTCATGTGTGGGTTCTCTGTGGCAACGAGGGACAGCAAGTCGACGGAATAGAGCGCTCATCACCCAGCAACCTGCTTTTAAACCTCACTTATTCATCTGAGCTGCTCGCGAGGCTGCTGGCGGGATGAGCCAGCCTGCACGTAGTGGTGGGGGTCCAAACACCCTCCCAGACTGGGCCATGCGTCCCTGAAGAGCATACGGAGGCCTGGCCACCTTCCTCCCCCTGGTACTTGGAGCTCTCTGAAGTCGTGACGCCCCGGCCTGATCGTGGTCTTGGATGGGGACAGATCCCACCCACTTGGCTCCTCTCCTCCTCAGCCAGCAACCTTCGGAGGGAAATGGGAGGATGAGAAACACATTCCCTGGCCCGACCCATCTCCTGTCTTCACACACCACACAGTTCCACTCTTTCATTAACGCCGCCAGACCCGCTAATGTGACTGTGTGTGGCAGGGGAGAGAGACTGCTGCCCTATAAAATGGTTGAGTGAAAACTCTTCAAACATCTGTAACAAGAACCCCACAGCGTCACCCTGGAGACCCTTAAGGAAAGCGAGGACTCTGTCCAGTGCTGGGTCTAAAAGAAGTGCCCACTGACCCACGCTGGTACCACTAACGCACTGTGGTCCTGGAGTCAGAACTGAGATGCCGGGTGAGGGGGCCCTTCAGGAGTCGCATCCCTGGAGAGGGCAACTGGACTCCTCAAAGCTGTGGAAGAGACCTCTAATTCCATTACCCAAAAGCTCAAAAGGTGAAAGCCCTTCACCCTTCATCTCTCCTGCCCCCAAAGGGATGACCTTGAATTCAAAGGATCAAAATCTAGAACACTGCAAGAGGAAAAACCCAGGCCTGCTGGGGAGAAGGAAAAGGCAGGTCTTGGATGATTGTGGGGAGACCCTTATGCCATTTGTGTAAAGCCCCACCCCACCCAAGTGCCAGGTCAGAAAGCACTACTGAGAGGGGAGGAGGAGCCTGCCTGCCGAATCTCTACTGACAGAAGCGTCAACAAAGGGGGTGTCCCTATGAGACTGAGGAAGAGGAGACCATTCTCCAAGTCAAAGATTTTTTGTTAAGGTGATAGTAGAAAGAAACTTCAGTTGTAGAGACAAACCCCTTGTAAAGCTAGAAGCAGCGCCCCTCGGAAACAGGTCTGAGGAATCTGTCTCCAGGAGAGTCCTGGAGAGCAGCCTTTGGGGCTCAGGGGCCGGTCCCGGGGGGGAGGGGAGGTGGTCAGTATGGTCAAAGGCCAACTGTAGGCCTATTGAGGACTAGGGTGTAGCACACGTAGTAGGATGCTCGCATGTTGTAGGGATGGGTGAGGGCCAGCGGTCTTGGCTCCGGTACTGAATGGATGATGTGGACACGATTAGGTGGGGTCTGGGGTTTCGTAGCAGGAAAGGGGCAGAATCAGAGACCTCTGGGGGGTGACCTGTTCTCTCTTGCCCACCTCCCCAAACGCCTTTACCCAGGTGCTTCCCTCCCAGAGCGAGCTACATCTTAGGAGGAACTAAGCAGGGAGCTGGCTTGGGGAGGTGGCAGTGTCCAGAGTCTCTCTGACCAGAGTAGGCAAAGGTCCAGGGGTCGGTCGTGGCACTTGCCCACCAGAACTTAGTCCGGAAGGCGTGGTGTCCCCAAACCCTTCTGTCCAGCTCCACGCAGGCCTGACTTCAGAAGTGCCCTGGGGGAGGAGCCCAACAGACAGGGTCACAGAGTCACTGGTGAAAGCAAGGGGGGAGAGGGGACATCGATCTGAGCTTAGGGTACAACTTGGAACTGCTATGGCTACGGAGGTCACATGGGAACTCAACAGAAGCAGGAATGAATCCTGAATGGTGGGGAAACTTGAAACCATCACGACCAAGAGGTGGGATCCCATGACACCCGCTCCTCAGGTGAGCAGCCCCCAGACTCTTTTGCCCCCATTAGGGAAGCCCCACTCACCTGACTTGTCTCCATGGAGTGAAGAGAGGCCCCACTTTTGAGTGTTGTGTGTCAATAACAGTGTTGTGTCACCGGTGGTCATGTTGATTAGTTGAAGAGAATAAAGGGAATAAGATTTCCCGGGTGTTTTCTGTCTTCCCTTTCGAGCCTGGAAAGAGCTGAAGGAGCCTGTCCTCTCCCAGAGCCCGGGTCCGTTTGTAACCTCAAAAGCTCAGCCCAGCCCAGGCCACCCTTGCACCCTTCATTCAGATGCCCTCAAATCCCTATCTGGTGCTTGCAGATAGGAGCCTGAGGGTTTGTGGATTTCAAAAATCCATATCCTTGGGAGAAAGGGGGAGAAATGTGCTGAAATGGTGGCAGAGCCAAGCAGGTCTTGGTGCCTGGCTTTGGCACCAGCATGACATGCTGACTCCTGGGTGGCTGCCTGGTGCGTCCGGCACTGGTGGGCTCCCATCCAGCCATGCAGCCCCAGGGGGGCCTCTCCGACCATGGCAACCGCGCTCCTCCCAAGACTGCCACAAGGGAAAGCTCCTAAGCTCTGGTTCCAAAAGCTGGCAGCCACCTCCCCTGGTTCACCTGGGGCCCGGTCAGCCCTCCTCTGGGCCAGAGCCTCCTAGACCCTGAAGAGACCTGGATGGAGACCTGGCTTGTCCTCTCATCCCCAGGAGGTAGCCCATAAGCCCTCACTGTGTGAAGAGGCTCAGAGAAGGGCAGCCACTTGCCCAAGATCCACAGGATGGCAGCGAGGGAAACCAGAATGACCGGGAGTAGGCTCTGCACCCAACCAAGTCTCTCCTCCCCCAGCGCTGGGCCTGCCTGGGCCTGGCCTGGGCTCCACATTGTCTGGCCAGGTGGGGCTGCTCTAATGAATCCTCAATGCCAGGCTTGCCTCAGTGCTATCTCCTGGGCCTAGGCCTGGCCATGGCTCCCCGAGCAGCCACCTGAGGTCAGCACTTGCTCTAACCTGTAGCCTGCCTCTGTCCCAGCCTGCAGGGAGCCTCCTGCCCCAGCCAAGAAGCTTTCTCTCCACTTTCTCCATGCCTCTCTGACCCTGACTCGCAAGGCAGGCTTACTGTCTCGCCTTCCCTTTCCCCATGTAGAAAACGAGGAGTAGAGTAGTAGGTAAGGGAGGAGGGTGAGGTGAGCAATGAAGGCTCTCCTGGATTCTGTGTTCCCTGCCCTGGTTCCAGCGCAGAGGTCTTCAGTAAAGTGAGGGGATTTCAGGGGAAAGAACAGGCACTGGAGCACAGTGATTGGTTCAGAGACTTAGCAGAAGGGGCTGTGGACCCAGACGTGGTGCCCACCACAACAGAGGGTCAGGAAACTGGCTGGAGGAAGTGACCTGAGGCATGAGAACAGGGGCCAGGGGTGGGTGGGGTGGGGGATAGAGAGTATATAGCAGTTATGTGGCAGGGAGTGGGTGGTTAGATCACAGAGGGGGTAGAGATTAAGGTAAGGTAGAGAACACAGGCCAGGGTATAGAGCATCTTGTCTGAAGAACTTGGGGGTAGAGCACCACTGGGATCTTTAAGGAGATTATAAGGAGAGTGACATGACCTCGCCCCCCTCCTGCTCCCCAACAACTGGTGGTGTTTTTCTAGGTCTGGAGCTCAGGAAAGAGAATTGGGCTGGAGGATTGGGTCTTAGCAGCTTAGCTGTAGCCAAAACCATGGACGAACACACAGGAAGAGTGGCAGAGAGAGGAGAGGATGTAGCTTAGGGGTGGAGGAACAGGACCAACAGAAGACAGTAAGTATAAGGACAGTCAGGACAGTTAGCACCACAAGTCCAAGATTAAAGAGAGTGGTTAGTGTCAAATGCTCCATTGGACCCTGTAGCCAATCACACAGTAGCCCCAATTCTGGTTAAAACAGGCACCTTCCCCACTGAGGCCAATATCTGCTCACCCATAAGAGGCCAGCTAAGGTCAGTGTTGGTTCTGGAGGAACTTTGGCCTGCCCATCCCAAGGGCCCAGGGTTTCACAGCCACTGAAGCCACTTGGGGCTACTGGGAGTTGTAAGGGGTCAAACTTCCTGAGTGGAGAGACCTGACCAACCCCAAAGACAGAGTTTCCCAGCACTGGGCAAACTGATTGCAAACCAACATTCATGGGGAATACTCTTTTCCTCCCACCACATCAGTGCTTGCTCCTGCCACTGAAATTCTGGCATCTTTATCCCACACATTGGGCTTGAGCAAGTGGTTTGGTACCTACTTTATTAAAGACTCACAGAGTTTTTACTTCTCAGGGTATGGAGACTGGTCAAGAAGAGACTTTTCAGAAAGTGATGTGTAGTTAGCTTGTATTTACTTAAAAAGCCCGTGTGGAGGGGACTCCTGAGAAAAGCGAGTAGTGCTCACAGAGGATTGGCTGACCCCGACCTCTCCCGGGCGTAGCCCTCTCAGAGCCGGCCCGCGTCTCTATGATGCAATATGCTGCGTTTTTCCCATCCTGGCGTCCGCTGCCCCTAGGCGGCGGACACTTCCTGGAAGGCCCGATGCCATCCCCCGCCGCGGCCCGGGTCTCCGCCAGCGTGCCCACCGCGGCCAGCCCAGCGCCGGAAGTCACTGTGGCCCGCGTCTCCGTCTCCAGTCCGACCTGGTCCAGCCACTGCAGCCCCACCGAGACGCTGGACGCCAGGTGGGGCCCAAAGGCTGACAAGGCCGCGAGCCCCCGCGAAGGCGGGACTGCTGCCAAGCCTGCGGCCACTACCGTCACCCCGCGCCCAACTCCAGCACCCAGCCCAGTCGGCACTGGCCCCGGCGCGAGCCCCGCCACAGCCGCAGCGATGGCCCCAGCCGCAGACCTCACAGCAAGCTGAACCCACAGACGCCAATCGACACACGGTTCCCCAGAACACGGGCAGCAGCCAGAAAAAGTTACAATGAAGGAAGTCATCCGCTGCGCTGCTCTCCTCTGTCCGCCTGAGGGGAGGGGCGAGTGAAGCCGCTGGGGAGGGATAGCCCGCAGATTGCGTCCAGGTCTGCCTTTGGCCGGTACAACCCTAGAACCGGCTCTCTCCACGGAAGACCTTGTTACCAGATGATTAAGGGACTACATTTCCCAGGATGCAGTACGAGACCCCCGGCATCCCAGCGACCAATTATTGAGAGGGGCGTGGCGAGAGCGTGCAGACAGGGCGGCAGGGACGCCGGGATCGTGGGAGTGCCCTCCTCCGTAGCAGCAAGAGGGGCAGGCCGGTGACAGTGGAGAACGATGCTCTCTCCCTGCAGACATGCTCCTCCCACGAGCCCAGTTTAGGATCCACAAAGGCAATCCAAATGTAACTAGATGCTGGGGGTGGGAAACGCGAGGTTGCTGTGCAGGCCCTTGGGGGGGGGGGGGGGGGTTACCTGCCAGGCAGGACAGCGCCGGAAGTGTAGCAGCTAAAATCTGGGACCACGTTTAGGGCAGGAAGCCTGGCTACTTGGACTGCATGCAGGCTGAGGGTTGGATGTTTATTCATAACATTAACAGCCTATACAAGACATCTCCAGAGCAGGGCTTGTGGGTCTGAATGGACCCTTGCACCTGTCAGCAGCTCCATCTTCCAGGCCCCTGCCTGCTGCCTTCACAACCATGGGAGTTTGCTTGGGCAGACAGCACAGGTAGCATCATGGGGACAGGCTCAGTCACAGGGTGTTAGATGAAGCTCCTCTACCTGGAATGATCGGAAGTTGGCCCAGCCGCTAGTCTGTCCCTTCCCCTCCTGGGACATAATGCCTCCATGAAGTTAAGGCCACCAGGATGAAAGCAGGGTCAGAGTTTGGGAAGCATGAGGTGGGGTAAGTGGACTTGGGAGAGAAACAGATTGGTGGGGGGAGGCTGATTAGGATAAAGACTGATGATCTTGGTTCAGCACCCCTGAGATGAGGGCAAGGTGACTGCAACAGCCAGAGTTTCCCAGAAGAGGACAGTGCTCCCGCCCCCCCCCCCCTTACAGGGGGGGTACCTCCTTCAGCCCTTAGCATAAGGGTCAGACCAAAGAGCCCAGTGAATCCACAGGAGGGAAGTCCCACCCAAGTGTGGAAAAGTCTCCGTGGGCCCAAGAGTTCAGGAGGTGGGGAAACTGGCCCACCCTTGGTCCTCACTTGTGGGTGTATAAGCAAGCAGGTAGTGAGCCTCCTCTTGAGTGGGAGGTCACAGCCTGGGGGATTTCACCCTTCGGACAGGGATGGGCCCAGGGAGACAGCTGGAGAAGGATTAAGGTCAGCTTCCAGGAAGCTCAGTTGAATGCTCTGGACCCTCAGGCCTCTCACAGCTGACCCTTCCTGCAGGGCAGATGCCCCTTAGGCTGTAGCCCTGTGTGGAAAAGGTATAACTGAGCTTGCCAGATCTCACTCCCACTAGCATGCACTGGGACCCCCAAACCAACTAGGTGGAGAGGGGCTGGGCCCCCAGGGTCCGGAATGGAGGGTAAGGGCCACTGAATGTGGGGCAGGGAGGGAGGGACTGGAGGCACAGCCCCCAGGGTCCATGGGTGTTCCAAAGTCCCCTGAGTTACGGGTTCAGCTGATGTAGACACGGTGGAAGTCGTGGGCACCAAAGGCTGCGTTGCACTTGGGGCACTTCCTCTGGCGGGCCTCATAGCGGCCCCGCACGCACTCGAAGCAGAAAACGTGGAAGCACTTGGTAAGGACTGCATCCTTCTTGCGGGTGTTACAGCAGGGGCAGGTCAACCGCGCCTGGGCCAGGCAAAGGCATCAGCTCGGGACAGTCCTGATGGCCCCCAGACCCCAAGCTGACAGCAGGAGGTGGTCCAGGCTAAGCCCACCACACAGCAGACTGCATCTAACTCTCACCATAACCCTGAGAGATGGGGATGGGCACTCTCCGGATGAGGAAACTGAGGCTCAGAGGCCAAGGTCTCAAAACCAGAAAGTAGCAGAATCTGGATTCTAACCCAGGCAGTGGTAGCCAGTGGGCAACATGTTCTCCCCGCCCTGCTCAAAAGCCAATAACCCAAAGGCCCAGCCGGGACTCCCCTGCCTTGGGGCTTTATCTCTTGCCACTCTGGCCTTCTCTGGCAAAAGCCCAATCCTGGCTGAAGCTGACGATCTACCTTCTCTTCATCTGCACCTGCTGGGCATAGCAGTGCCACTAGAAATCTCCCATCTCCACCCTCAACTGGGCCCACCCCTGGTGCTGCCCAGAGATCCTGCTGGGTCCCTGGACTCACTCTTCTCTACCAAGAGTGAAACCTCCTGAAACATCTACCGGCCACCAGGTCTCATGTCCAACTCCAGGAACTCCCTCAACTCAACATTCCCCGACATTCTCCCTCTGCCCCGCTTGAAAGCCCAGGCCAGCCCACACCCCAGCATCACCTCTTCCCTTAGCTGTCAAACCATCCCCATCAAAGTCCATCTTTTCTGGAGAAACCCTCCTCTGCCTCCCCATGGCCTCCCCCAGCTGCCCCTGCCCCTTCAAGGCCAAACTGCAGGCTTCTCTTCCTTTATCATTTAAGCTTTGAGATTCCTAAGGGAAAAGAATGACCCATCCCGTATCATATCACAGACCCTCCCTGGGTGACCACAGTTCTATTTGGCTTCCACCATTGCCTCTGCCTGCAGACAATCCTCCAACCTCATCATCCAGAAAGTCCTTCTGCTTCGAATGCCTTCCCAGCCAGCCTCCCAAAGGCACATTTTCAACATCCCTGAGATACAACACTGTCCACCAACACCTACTCCTTTGAGGTCTTCCTAATCCTACCACATGCCACTAGTTTCTCAAATCAGGAACCCAGGAGCTCTCAGGATCTCCCTCTCCCTCACTCCATGAA
Organism: Panthera leo; assembly: GCF_018350215.1. Taxonomy (NCBI): domain Eukaryota; kingdom Metazoa; phylum Chordata; class Mammalia; order Carnivora; family Felidae; genus Panthera; species Panthera leo. The sequence continues at coordinate 17,567,325 of NC_056694.1, forward strand.
TCAATCCATCCCTGAGTCCAAGCACTTCTGCCTCCTAAATATCTCCTCACCTCTTCTACTTGTCTCTAACACCCGAGGCTAGCTCCCTACCAGTTTTTGCCTCAATGACTGCAACTGCTTAAGAGATTTCTCTGCCTCTAGTCTTTACCCCCTCTAGCCCAAATCCAGCCATATAACTCTCTGGTTTAAACCCCCTTGATGTCTCCATACTACCTACAGGATAAGCCAAGCGTCTCAACCTGACTCACCACACCCTTCAGGATCGGACACTGTTCAAGACCCTCAGCTTTCCTGCTCATCACAAAACCTACGTTCTGTCTTCCAACTGCAGTGTCCAGCGATCTGTGCTCCAGCATACCACTCTCAGTGAAGGACCTCTACCTTTCCCTTTGCTGGAACCCTCTCGTCCTCATTACTCACAGTCAACCCTCATTCTTCAGGTTTCCCTTGGAGGACATTCCTTCCAGGAAACCTGCTAACCCCCAGAGCTGCCGTGGGGTTAGCCATCATATCGCTCATCACTCAGAATATTGGCTACTTCCTTCAACAGACGGTCAGTTTCCAGAAATCAGAGACTAGAGCTAGTTCCTAGCCCTCCCACACCTGACCAGGCACTGTGCCTGGCATGAGCACATGTACATTCGTCAGCTGTTTGATTCTCCACAACTAGGGCCCTGCCCACCTTTTCTATCCAACCTGATTTCTGGGGTCCCCAGGCTATCCACTATAGCCCTCGCCAACTCCCCATCTAAGATTCCTGGGTTGTTGGGGCACAACTCAGCCCCACGGCCCCACCTTGTACTCCTTGATCTCCTCCTGGAGAATTTCATCGGCATCTGCGTAAACCTCCACCTTCCTCTGCTTCTCCAACTTGCGCCGCAGTCGGGAGATGTCCTCCTGGGGCAGGAGAAGGGCTAGGCTAAGTGCAAGGGTCCTCATCTCGAACCACCCGCCCCTAGGCCACATCAGTGACCCTGAACAACCCTGTCCCTACCCCATGCACACACCTGAGCCCTCTTGAGGTTGAAGCTCTCTTTCTCGCGAGCGGCCCGGCTCTCTGCCAGGCAAGGCTGGATCTCTCGCAGCCGCGTCTGTACGTGCTCCAGCTGCACCTTTAGGTCCTCGGCCAGCTGGGCTGCTTCCACAGCCTGGGGTAGGTGGAACAGGTTAAGGGTGGGCTCGCCTGAGCCTGGCGAGTCAGGCATGTGGAGCCATGGTCTACAGATGCCTATGTCCGACATTCCAGTGATTCCTGCTCTTGGGATCAAGTCCAGGATCTTCACTGGAGCTAGTTCTGCCTCCTGACCTCTCCACCTTCACCTCTATCTCTGCAGTTCCTGACACGCTCACTTCCTACCTGCATAACTCTCTCTCGTATCTCTGAACCTCCACAGGGCTCTTCTCTCTTCTCCCCTCAACACCCCCAACACACAGGTTTCTTTCCAGTGGCTCCCTCAGCCCTCAGCTTACATGTCGGTTCTGGAGACCGGCTCCCCCTATTTTTCTTTCACAGCACCTTAGTTTCCTTCACAAGATTTACTGGAATCTGCAGTAAAATATTTTACCTGTGGGATATCTGGCTATCTACCTCCTCAAGACTGAAGTTCCCATTCCCGGTAGGACCCTCTTATTCCAGGTTCTCTCTAGCACTCAGTGCCGGGGGTACATGGCAAGGGGATGAATTATACTGCTTTAATGAATGAATTAAATGTGGGGGGGGGGGGGGAAGCACAGTAGGAGAAACAAACTAAAACTAACATTGATCTTAAGCCTTTCCCATGACCTAGACATTCCAGAACTTCAATTCAACTATGTGACAGGAACCAGCATCCCTACTTTACATCTAGCCAACTTAGTGCTCAAGACGCAAGTTCTGGGGATGCCTGGGTGGCTCAGTCAGTTGAGTGTCAGACTCTTGATTTTGGCTCAGGTCACGATCCCAGGGTCATGGGATCGAACCCCACATAAGGCTCCATGCTCAGCATGAAGCCCGCTTAAGATTGTCTCTCTCCCTCTGCCCCTCTCCCCTGCTCACGTGCTCTCTCTTAAAAAAAAAAAAAAAAAAAAAAAAAAGTGTGTTCTGGAGCCAAGGAGATCCAGGCCCCAATTTCAGGTCCACTCTTTCTTGAGTAAGTCAGTTGCTCTGCCTGAGCTTATATTTCCTAAGTTATGAAAAACAGGTAACAAATACCATCTTACGATTGTTGTAAGACCAAAATGCAACCCAGCATAGACAGGCCTCAGCACAGGAACTAGAACACAGTAAGTATTGGAGACGTGAGCTGGGCCGGGAGAGGAGGTAGAGCAGGGCTTTAGCTGTGAGCCACCATCCCAGGTTGCTTTCTGCCCTCGGGCCTGGCCTCACCTTCCTTTTGTTGAGCTCCAGAGCCTGGCTGCGCAGCGTCAGCTCCTTCTCTACACCCCCGAGGCTGCCCTGCAAGGCCCGCTCTTTTTCCTCCAGCTTCTGCACAGTCAGCAGCTGGGCATCCACCTGAGGTCAGGGGTGGAGACTCAGTGCTGGGGAGCTGGTGCCTCTCCAGCTCCACCCTACAGCCCAGGGCTGCCATACCTGGGACTTGAGGCCAAGAACTTGCTCGCCCAGCTCATCCTTCTCCTCCCGCAGTAGCTTGTGAATCTGGTTGGCCTTGATCCGTTCTGACATCAACTTAAAGTTGGCATCATCCTTCTCCCGTAACTGCTGTAGCAGCCTCCCATTTTGTTCCTGCATGTCCTCAAAAGCCTGACCCGTCACATCCATCTCCGACAGCAAAGCCTCTTCTTCCTGCAGCAGGTGGACAGGGACAAGATGGAAAACGGAAGATGGACACGATGATCGTGGGGAAACCACAGGAAAAAAGGACTGACCACAGAGTGATCCCAGAGCATCTGCTAGGAGTACCCATCAAGGAGTTAAGGGTATCCCAATATTCAGAAGCAGGGGACCACAAGGGGGTCATACCTGCTTGGTAGCACCCAACTTGCGCTGCAGGTGTTCGATCTGTTCCTCGGCTTGCCGAATGCGCCGCAGGGCATCCTCATCAGCAATTTTCTTGCTCTCTCTTCGGTCCCTCTCCTCCAATTCCCGAATGCGGCCTCGCAGTTCATCGACCTACAGCCACCAGAAAGAAAGAGCTAGCTCTCCTCACTGCTTCCTGCTGACCTAGGGCCCTGCTCTAGTCAGAACCCCCCAGGGCAGCCTCTGTGTATGCCCTACAGGCCCTACCTGCCCTCACCTCAGCCTTGGCCTTGCGTTCGGCTGCCATGAGCTGCACCTTATCCCGCTGTTCCTTGGGTGCTGACTTGTACATGTCCAGCAGCAGCTTCATCTCCTTCTGGCTTTCCTGGGCCTTCCTGGAGAAGCACAGGAGGAAGGCTTGGTGACTGGGGCCGGAGGCCACTTTGGTAGGGGTGGAAAGGAGACAAAAACAGGGTCTCACTTGAGCTCTGCTCGGAGACCTTTAAGGAGTTCTGACTCCTTCCTCTTGGCCTCCTCCACCTTGGCCTTCTCCCGATCGGCTCTTGAGAGAGCTGAGGCTACAGATGGGGGTCCCAGGCCAGGCCCTTCCCGCTCCCGAAGCTCCCGCTTGGGCCTGGCCTCAGGTTCTCGGCTCCGGGAGGAGGGGCCCTGGGACCCAGGAGTTAAGGCCTGGGAATCTTCCTCAGAGGGGGCCAGCTCCTCTTTCTTTGCTGAGGAGGCAGCAGTGGTGGCACCAGGCACTGAAGCCACCTCCTTTCTGCTGTCAGGGGCACTGACAGGGCCTGGCCCACCCTCTTCTTTCCCTGGGGTTGGGGCACTGAGGCCAGAGTCCTCTGGGTGGCCCAGGTTCGGAATGGAGTGGGTTGAGCCACTGGCCTGGGCCCGGAGCTGCAAAGATAGAGAACAGGGCTGAGGTGAGACAGTGCTTACTGGGGTCTAGCCAAGGCTTTTCCGAGGCATCCCCTTCCTCACCTTGCCAATCTCAGCCTGCACTTCCCGCAGCTTCCGCTTGTATCGCTGGGCATCCCCCTTTAGCTGGTGGTTGTGGTTTTGGAGGCTGCTGATCAGGTGGCGCATCTCACGGTTGATGGGCCCTGGGGGACGGTTGGAAAGTAAGGGGTTAGACTGGCCTCTGGGCTAAGAGCCCAACTCCTCAGTGGTGGGAGAAGGGGAGCCAAAGCCATCACTCCCATTGTGAAGGAGAGGGAAACTGAGGCCCTGTACGGAGTGTGACCTTATCAAAGTAATAACCTAGGCTTAGAAGAAAACTCTCGAACCTCCTGTTTATGTTATTTCTGTTAATGTAGACTTTTTTTGGTATTTCCAAATTTCCTTCAAAGGAGCACACGACTGTAACATTCATTGAAGTAAATTAGTCTGCTTCTTTCATATTTTTAAATAGATGTCATCTTCTGAGTTTCATTTCTCTGACCTCCCCATCCAAAACCACAATCTTCTAACACTTCATATCTTTCTCCCCTGCTTTATTTCTCTTGATATATTTGCCACTATCTAATATACACCTTCTATTTTTTACTTTGTTGTCTTCCCCCACTACGCTACTAGGCCACAATAGCAAAGATGCTTTGAATTTTGTTTACTAATATAATCCCAAAGCCTGGAAGAGAGCCAGATTTAATACATCCACAAATGAACGAATACCTCCAAGAGAAAGACACTGTAAGGCCAGATAACCACAGACAGGGCCAACAGCTCATCTTCTGGCTGTGCCTGCTCCATCAGCCACCTCAGCTGGTTGTGACCCTCACTGTGCCCTTGAGCCAGGTGCTATGATCCCTGTTTTGGCCAGGGACAGGAGGCTCTGCAAAAGGAAGGGGCTTAACCCCTTGCATCTGGATAAGCAGTAGCCCCCCACCAGGGACCGGCAATCCCAGATAAGGCCCCACCTCCACCCCGTCTTCACCACATACCCGCCTGCTCGTTGGCCGCCAGGTTCTGTTCAAACTCGATGCGCAGCATCTCGTACTCCTTGCGTACCTGGGCCAGCGTGTCCTCCAGCTGGATAACCTCTGTGCGCAGCTTCTTCTGTAGCCCCAGCTCATCGCTCTGTAGGTTGAGGTGTTAAGGACCCACACAACCCTTTAGCCTCTGGCAAACCCCTCTCTTCTTCCCCCCCACCTCAGGCCTCAGTGGCTTAGGAAGAATTTATTCCCAAGGGATCCCTGGTAGCACACAAGGCCTCCAAAGGCCCTGACCCTAAGTCTGTTCCAGGGCCATACCTCCATGTGCTCAATGTGTCTCAGGTGGGAATTCTTGGTAGCCAGCAGCAGCCCCCGGGCCTCATCAAGCTGGGTCTTCACTTGCAGAGACTCATTATAGAGCAGTGAGAACTGGGCCTGCAACATCCGGTACTCCCCCGTTTCCCGCACCACCTCCTCAGGAAGGCTCCGCAGGGCTACCTAGGAGCAAGGTGCCCAAAAGTGATCAGCAGGAGGATTCAGGGCCCAGCAACTACCTGGCAGGCTCAGGCCCTACCAGGCCTAAATACAGCCCACCTTGAGGCGCTCATTGGTCCGCACAGCCCCCTGAAGCTCGGCCTGTAGCTTCTCCAGCTCTGCCATCCGGCTGTTGGCCAATTCCTGGTTTTCTTCCAACTCTGCATTCAGCATCTCAAACTGTGGAGCGGGAGGGACTATGGCAGGTAGGGCCAGGCCAGAATGCATGCTTCCCTCCCATCCCCACCACACGGGGACAATGATGGATTCTGAAGCCCTAAGGACAGGCCAAACCCAAGCACTTTCCTAAGGGCTCCCAGGTAAGTGGGAGAAAATACTGCACGGTCAGTGCTGGCAACCAAGGCTGACAGGGAGTCAGGGAAGCCTTCCTGAAACACCTGAAGAAAAAGCTGAAATAAAGAGTTCACAGGAAACAGTGACCCTCACAGCACCACAAAATAGCGCAACGACCAAGAAGTCACAGAGCCCGCTCAGTGAGGCCCTTCTTCAGCTACCCAGCTAAGAACGCCAGTCAGCTCCAACATATTTCCATTGGTCTCTTTTCTATGCTTTTTCTTTGAGGCACTTATCGCCACCTTATGTACTACGTACTTATTTGCTCCCTCAACCAGAACCCAAACTCCAAAAAAACCTCTGATTTCTGTCTATATTGTCCTCTGATATGCCTGCTTCCGAGCAGTCCCTACCATTTAGCATTCAACAGTATTTACTGAATATGTAAACGAATGAGACAAAGCAGCATGAGTACAGGCAAGGGCCTCAGAGACCATGTGGGTGGTCTGTCCTTAATTCTGAGGGAACGTTCATGGGTAAGGTAGATAAAAGGTTACGGGAGGGGCTGCCAAGAATGGCGGCTGCTCACCTTCTGCATGCTGAGTGTGATCTGGCCCCCCTGGAAACCCGAGGAGCTCCCAGACACATAGTAGCCAGAGTTGAGCTGTAGAGAGACAGATAGATGGGAGTGGAGGAGAGAAGCAAGGACTCCAAGTATTTAGCCCTGACTCCATCTGACCCAGCACCCTAGCCCCACCTGCTCCAAGGCCTCCGCCAGATGCTTATTGAGCTTCTGCTCACGCTTGCGCAGCTTCTCGATGTCCCACTGCAGGTCCTCCACCGTCGTCTCCATCTCTAGCACCTTGGTCTCTGCTGATGTCACTTTATCCTGGAGCTCAGAATACTAGACAATGATAGGGAAGATGCTTAGAGCAAGGGACTTGGCTCCCTGAGAACCTGGGTGCCCATCTAACCCAAATCCTGCCCCGGTTTTAATCCCACCTCCAATGAGATGCGGTGGTGCTTCTCCTGTAGCTGGGTGGCCAAGTCCTGCAGTCGCCGGTTCTCACGACCCAGCTCCCGGGTGCGCGCCCGAGCCACCTCACTGGGGGGCTCGCTGTCCCCTGGGAAGGCAGGGCTCGGGTAAGAGCGAAGTCCAAGGCAATGGGGCAAAGTACTAACTCATTCTGTGAGTGCCCATGTGATCCACCAGCTGTCTTGCCAATCTCTCATGACAAAGCCAGGAGTCTTTATCCCCACTGTACAAAGGAGGAAACCAGCTCAGGGAAGAGAGCCATTTACCAAGAACGCCCAGGCTAGAATGACAGGACTAGGGCTGGGAGAAGCCTGTCAACCTGCAAAGCCCAGGCACTTGCTACTATGCCTTGCGGATCAACAACTGCCACCAAAATCTGCGCAAAGTGTTCCAAAGAGGTCTCCAGCTGGAAGGCAGGGGCCCCATAAGCATCGACAACTCCTCCCACCCATCTCTCTAGAGTTCAACCCCAGGAATCAGAGCCAGGGCCCCATCTACAACCCACCCCTTTCCCTGAGAACGTGGCTGATTTATTCCTTGGAGAATTATGGCTGCCTCTGGGCTTGGGGCATTGAGGGGATACAATCAAGATGCAAATGGGGGTAGACACCTGTGCGATGGGGAAGGAAGAACCAACCTCGGCTATATACTCGCTGACAGAGTTCCTCCACCCGGCGTTGTAGGCGGTCTGAGGCCTCTACGACCCGGGACACAGCTGCCTTGGAGAACTCCATCCGGCCCTGCAGCTGGAGCTCCACCTCCTCACTGCTGCTAGCGCCCAGTGCTACCACAAAAGCCAAGGCTGGCTCGCTGAGAGGGGGCCGCGGCTGCACCGGCAGAGGCTCTGCGAGGGATGGACAGACCTTTGTGAGGATAACAGCAGCAATTACCACCACTCCGTACGATGTTCCAGCCTGAGCCCTTCACTCTACGGCTCACTGAATCAACATACGCAATGCCTGTAATACACTGGTATCCCCATCCTCAAAGTGATAACAACTTTATTTCAGAGAGATAACTTACTCAAGGCCACAGAGCTCCCAAATCACTCTTCAGGGAAGCCTTCTCCATCTAAATTAGAACCTCACACATGTGTGCATACACTGATTCCCTCTCAAGGGCCCCTGTACTTTTTACTCATGGCTTAAAATCACTTCCTCCCTGAGGGCAGGGCCAACGTTTCTTCCTGTCTTTGTTTCTTCTGAGGCTGTACTCAATGTTAATTGAGCCAGTTAATTGAACCAGTTAATTGAACCAGTACTCAATGTTAATAGTTTTCAACTAAATGAGTGTCAAACATGACACGCACTATGAACCAAGTCACTCAGATTCCAAAGCCCGGGGCCTGGGGTCTTATCCACTGCACTTTTGCCACCCAAACATGAAATCAGGTGTGTGTGTGTGTGTGTGTGTGTGTGTGTGTGTGTGCGCGCGCACGAGTGAGAAGACCGGCGGGAAATTTGAGAGACTAACATAAAAGTCCCCTCCATTCCAGGACCTTTCTTAGCTTAACTAAGCTCCCCAGATCCTAGGGCTCCGGTCCTACCCCTCAGCTCCGATGTCCCTGGCTCTGTGACAGGGGTCTCATCACGTGTCAGTCCCTCCTGGGTCCCAGGGGCCTCTGTCCCTGAAGACAGCTCCCCCTGGCTCTCATGGTGTCGGAGAAGGGCTTCCACGGTTTCATCCAGCTGAAGGGAGAAAGCACCAAAAATGTTACAAATCCCTCAGGTGCTTCCCAGCATGATACCCCTTTTCCCAGCAGAGGAGTCTGAGGATTGGCAGCAGGATCAAGGCCAGGTCTTGGAAAGCAGAGGGGCGTCCACCTGGGCCCAGTAGCGATTGACAATGAGAAGTGTGGCATCATCTGTGGCCTGCCGCTTCTCCAGCTTCTCAATTCGTTCTCGGAGTTCATCTTCACAAGCCTGTCGCTGTTCCAACCGCTCTGCTAGTTTCTTGTTCTTGAACTGCAGAACCTTCAGGTCCATCTCCTCCTACCAAGGAAAACAAAGGGGCCAAGGAGAGGGTCAAGCAGGGCCCAAGAAACCAATCACAGAGAGAAAGAAAGGAAAGCAACTGGAATGGAGAAGAGAAAATCCCCAGACTAACCGCTAACAGGATTTAAAGAGGCTCAGACACCCACAGAGAAAGCATCTTGGTTGTGAGTTCTGCTACTACCTCTTTCTAACTCTCAAGTCTTTGACAAGTCATATGCCCCCTGGGAACATGTTTCCCTTATCTGTAAAAGGAAGGCAAAAATCGTGTCCTCCGTTTCCTTCAACAGTGTGTTCTGTAAAGTGAACCGTGCCAAGCTTGGGCAACTGGCAGTAAAATTCTGGACGATTTGGACGGAGAACAGAGATGGGAGTCTGGCAAGTTGTGAGGACTGAGGCAAGAGCCACGAACCGTGGAAGAGATGCCCCCAAGACGAATGGGCTCTATGAGCGTGGTTGTGGTCTTCTCTTCACGGCTCAGCTTCTTCTCTGGGGGCCCTGAGCCCCCGTCGCCGGCGGCGCGTTTGTTGCCGGGTCCAGACATGGCCGCGGAGACGAGGAGCGGCGCAGGGTCTCCCGAGGGACGTCGGGCAGGCGTAGGTGGCACTTCTGTCACCTGCAGAAGACAGAGAGCATAGATGTGGAGGCTGCCAGCGCTCCGCAGCCCCAAGCACCCCAGCACACACCTGCTGGATCTCGCCCCCGCCAGCCCCGGGCCCCTCACCTGCAGCAGGATCAGCCTAGCGCCATCTTGGACTTCACCGGACGTCACCGGCCTCTTCAGCCCAGAGCGCAAGCGCCGCAGGCAATGCCGGATGTGGCGAAACTTCATTTCCTGTTTCTATTGGTCGCGCTTTGTCCCACCTCTAGGGTCCCGTTTGGTTTCTTTCTGAACACCTCCTCTTTCTCTCGGTGATTGGCCAGTAAACAGTTCCCGTGGCAACTGATACCGCACTTACATTCCCTAGTCCTAAAGGCATCGCCTGCCTCAGGTCAGCCACTTTGAAGGGAGGGCGCGGGGGCGGTGCTTGAAACTTATTGCGCATGCGCATTCTCTTCTTACTGATTGGCGAGCGCCCTACACTTCCTCCCTCCCTCCACGAGCTCCCTTAGCAACGGTCGCCGTTGAAACGGAGGGAGACGCCCCCTGCGGATTGGCTGCACCCGGTCTTTCTACGGAGCCGATTGGCTGAGGCGTCGCTAGAGGGCCAGGCCTTGGCAGTCGCTGCCCGAGAACCGGCGTTCCCAGGACCTGGGCGGGACAGAGCCAGTGGTGACCCACGGCAAAGAGGAGCGACGAGATGATCCGTCAGAAGTCCAGCCAATTCCTAGGACTGAAGATGCAGTCGGAGCTTGAACAGCCCTCCGAACTGCAGCGGGAACCCGAGAGGGAACTCACTTCAGTGGATGAGTCCGTCATGCGGATAGCAACAGGTGTGCGGCCTGAGTCCGGCACCGCGGCCTCGGTAGAAGCGGATGAAGATCCTGCAGCCAACTTGTTCCCGGTGAGGGCGGGACAGAGTGGTCCGCTCATGAATGTTTGTAAAAGGGCTCCCCGGCAGGGCGCCACCCGCCGTTATGTTTATTAAAGTTCAAGACGTTTCCTGGGTGCCTTGGTGAAGAGGCGGGGGTGTGTAACTCCGACTGTAAAATGCTCATGAATGGTACTTAGGGCCTATCAAAGCCTGGCCTGCCGGCGTTGCTCGTACATAATCTTTAAGATGAGAAGGCAAGTTAGCGGGTTCTTAGGCCAGCTGGAGATCCGCAACAGGTCAGGGACTGGGGCCAGGGACAAGCTCTGCCTGCCCAATCCGCTTTCTCTCCGCAGCCGCCGCTGCCCCGGCCCCGGATCTGCATGTGGTGAGTGTGAAGAGCCTTGGGGAAAAGTTACACTTTACATTTACATTATTCTTCCCCAAAAGTTCTGTCAAACAGCTAGAGCATTACCCATTTTACAGATGAGGAAACTGCAATTACCCAAGATGACTAGGTCTCCAGCTTTCCTGCCTCCCCAGTCCAACGAGGGAGGATGGGAAGAAGGGAGCCAAAGACTAAGGATGTAAATGGAATATCAACTGCTGTGGAGCACTGTATAAATGGGGACACTGAAGCCACATGAGGAGTGGCAGAGACAAGAGCTTAAATTTCCTAATCCTTGGCTTTATAAACGAAGAGGACCAAAGGAGTTCATTTAAGCCATATTCCTTATTTGAAGGTGGAGAAAGTTGGATCCAGAGAGAGTAGTGGAAGGGCTAATCCTCAAACTCAGGTCTCCTGATTCCCAGTTCAATGCTCTAGCCATCATAGCCCTGCCAGGAGACTAATGCACAATGGCCACCAACACCTTTTCACCTCTTTTCTTACAACAGGAAATACCTGGACATCCATTCCATGCACAGGCTGGAGAAGACCACCAACACTGAGGAGATGAGGGAGTATGGGGGGATGAGGGAAGGGCAGAGAAGCTGTCTCCTGGGGAGATTGAGAGGGCTGGGCTGGGAGGGCGGGAAGAATGCCCAACTCCAGAGCATGTGGTGCATCGGTGTGGGGAGGCTCGCTCATTCCTTCCTCTCTCCTAAGGGTGCTAGCTGAGCTGTTGGGGCTAGGCTCTCCTGAGCAGAGCCTGCGGGATGCCATCATCCTGGACCTTTTCTCCCATGCACTCATCTTCTGCCGCCAGCAGGGCTTCTCACTGGAACAGACATCAACAGCTTGTGCTCTGCTCCAAGATCTTCACAAGACCTGTGTGGGTGAGAGGGTCAGGCTACCTAAGGGTTTGAGCCCAGGGGACAGAGGAGACTGGGATGGCAAAAGTGACCAAGGGAAGCAGTAGTTCCCTTGGAATCTTTGTTCTGTCATTACACGCAATATGACCACACACAAGTTGTTTCAGCTTTGAAACCGTCCATTTCTTCATATACAGCACCAACTTCATGAGACTGTTCTGAGAAATATTGTGTGTAATAGATGTAAATATACACACAGTGCTCAATAAAACAGCTCCTCCTCCACCCCCCCCCCCACTTTATTCTTAGAACTGTGTTTTTCTGCACAATGTTTAACAAGAGGTGAAATTACATATTTCTCGTTTTATTGTATGTCACTTACAGACGGGACCTTGTTTGTTTTGTTCAGTGCCCTAGAACAGTGCACGGGGTACTCGGTATTTGTTGAGTGAATTACTGGAATAAGCCAGGACTTAAACCTAGATTTGCTCACTTCTAAAGTGCAATAAGTAGCTGGTGAGTGAGTGAAATGAATGAATGATTATCAGGGAGGGGACTCACTGTCACATCTTGCTTTCCCCCTCAGCAACCCCCTTGGGCAACGTGGAGGAATGTTACCGCTACTTCACCAGTGTTCTTTTTTGCCATGGACTCAGGGTCAGTTCCTCTGGAATGGAATCTTCAGTCTCCCCCCAGATAAAGTCTAGCCCAGTCTCCTGCCCTCTCTCACACTCGTCACCCTCATCTTTCTCTGAAGGCTGCAAGGGGCTCTCCCTGCTCCTGGACTGCCAGGCACTTGGAGAAAAGGTCAGGGTTCCTGGGGGTGGTCAGTCCCCTAACTCCCAATCATCCCCACAGCGGCCTCCCTTCAGTATCAACCTCTTTAGGGAGGAACAGCTGCTTGCCCTGGCAGATTATGTGGTCAACACCTACTTCCGCCACTTCAAGCTCTACAAATATGTCTTCACACCCCAGGTACAGAGGCCACCTCTCATCTCCCCCTTTCACTCAGTGCAGATGCCCTCCTCTCAGCCTCCCTCCTCCTCCCTCTTCCCAGGTGAGGCTGGACCTATCTTTGACTTACATAGGGCTACAGCCGCCTGAGCTCTGGCCAGAGGATGAGACAGGTGAGGAAGAGGGCTGGGGCTGGGGCTGGGGCTGGGGCTGGGGCTGGAGCTGAAGCTGAAGCCTCTTCCTGCTTCTGGCCTGCAGAGAAAGAAGGCGAGGAGGTGGGAGAGCAGGCAGTCACCCCACAGGAGGAGGAGCTGGAAACAGTGGTCCAGCCAGAGCAAGAGCCAAGTGAGGAGCTGGAAGGGTTAGGTTCCCCTGTGACTTGGAGCAAGTATAAAATGAAGGGGTTAGACCACATCAGGACTTCAGGTCTGTTTTAGGCACAGTGTCCTTTCTCCAAATGATTCCTTATGCAGAAATTCAAGATGACAAACCAGGTAATAAAAGTGCGGGGGTGGGGGTGGGGGGGCGGAAGAGGAGCTCCAGAAAAGGATAATTATAAAACCAAACAGTAACAACCAGCACACATTTAGCAGTAACAGGGTGCCAGGCAGGCCCTGTGTTAAGCATCTTACATTTAACCCTCCCTCAGTCCTAGGCACTAGGTGCTAGCACTATCTACATTGTACACAGGAGGAAGCAGAGATATGCAAAGATTAAATCACCTGTGTAAGGCCACTTATCTGCTCATCAGCAATCCAGAGAGTCCAGCATGACCAGTCCACCCTCCTCTCTCCACAGAAGGGCTAGTTGACCTTTCCTGAACTGAAGCCTTTCCTGATTGCTACCTGTGTAGCCCCAGGCGCACCTTGGAGGTTGTGTTTGCCCAGCTAGGGGCAATCCCTCAGCCCCATGGCATCTCTGCTGACCTGCCCCTTCTTCCTTGCCTCTGCAGGCCAGGTCTCCATCCTGCGAGCCTACATCAAGACCCAGATGAGCAAGGAGCTGGGGCAGCTCCAACAGCTGATAGAGGAGCGGCTCAAAGCCAGCGAGGAAAGGCTCAACAGCAAGTTGACCATCCTAGAGCGGCCCTTCCAGCTACCTCCTGGCAAAGGCAAGAACAAGACCAAGTGACCCCCAGCATTTTCCCCAATAAAGGCCTGGGGCAGAGCAGCCCCATCCCCGCCCCCCCACCCCTCCTGAGCATCTTCTGGGCTTCCCCGCTGAAGCCAGACAGCAGACATAGGGCACTGGCTCTCTCGGGCGTGCAGCAGATTTTATTGCAGGTGCAGCACAGGCAGCATTGACAAGGCTAGGCATGGTGTTGCGAGCAGCAGCGCCCTTCCACCTTAGCTCTGATCCCAAAGCCCTGGCTGGTGGGGACAGGTGTACAGGGCTGGTCTTTATGGTCATATATCAGTGGCGGCATGGCCAGGCAGGGGGGCCTGAGGCCAGAGCCCGTAAGGGCTGGAATGATAAAAATCCTCCTCCGGGAGAGTCCTGCTTTCTGGGGTTCCCCTGGGCTGAGGTGCTAGCCCAGTGCCAGCACGGTGTCGTCCTCGGTGATCGCTGCGGAGTCCCCCTCTTCTTCAGGGCCCATGACGGGAAAAGGCCCAGGGGGCTGGTGCTGGAAGAGGGCTGCTCGGTTTTGTTGCTCACCCTTCTTCACCCAGTGCCCATAGAGCCGGAAGGCACAGTTGTCGATGAGGCGCCGCACTGGCCGCAGCGCGTAAGGGTCCCTCAACAGTGCACTCTTGGTCAGCGGCCGGACACGCTGGGTGCTTAGGGCCACTCGTCCAGCAGCCAGCACTGTCCACACTGCCACCTGGGAAGAAGAGGCAATGTGAGCTCCAGTGGGGCATCCACCATAGGAGAAAGATCATGGGACAGAGGAACAGGCCCAGACGCTGACACTCTCAGGCTTACCCGGAACCGCTGGCGGGGGGTGAGGTTCCAGGGTTGGCTGCCTTCACAGCGCTCAAAGAAGGGATGCTGTAGGGCTTGCTCAGCTGTCAGGCGCTCTTCAGGATCTACCTGTAGCAGCTTTGAGATCTAGGGGAAACCCCAGAGCATGAGAGGCAGCTCTTGGGCCTCCTTCCTCACCCTCTCATGGCCCCAGCTCACCAGGTCTTTGACGGTGTCCGAACGGTCATCCCACTCAGGTGAACTAAACTGGTACTGGCCCTCCATGATCATGCGTAACATCAGGATCTGGCGTCGGTGCCAGAATGGTGGCGAGCCAGCCAGGAGTGTAAACAAAATCACCCCACAGGCCCAGCTGGGAAAGAGACCAGAGTCAGACAGGGCTAGGCAAATGTGTT